>NC_057724.1:65091902-65215565 GCF_004010195.1 Chiloscyllium plagiosum
ATGTTGGGTCCAGGTCGATGTGTTTGTTGATGGAGTTTGTGATGAGTGCCATGCTTCTAGGAATTCCCTGGGCAAGCCAAACAAAGAACGCCAGGGAATTCCTAGAAGCATGGCACTCATCCACAAACTCCATCAACAAACACATCGACCTGGACCCAATATACCGGCCACTACAGCGGACAGCTGAAACTGACAACCGGAAGCGGCAGGGACAGGCCACTATAAATGCCGGAGGAAACACCACAGAAGCGCTTCACAGGAGGCTCCCAAGCACTGAGGATGTCACCTAGACAGGGGACGAAACGTTTGCAACAAAAATTTCCAGCTCGGCGAACAGAACCACAACAACTCTTGATCACCTATAGACATTTATTATTCAGCCTGTTGACATTCCATTCACATCATTTGTATGACCTTTTGCTCTCTCCAATTATAAATTCTGTGCCAGGGTGCTTCTCTTCATCTAACCTGATGAAGGAGCAACTCTCCGAAAGCTTGTGATTTGAAATAAACTTGGTGGACTAAAACCTGGTGTCGTGTGACTTCTGACCTTGCTTAAAATGTTACAAGAGGTTCTGACTCAATCATCCTTTCAAATAGTAACTTCACCATCTGAATGAAAAAAACATCTTCTCAACTCTTCCATTAGTCTTCTGCCTTACATTAAAGCAATGTCTGTCACTAATAGAAAAAGTGCCTTCTATCTACCACCCCCAAGCTTCTCATCATAGAGCCATAATCTTGTATATCTCTAGGAGGTTCCCTCTCAACCTTCGCCGCTCAAAGGAAAACAATCCCAACCTGGTTAATCGTTCTTTGTAGTTCAGACCATCCAGTCCAGGCAGCATGCTGGTAAATCGTTTTTGCATCCTCTCTAGTGCAATTACATTTATAATGTGTTTCTAGAAACACGTGCTGAACTCCATTTATGGCTTAACAATTTATACAGTTCCAGCATAGCCTCTTAGCTCTTATATTCAATGCCTCAGTGAATAAAGGCAAGTATTCCACATGCTTTCTTAATCACCTTATTTGCTTGCCCTGCTACATTCAGGAATCTGTGGATATTCACAATGAGGTCCCTCTGATCTTCAGAATTTTCCAGGTTCTTACCATTTATTGTATAATCCCTTACCTCGTTAGGCCTCCCCAAGTGCATTACCTCACACCTTTTTAGGTTGAACATTTCCCATTGCTCTGCCCAGCTGACCAGTCCCTTGATTTCCTCCTGCAGTTTACAGTTATCCTCCTCACTATTTACCAGTAGCATTGGTATCCATTGCACTCTATGTCTAGGAGTTACTGGCAGATCACTTCTCCTTCACTTGTAGCACCTGGCATAGTTGCTATTAAGCCTGGATTGCCAAGGGTTGGAATTCGTAGTTAGCTCCTTCTGTCAAACACCCTAGACTCACAGAAATCAGGATACCACTATCAGAAGATGAGCTCTCCTGATATCCATGGAGAAAATGAGAAAAGATCGCTAAGACCTCAGGTATTCCAGTACCTTTCTCTCTTGTCCAGAGTGCTCTTTTAAAACTAGGAAAATGACACAGAGCAAACTGGCAGACACCCATCAGTTTAGATGAAGGTGACAGTTACAACACTGCTGAGAGTACCCTTTCAGGAGAATACTGCTTGAAGTGATGGCCATCAATATCAATTAATTATATCACTCAGAGCTGGGGAGTCTGTTTCCATTACGTGTAACTGTGACATACACTCTACTTTAAGATTATGATTCAACAACACCTACCAAAGTTTGAAGGGGTAGTTCAAAATCAATTCCTAGCCAATAGTTTGTTTATACTGGTGAATAACAAATGTAATAAATCAGAGGCTTAGCCAAACTTCTTGCACACAAACTTAGCCAAAATTCCAAAGCTGCAGTCCCACCCAATAGGTTTTACAACATCCTGAGAAAATTTCTGCGCTCGAGACATTTATCACTAACTTTAGGAGTACATTAGCTCCAAAAAAATCACAAAAGATATGCTTACATGGAACTCGAATGGCATTTTGTTGGAGCTGCACTCATCCAGGCAACTGGGGAATAATCTAACTTGTACCTTGATGATGGATGAGCTTTAGGGAGATAAGAGGCACGTTATGTGCTGCAGGATTTACATGGCTAGCTCAGCTTAGCGTCTGGTCAATGATAACCACCTGAGGTTTCTGACAATGGGCAATTCAGTGATTGAATGTCATAGAGCAGTACAGCATGGAAACAGACCTTTTGGTCCAACTCGTCCATGCCAACCAGATATCCTAAATTAATCTAGCCCCATTTGCCAGCATTTGGTCTATATCCTTCAAAACCCTTCCTATTCATATACCCATCCAAATGCGTTTTAAATGTTGTCATTGTCTCCACTACTTTCTCTAGCAGCTCGTTCCATACATACACACCCTTTGCATCAAAGTGTTGTTTTTCTAGCAGTGTCCGATGAGCTCTTAATGGCCCTTGAAAATCCAGGGGAGATGGTGTAAATCTCATGCCGTGCCCTACGCATATTCACAGCAGCTCTCCAAGGTGAACAGCCTCTGGCATGTTAGAATAACATAGGGAAGGGAAATTGGCAAGTCAGACCCTTAACTTCAGGAATGTCAAGGAGAAATGCTTACATTTTCTCATGTTGGCAAAGATAATTGGTTGGCACTACTGCACAAATTTCACTTCCCATGCAAGACGTGGATATTATCAACGAGGTAAAAACAATGACTGCAGATGCTGGAAACCAGATTCTGGATTAGTGGTGAAGGGCTTTTGCCCGAAACGTCGATTTCGAAGCTCCTTGGATGCTGCCTGAACTGCTGTGCTCTTCCAGCACCAGTAATCCAGAATCAAGACATGGATATTGTTCAGGTATTGCTCCATTTAAGCATGGGCTGTTTCAGTACCTGAGAAGTTGCAAATGGTGCTGAACATTATACAATCCTTAGTGAATACTCCCACTTCTGACCTTTTTGGAGGAAAGGTCATCGATGAAGCAGCTGAAGATGGCTGGTTCTAGGACACTGTCCAGAAGAACTTTTTGTTGAGCTATCCTGGGACTAGGTATGACTTCAACAGGCGTAGAGTTAGCCCCAATTGCTAAGAACCCAAGTTTTGCATAGGCTCCTTCATACCCCACACTGTCAACCATCAACCTACTAATGTAACCACATATTTTCTTCTCTGACATTTGATTCCTCGTTTCTGCTTAAATGTATCGAAACTAGTTGCCTCAGCCACTTCCTGTGGCAATTAGTTTCACCTTCTCACCACTTTCTGGACAAATTACTTCTTTCTGTATTCTCTACTGGCTTTCTCATTGATTATCTTATGTTTGCTATCCCCCAATTATGCCATTCCCACAAAGCAAAATGGATCCACTCAATCAAAACTTTCACAATTTCAGGCACCCCTCAGCCTTCTTTTTGCTGCAGAGAGCAGCGACTGAGCCTATCAATCCATTTCTGATATGTATTTGCACAAATTTTTGACTTCAACTTTGTAGATCTTCACTGCATCCTCTCCAGTGCCTTCAGGGTAAATGTGGGACCTAACCCCAGGGGCTTCAACATCTCCAGTAGCCATGGTACCAACGAGGGTGCTGCACCTATTAAGCAGACCCTCAACATGTGGGGGCCCTCCAAAACGGAGGAGGGTGGTGGATGGCTGAGAATATCATCCCAGCCAAGAAGGCAACGAGATCAGCCACCTGCTCCACTGCAGTTGCAAGCACAGGAATCATACAGAAAAGCATGACAGTGGGGAGGGTAATGGCTCAGTGATAATCGCTAGACTATTAACCCAGAGATACAGGTAACATTCTGGCGGCCTGGGTTCGAATCACACCATGACAAAAGATGTTGAACTGAAAGTCTAATGATGACCATGAAACCACTATCAATTGTCAGGAAAAATCCATCTGGTTCAATAATGTTCTTTAGGGAAGGAAACTGCTGCTCTTACCCATCAAGCTTAAATCTGGCTCCAGACCCACAGCAATGTGATTAACTCTGAACTGAGTCTGGGCAATTAGAGATTGTCAATAAATGCTGGTCTAGCCAACAATGCCTACATCCCATGAACAAATTAAAATAAACACAGCAAAAATAGCACTTAGCTGTACTTGAGGTTCAAGTACTGTTTCTAATCACTCGTGATCCCTGCTCTCTCAACAGACTTCCAGTGTGGGAGCAGAACATTTTTGGCCAGATCCTCAGCTCTGTCAAGGCACCCAGTGAATCTGGCAACAAGTTGCAGAATTGTTAGAAGGAAAAGGTGTCCATCTGCATTAAACTGAACCTTTACTGCATTGAAATTGAAATGGCATCGGGGTGATCAATGATGCCCTCACTACATAAGGAAAGGGATCTCAGGCTACCAGAGCCCCTTGCTGGGGCATGCTGCAAGGTTCCACCAGATCACATTGCATGGAAATTAATTGAAACGCAATAGCAAATCATAAAGCAGCTGGAAAATAAAGATCCCTTCACAGTTATTTATGAAATTAAATCTCTACTGAAGCTATAGCTGCTTTAGAAAAAAATACTATAAGCTCTACTTGTGGAAATTTCACAAAAGCAAATCAAAACCTGCTGGACTGAAGAGATAACTAATGAGCTACAGACAGAATATTAAAATAGTTTGCTGTTGAGCATGGTGTTTGTTCGATTTATTTTGTATCTACAGTCAGCAACTAACATTTCTGCACTCAAAGAATTAACTTTGTGTTCATGTTATCAAACATTAAGGCCTTGTATTTTGAAAGTATTGGGTAAAAAAAAATAAACTTTCTCCATCACTTGGTAGTACAGAACTTGTTGAATACTGAAAAGACTGATACGCTACCAAAGCCTATCTTGTAGTGACCAAGAAGAATACAAGAATGCTACATTTCAAACTTTCACAACAATTCATATGACAGGAGAAAAGGAGGGTTGATAGTTGGCAATGATTTAATGAGACAGAAAGCATTAGGGAACTTCAGTCTCCCCATGCTTCTGAGTAATTCAAAAGAAACCACAAGGCTTGAACATATTACTTTTGTTTGCAGAGAATTGGTACCAGATTATGAATGTATCTTTGGAGAGACAGCAGAGTCAATGCTTCAAGTTCAGTGACCCTTCTTCAGAACTGGAATTGAAGAAGGGTCACTGGATCCAAAATGCTGACTCTGCCTTTTCACCACATATGATTCTAGACCTGCCAAGTTTCTCCAACAACTTCGGCTTTTGTTTCAGATTTCCAGCATCCACAGTTTCTTTTTTTTCCCCCGATTGTGAAAGTGCCTTGCTTTTAGCAAACCTAAATAAGCCACATGCTGAGCTCCACTGATTATCTTAAATTTGTCATTAGTGCCTGAACTGAAGGGAATTTATATTTGCCAGTAAATGGTGTTGGAGAGACTGTTAGGTCTGAAGGCTGATAAGTCCCCAGGACCTGATGGTCTACATCCCAGGGTACTGAAGGAGATGGCTCTAGAAATTGTGGATGCATTGGTGATCATTTTCCAATGTTCTATAGATTCAGGATCAGTTCCTGTGGATTGACGGGTGGCTAATGTTGTCCCACTTTTCAAGAAAGGAGGGAGAGAGAAAGCAGGGAATTATAGACCAGTTAGTCTGACCTCAGTGGTGGGGAAGATGCTGGAGTTAATTATAAAGGATGAAATTACGACACATCTGGATTGCAGTAACAGGATAGGTCAGAGTCAGCATGGATTTATGAAGGGGAAATCATGCTTGACTAATCTTCTGGAATTTTTTGATTCATTCACATTCCCTGCCTGTTCAAGTATCTGTCTAAATGCTTCTGAAACATTGCAATCAAGTCTGCTTCTACCACCTCCCCGGGCAGCATGTTGTAGGCACTACTACTGTCTAAAAAACCTGCCTTGCACATCTCCTTTAACCACTGTGCCTCTCACCTTAACCTAAGTCCTTAGTATCTGACATTTCCACTCTGGGAAAAAGACTCTGACTATTCACCCTATGCCTCTCAATTATATATACATCTATCAGGTCTTCCCTCAGCCTTCGATACTCTGACGAAAACAATCCAGGCTTGTCCAACTTCTCCTTATACCTAATATACTTCAATCCAGGCAAGATCCTCTTCAAAGCCTCCACATTCTTTATTGTGTGACAATCAGAACTACACACAATACTCCAAATGTAACCTAACTAAAGCTTTTTACAGCTGCAACATGACTTGCCAACCTTTATATGCAATGTCCTCACCAATGAAGTCAAGCATGCCAAATGCCTTCTTCTAAGACCATAAGGCATAGGGGCAGAATTGGACCATTTGAAATTGGAGGTGTAGTGGACAGAAAAGAGGGTTACCTCAGATTACAACAGGATCTGAACCAGATGGGCCAATGGGCTGAGAAGTGGCAGATGGAGTTTAATTCAGCTAAATGCGAAATGCTGCATTTTGGGAAAGCAAATCTTAGCAGGACTTATACACTTAATGGTAAGGCAGGTAGATAGGATAGTGAAGAAGGCATTTGGTATACTTTCCTTTATTGGTCAGAGTATTGAATACAGGAGTTGGAAGGTCATGTTGCGGCTCTACAGGACATTGGTTAGGCCACTGTTGGAATATTGCGTGCAATTCTGGTCTCCTTCCTATCGGTAAGATTTGGTGAAACTTGAAAGGGTTCAGAAAAGATTTACAAGGATGTTGTCGGGTTGGAGGATCTGAGCTATAGGGAGAGGCCGAACAGGCTGGGTCTGTTTTCCCTGGAGTGTCGGAGGCTGAGGGGTGACCTTATTAAGGTTTACAAAATTATGAGGGGCATGGATAGGGTAAATAGGCAAAGTCTTTTCCCTGGGGTCGGGGAGTGCAGAATTAGAGAGCATAGATTTGGGGTGAGAGGGGAAAGATATAAAGGAGACCTAGAGGGCAACTTTTTCACATAGAGGGTTGGGATATCTGGTCGGCATGGACGGGTTGGACCGAAGGGTCTGTTTCCATGCTGTATATTTCTACGATTCTATGACCATTGGGTCTGCTCCACTATTCGATCATGGCTGGTATGTTTCTCAACCCCATTCCCCTACTTTCTCCCCACAACTTTTGATGCTCTTCCCTATCAAGAACCTATCTACCGCTGTATTAAATACACTCAATGACTTGGTCTCCACAGTCCTCTGCAACAATGAATTCCACAGATTCACCATCCTCTAACAGAAGAAATTCCTTCTCATCTCAGTTGTAAAGGGTCATCCCTCCACTCGGAGGTTGTGCCCTTGAGCGCCAGCTTCTCCCACGTCTACATGTCTACTCAATTCAAGCCTTTCCATATACAGGTAGAAGATCCTTTATCCAAACATCCAAAAACCGAAAAGCTGTGAAATCCAAAGAAGTTTTGTGAAGATTTTTTCTCATTAACAAGGTTGTTTGGTGAGCAAACAGTTAACCCAAGTCGACACTCACTGAACGCGTGTCATTCAGATGCAACGTGGGGGGCGTGGCCAAGCACCGATTGGCCTCGGGTTTCTCGGTGAATGCCTCAATGTGACGTGGTGGTGTTTTGTGGGGGGTGGGGGGGGGGGGGGAACAGGGGGGCATGGCCAAGCATGTTCTTACTTAGAAGTCTGCTTCTCTGATAAGATTTTTTAAAATTTCACCATTAATCTGTCACTTATTCTGAAAACCAAAAAGTTCCAAATTCCAAAAAACAGCTGGTCCCGAGCATTTCAGATAAAGAATCTTCTACCTGTACCATAAGTTTCAATGAGATCGCCCTTCATTATTCGATAGAAACAAAAACAGAAGCTGCTGGAAAAGCTCAATTGGTCTGGCAGCATCTGTGAAAAGAAATCAGAGTTAATGCTTTGGGTCCGGCTCAGAACTCAGAAGAACACTGCTCACCACAACTCTTCTACGACCACGCCGATTTTGTATCCAACCTACCAACTCACCATGGATTCCATGTGAGTTAATCTTCTTGACCTGTCTACCATGGGGGCCTTGTCAAACGCTCCAATATCAACTGCAATTAAACTTCAAATTAACATGGAAAGGTGAAGTATCTCAAAAGTTTGAACAGATGTAGTGGAGCTATGTGGACAATCCATGAGGATCCTGACAGAGGCAGTCAGTATCACCAAGAGGAGTGGGCAAGTCGTGGACCCTGAGACAAGCAGTCAGCATTATCAAGAGCAGCAGGCAAGAGAAGGACCTGTGACAGGCAGTCAAAAGTAGAGCTGGAGACTTCATCATCAACACATATGCACAATCGGGCGGGCTGACAGCAAACTGGACGCCACGTTAAATCGCCAAGCTGCACAACATCTTCAGCACCCCTGCAGACAGAGCGCACTGTAGATACACCAGGTCATGGCCAGATGGGTCTATCCACACAAGGATAAATTTCCTGTTTATGTCCCACACATTCTCAGTCAGATCCAATGATGTCAAGCTGGTATTATTCTCTGACCACTGCTTCCTGCTGGCCGATTATCACCAGGATAATCAGCAGGCTGGCAAGGAAATGTGGAAGTTGAACATGAAACTGCTGACCCACTCCTCTTGGTGATACTGACTGCCTCTGTCAGGATCCTCATGGATTGTCCGCATAGCTCCACTGCATCTGTTCAAACTTTTGAGATACTTCACCTTTCCATGTTAATTTGAAGCTTAATTGCAGTTGATAAGCTCAAAAGGGATTACACAGGTTGGAGAACTGTGAAACCCGTCTTTGAGTCTCCAGCAGACTGGTGGGAAACAGTCAAGGAGAACATCAAGGGCTTCTTTATTCTCAAAGCTGCTCAGAAGGTGAGAGCGCAATGGGGAAAACTGTCTAAAGTCCAGAAAAGAATTCAGAACCTACTCCTCCTGCAGATGATGGAGTTGAAGTCATGAAAGATCTCATGGTGAAGGGACAGCAAGCCTTGCTCTTTGCCTCGGAAGCCTCCAAGATAAAAATCCAATCCAGGGGTTGCACCAAGGAGCAGGAAGAGATGTGCGCTTGTTTTTCTCCCAGAAGGTGCACAGGAAGAGCTCTGTGCTCAGCAGCCTCAAGGAAGAAGATGGCTCAATAATACCATTTCAGTCTAACATCCCGAGAATCAGCAAATCCGATTACGTCAAACTGTATGACACGAAGCCCACAGACAGCACAGCCTCCCAAATGTTTCTGTTCTCTAACACGGAGGTCCTAGATGACATTACTTGGGAGAGGCTGGATCAGCCATATTTCTTATTTCAAAAATATACTTTATTCATAAAATATTTTGAGTTTCTGTACAATTGATGGTGCCAATCATAGGCGCACCTTGCATTTCTTTACAGAGAGAGATCGGAATTAATCATTCGTATATACAGATCTGTATGTTTAACATCCATATATTTAGCGGAGTCTTCAGCGGAGCCCACTTACTGAGTGGGCCCCCTGTTCTTCTTTGGCCAGCAGACGTTACACGGTGGTCTTTCCCCACTTTGCCTTGGTGACAGCTGCCCCAAGCTTCAGCACATCCCTCAACACGTAGTCCTGGACCTTGGAATGTGCCAGTCTGCAACAGTCAGGGCCAGCTCCTTCAGCTGGAAGATCAACAGGTTTCGGACAGACCAGAGTATCTTTGACCGAGTTGATAATCCTCCAAGCACAGTTGATGTTCATCTCGGTGTGCATTCCAGGGAACACACCGTAGAGCACGGAGTCCCGCGTCATGGCGCTGCTCGGGACGAACCTCGACAAACACCACTGCATTCCTCTCCCTTTACAAACCTCTTTACAAAAAAAAAACCCAATACAGGTTCTTACAGAAGAGATGTAAGAGACAGGGAGGATCAGCATGGTCCTGCTATTTTGGGTCCAGCAGCTTCACAACAACTGTTTGCTAAAACCAAACCAAACCAGAGAAAAGCTGAGCTAGGAGAACTCACCACTCTCCTTTCATTGTACAAGTGTTTTATTTTAAACTTGTACAGCCTGTTGCCTGAGGCAGTATCTGTTAGCTATAATCAAATTGACTCTGAAACCCTTCAAACCTCGACCTTGTGGAATCACTGCTTTTACGACCTCTCAAAAAAAATGTCAAGGACAGCATAACTAGTTAAAGGAGCAGCATCATCACACCAAGACAAACATGGACTATGCCTGGAGAACCATCAACTTGGTAAAAGATACTCTTTGATCTGCCTGAAACTTGTTGGTCTTCTAGAGCAAGGAATTGATCTCAACTGAATGTTGCAGATAGACATGGACCTTGGAATATGCCAATTTGCTGAAGGACACACTAAGTTGAAACTTTATTGCTGGAACAGCACAGCAGGTCAGGCAGCATCCAGGGAACAGGAGATTCAACGTTTCGGGCACAGGCCCTTCTTCAGGAATGAGCAGAGAGTGTTCAGCAGGAGAAGATAAAAGCTAGGGGCAGCTGCTGCTAAGGTGCAGTGGGGAAAGACCACTGTCTGAGGTTTTTATGCCAAAGTTAAATGGTTGGGGGGGGGGGGGGGCAGTTCAGTTCTCGGACCCTCTGAATGCCTCAAATATATGTAAATATAGTCTTGTACAATTCCGAAATGCCTTTGGTTTGAAGTTTGACTATTCAGCAAACAATGTTTGTTTGTTTCTTCTGATGCAACTGTACGGAATCAAACTGCTTCAGTGACTACGTATGAAAAGATATTTTTATGTCTGAAGTATATTTTTGAAAAAGAAAAAAGGGCATTCAAAGACAGAGCTGAATTCATTGAAGCTGACTGGAATTGGTTCTTGCTCTATTACTGAGAATGATGTCTGTTTAGTAAGGCTCTCACAGACAGGCAGACAGATAGGAAGAGGACCTGTGTGGGTCTCGAGAGGAGTGACAGTGAGGTTAAGGGAGCAGCAATAGAGACAAGGGTCCAGAAGTGGAGAGCCTGGGGGCAGACCTGTTTGATACTTGAATGCAGCAATGAGATTAAAAGAAGCAGTGAGTGCTGAGAAGTCCCAGAAGCAGAAAGGCTGCTGGCAGACCTTAGTAGGATTTGGGAATAGCGGCAGCAACATTGAAAAGAGTGAGAGTTGACAGATCCCAGAAACAGTCGGAATGGTGGTGCAACTGCTTCAACAAAATCAAATGGTGATGTTACAGGACAGCAAGTAGGTCATTCATTGGTATTTCTCATTTGCTTCCTTAATTGGATATTAAGTCAAAATGATAAGTATAGCTTAAAAAAAGGTAACTAATGGTTTAGAACTTTAAAAATAAATGATTTGCTTTGGAGAGTTAAGGAGGTCTGGTTGTTTGCCCCAAATCAATAAGAATAAGATTTTTCCAGTTTGTACTTAAGTCGGACTGAGGGTAAAGTTAAAGCAAGATCAGCACATTATAAGGAGGATTTGACTGCACTGGAGAAGGTGCAGAGGAGATGGTCAAGAATGTTGTCTGGATTAGATGGTCTGAGAAATTATTGGATTGTCTGAGAAATGATTGGATAGGGTTGTTTTCCTTATGGCAGATTTTGAGACGGGACTTGATAGAGATGTATGGGATTATGTAGGACATAAACAAGATAGTTAGGAAGGCATTTTATTTCACTTTCAATGACTGGGTCATGGACTTATGATAAGTGGTAGAAGGCTAGGAGGGAAGTCAAGGAGAACTTTTTTTCCTACTACGGATGAGAACAGTCTGAAAGGTGGTCGAATCAGAAACCCTTGTAACATTTAAGCAGTTTTTAGATATTAACTTGGCTGCCATAGCCAGCAAGGCAATGGACCAAGGGCTGGAAAATAGGATTGGAGGAGTCAGATCTTTGTTGACCAGCATGAACACTTTGGAGTGAATAGCCTCCTTCTTTATTGTCAACATCTAAGAGTCTAGATTAAACAAGTTGTTTCATTCTACTACTATGCAGTCAGGACAAGACTGCTATTTTCCACTAACAGCATGATGCTGTCAGTCCAAAAGCCATTCTGTCTACCAATTAGTCATACTCACTCACTCTCTGCCTCCCCACAAACTTGTTATTCATTTATTTTTGAAACTTGCCATCAAATCTGCTTCTACCATCCCCTCAGGCAGATCATAATAATTCACTGCATTAAACACCTCTCTTCTCCCCTCTGGTTCTTCTCCAATTATGTTTCAACTTGTTTTCTCTGGTTACTAACTTTCCTGTCGTGGAAAAGTTATCTCCTTGTTCATTCTTATAAAACTAGATTGGACATTAAAATAAGCATGAGTGGAGTTAGCAATGGCTCTGGATTTAATGTAGAGCATGTATTAATAAGCCAGTTTTTTTTAAAAGGTTGGAGAAACTAAATCAGCCTTTATTAGTTCCTTTGAACAATAGCTAAGAGTGGACTAAACTAATTGTAGCACACAGGTGCACCTCATGTTTCATTAGAGAGAGTAGATTCTGGTGGGCTTCTGGACCAGAAAGTCTGGGTTCAAGTTCCACATGCTCCAGGGGTGTGTAATAACATCTTTGATTAGAATCTGCTCTGACCTATTTTTCTATCTTCCAGTCCCAACCTTCAGACTAAAGAGACAAGTGTTCTGCCACTAAACGAGAAAGCCTGACATACCTAAAGAAGTTTCCCCATTTTCTTGTAGGAGCAAATTACTGCAGATGCTGGAACCTGTTCTGAAAAAAGCAAATATTCTGATGAAGAGTCATCTGGACTCTAACCGTTAGCTTGCTTTCTTTCTATGGATGCTGTCTGACCCACAATGATCTCCAGTATTTGCTGTTTTCAGTCCCTATTTTCTTGTGTCACTTCTGACAAGCCTTCTCTCTAAAATGTCAGATTGATTTCCACCCTCAGGTCATGATGAGCCTATTCTGTTTCCAGATTTTACTAGCTTAATTTCAGACTCTCACGCTGCCACATCACGTCTTGTCAGACCTGCCACTGTCACTCACCAAGTTTGCTGTACACCATCTTCAATCTACAAACATCATCCCATTGTACTTCAGGGCTGTGCGTTGTTTCTCACTTCGATAATAATTTTGGTTCACTTATAACAATAATGAACTCTCAAACATAAAATATTGTAAATTACAACTGTAGTATTTTTAAAAATACACTAAAACGAGAAAAATGAACATTACACTTGCATTAAATGTTTCAATAAAACCCCTATCTCACACCCCCGAGCGGGGGACATGCTCAGCCGGAAGAACTCAGTACTTGAGCCCGAGGCTTCAGGGCCTGTTCGAGTTTGCTTACCAAGGACCAGCACCATCTGTCCGCACAGACAGTAGTAAACATGTAGGGGTTTCTCGCCATCGTCGTATTCCTCGCGGTCCCGGGTGTCGGAACACACCACACTGCGAGACACCACTTTCGGCATCTTGGTTCAGAAGGAGGGAGGGAGGGAGGAAGGAACAGTCCCCTCCCCCACCCCGTTCTGGAGATAGGGCCTATTCACGTGCCGCCATGTTAGAGACCCAATGCATTGTGGGATCGCAGCCAGTCCTCAAGACATCGTCCTATGGTTTGTGCAGCTGAGTGGAAGTGCCCGCCGGTCTGGTCACATTCTCTCCCTCCTGCTTCAATCATGATTTCTCACAATGTGATAACAGAGATCATTCGAAGAGAAAAGAAGGGTCACGGACAATTTCAAAAAAAAACTCACAAAATGTAAACGTTGTTGAAAGGTCATAGAGATGCAAAGCACGAAAACAGACCCCGAGATCCAACTCGCCCATGCCGACCAGATATACTAAATGAATTTAGTCCCATTTGACCCATATCGCTCTAAACCCTTCCTATTCATAGACCCATCCAGATGCCGTTTAAATATCATAATTTTACCAGCCTTCACCACTTCCTCTGGCAGTTATTCCAGACACACACCACCCTTTGAATGAAAATTTGCCCTTTCAGTCCCTTTTAAATCTTTTCCCTCTCACCTTATACCTATGCCCTCTAATTTTGGACTCACCTATCTGGGGAAAAGGTCTTGACTATTCATCCTATTCATGCCCCTCACTATTTTATAAACATCCCTCTGACACTCCAGGGATAAAATGCCCCAGCCTTTCCCTGGAGATCAAACCCTCCAATCCTGCTAACATCTTTGGTACCTTTTTTCCAGGTCAAATTGTGTGTTAGTGTGGCCAAATGGTCTAAGATGCTAGACTTAATTACTTGTCCCTATTCAGTCATGGGTTTGAATCCCACTACTACCAGAATGCCAGGTGGTGTGCCCCAGGCAGTTACTTTGAAGGTGTTATGAAAGTTGGAAAAGAAAGACAAAAGGTTGAAGCTTTTTGTCTTGCACTTATCAGAAATAATACTCAAAAAGAGGTTTGAAAAAGGGACAATGTCATGACTGGCCTAACTGATCAGCATTTTTTCCATACTAGATAAAATTGTTTCCCTTTTACACTGTTTAACTCATGATTACTACCATCTAGAAGGACAAGGGTCAACAAAAATTGCTAGCCCAGCCAGTGACTCACACATCCCATGAATGAATTATAAAAATAGAAGGGCAGCAGATGCATGGAACAACATCCTGTGAACCACCCCCTCCAAGCCACTCACCATCCTGATTTGGAAACATGTCACTTCTCCTTCAGACTCACTGGGTCAAAAGCCTGGAATTCTCTCCTGAACAGTATTGTGGGGTTACCTACACCAAATGAGTCCAGCAGTTTGAGAAGGCAGCTCAACACTGGCTTCTTCCGTCCGTTGGAGAGTTATATTTTACTGATACCTGACAGGCTTCTGAATAATAACCAGATAATTGGTCTTTGCTCAAGAGTCAGATTATCCAGTTTTTAAAAAAAAACATTTTTCAGATGATGCCGTTGCTGCCCAGGCGAGCATTTATTGTCCACCCCCAATTTCCAGAGGGCAACTTAAGAGTCAACCATATTTCTGTAGCTCTGTGGTCATATGTAGACTAGACCTGGTAAGGAAAGCAGTTTCCTTCCCTAAAGGACAGTAGTGAACCAGATGGGTTTTTCCCCAGCAATTCTACATGATTGTCATTAGACTCCTAATTCCAAATTTTTATTGAATTCTAGTTTTACCGTGGCAGGTTTCAAACTTGGGTTCCAAGAACACTACCTGGGTCTGTGGATTAACAGTCCAACAATAATACAGCTAGGCCATCACCTCCCTTTGAATACATTCTCTAAAACATATGTCTGGCATCGCTGATGAACCTACCTTCAAATTTGCATAAAAACCAACCTGAATGATCATGTCTGATGAATTAATGTAAAAAGACTAAGTCATCTGCATATGACCTGAGAATAATGTTGAAGCAGGTTATAAAATGTGAAAGAAAACAAATTTGTCTCAATCCAAGGTCTTATTCAATATTATTCTCACATCATTGCTTCCCTGAACTTTGTTCCAAAATATCGAGTATCTTTCTCTTTTGTATCTCTTCTCAACTAGGTCATGTCACTACCAGACAATCAAGTGTAATGTTCTTTTTTCTCTTTTTAGTGTTTTTTTTAAAACTGCAGTTGAAATAGCCTGGTATTAGTCTCCAAAAATCTATCAATTTTTATCTTGACCATCCTCAATGATTGAACTTCCAAAGCCCTCTGGGGGAGAGAATTCCAAAGATTCACCACTCTTTGAGTAAAGAAGTTCCTCCTAATCTTAGTTTTTAAAGGCCCACTGCTTATTGTGAAATTATATTACATTTTTAACAGACAGGGGAAACAGCCTATCTGAATTCACCTTGCTCAGCCTTGTAAGAATTTTCTATGTTTCAAAGCAATCACCTTTCATTCTTCAAAACTGAGAATGCAGGCCCAGTGTTGTCAATCTCTCCTCCTAAGACAATCCTACCATCTCAGCAATTAATCTGGTGAATCTTAGTAGAGCTCACTCTCTGGCAAATAAAGCCTTCATTGGATTAGGAGGCTAAAACTATACAAAGCACTCCAAGTGTGGCTTCACTAAGGCTCTACACAATTGCAGCAAGAAATCTATACTCAAATCTCCTTGTAATGAAAGCAAACATACCATTTTACTTCATTATTACTTGTTGCATTTGAATTCCAAGTATCAGTGATTCATGAAGAACACCCAGGTCCCTTTCGACTCCATTTCCCAATGTCTTGCCATTTAAGAAATATTATATGAATAGGAGGGGTTTGGAGGGATATGGGCCGGGTGCTGACAGGTGGGACTAGATTGGGTTGGGATATCTGGTCAGCATGGATGGGTTGGGCGAAAGGGTCTGTTTCCATGCTGTACATCTCTATGACTCCATCTTCTTGGTTTTTTTTCTTTACCAAAGTGGATAACCCATGATAAGCTTTATTAAAGAGGAACTTTACCCCTCATCAGAATTTGAAATACATTAATAGCTTACAAGAAATGTTCATAAAACTAATTTTAGCAGTTTTAAGAGTTTCCTTTGAGAATAATATCACATCACAACATTGCCTGATATGGCACAAATTGACAACATAATCTATAGGTAATCCATAGATGTCTGGTAGGGTAAATGGGGGGGAGAAAAACATATCAGAACATTGGAATTAACAATGCATTTTGGAGTTTCAAGTATATGTCTAAAGAAGGATAACAAGAGCATCACATTATCTGATCTGAGAATGCTTAATGTGTCTTGAGTTCATGCCCAAATGGAAATGTATTCAATTCTGGAGAACTAGCATGTTATTTTAATAAGGCACAAAAATTCTAAAGATTCTCTACAAGAAATCTAAATGATCTTAAATAAAATTGCAAATGTCACTTTATTTGACATTTACCATTTCTAGCTTTTTTTTATAATTTCATAACACAAAAATAATTCAGCTTCTCAAATAAATGTAAAATGTCACAATGATCTGGCAGGGTTTTGTTTTCATATAAAAATATTAATAAAAGTCAGCAATAAATTAATTGTACTTAAATTGAAATAACCTCAAGACATCTGAAGAGCTTCACCACACAAACAATAAGAGATGAGTGTAGTGATTGCTGTTCTTTGCTCAAAATAATAGCCTTGAGCCCATTTGCTGCAGAAATCCTAATCTAAACTTTGGTTGCGTCTCGACTTAACTATTGCCATGCTTTCCTAGCTGGTCTTTCATCTTCTGTAAATTTCAGCTCTACTGCTTGCAACACATATGAAATGCTTGTTGTCAGCTTTTTCCCCCTGATTCAATCCGGGTTGAGTTCAGATAACTTGGCATGAACCAATCATTATACTTAAGGGCTACGTGGGTATATAGCTCTTACTATCCCTCAAGCTACTGTTAGTAATGTTGACACCTCTCATATATAGTAAAGGTTCTGAAGTCAGTAATGTTCACCAAAAGGGTAAAAACAAGGACTGCAGATGCTGGAAACCAGAATCTAGATTAGAGTGGTGCTGAAAAAGCACAGCAGGTCAGGCAGCATCCGAGGAGCAGGAAAATCAACCTTTTGGGAAAAAAACCCTTCAATGTTCACCAAAACACAAGGATTGTTTTCTGTCTTCAAGTTCTGTGACACAATGTTCTTCCTCAGGATTTTCTTCCAGCTCACACATATTAAAAAATGTGACCTGGCACATTTATGTGTATTGACAATAATTCCAGGATTAAAGAAATTTTATTCCATGTGATCTCCCAGTTAGTGTATGCTGAAATTTAATGGAAAACCGTGTAAAATTGTTCAGAGAGCATAAACAGCTATTAGATGCAGCTTAGTCAATATCTTTTTTGAAGGGAAACAAAGCGTTGACAGATGCGGAGAGGGCATTTGTACCCTATTTTGACATCCAATTTGTCCTTTGAAGCTCTTTTCTTTCATAGCCACTCAGTGTTTTATTCCCCATTTGCGATAGTCAGAAGGTGCTGTAGGATATTTTGCTGCCTTTCCTTTACATTTTGCATTTTGTTACAAAATTTCTGTAATCTTACGGCAAGCCTGCACATCTGCTCCTTGCTGTACACTAATAAGTTTTGTCTAATTTGACCTCCTCACTAAAATAGTAGATAGATGTACAGTTGGTGTCAGTTTTGAGATATAGTGGCTGGTTAACCCTACAAAGTTGCACAGCATATGTATAATGTAGTCAAAAGTATGGTGCTAGAAATGCACAGCAGGAGAGGCAACATCCAAGGAGCAGGAGAATGAGTTCATTCCTAATGAAGGGCTTATGCCCAAAATGTCGATTCTCCTGGTCCCTGGATGCTGCCTCACCTGCTGTGCTTTTCCAGCGCCACACTGTCGACTCTGATCTCCAGCATCTGCAGTCTTCATTTTCTCCATATGTATAATGAAGCCAACAAAGCTTTGGTCCTTCTGCCTCAAGAGTGTTGCTCACTTAATTTACAGATATCTGGAGATCCATTAAATAATAGTGCATCTGATATCCCTCCATGTCAGATCACAGTGATGGTACCTTTATATTAGTCACATTCCAACTCAGGCCATGCTGCACCTAGGATTGAATCCTCTTTCATTCACAGTTTCTACTTTTCATTATTAGAATCACAGGATTGTTGAATCTTACAGCAGAGGCAGAGGCAGAGGCAGAGTCAGAGGCAGAGGCCAGAGTGTGGTACTGGATAAACATAGCAGGACAGGCAGCATCCAAGGAGCAGGAGACAATTTGGGCATAAGCCCTTCATCAAGCAGAGGCAATTCAACCCATTGAATGATCCATTCAGTGAAACCCACTCACCTTGTCAACTATATGTTAAGAATCCTTGTGATATTACCATTCTGAATAAGTGTCATATTAGGCTTGGAACATTAATTCTGTTTCTCTTTCCACAGATGCTGCCTGATCTGTTGAGTTATAATAGACAATAGGTGCAGGAGTAGGCCAATCGGCCCTTCGAGCCGGCACCACCATTCATTATGATCATGGCTGATCAGCCACAATCAGTATCCTGTTCCTGCCTTATCCCATAACCCTTGATTCCACTCTCTTTAAGAGCTCTATCCATCTCTTTCTTGAACATATCCAGAGACTTGGCCTCCACCACTTTCTGGGCAGAGCATTCCATATATTCACCACTCTCTGGGTGAAGAAGTTTCTCCTCAACTCTGTTCTAAATGGCCTACCCTTTATTTTTAAACTGTGTCCTCTGGTTCGGGACTCACCCATCAGCGGAAACATGCTTCCTGCCTCCAGAGTGTCCAATCCTTTAATAATCTTATACGTATCAATCAGATTCCCTCTCAGTCTTCTAAACTCAAGGGTATACAAGCCCAGTCGCTCCAATCTTTCAACACGTGATAGTCCCGCCATTCCGGGAATTGACCTCGTGAACCTACGCTGCACTCCCTCAATAGCCAAAATGTCCTTCCTCAAATTTGGAAACCAAAACTGCACTCCTCGTTGAGGAATTATGAATTTACTCCTGTTCTTTCTCTTCTTTTCAGATCTTCAGTATTTGCAGCATCTTCAGTATTCTGCTTTTGTCTGGGAGAAAGATCAGATTTATGTATGGAAACAGTCCATTGAGCCCAAAAAGTCCACATCGACCCTCAGAAGAGTAACCCAACCAGACCCATTCCCCCTATCCAATGCATCTAACACTATGGGCAAGTTAGCACGACCAATTGACCTAACATGCACATCTTTGGATTGTGGGAGGAAACCAGAACACCTGGAGGAAACCCAAGCAGACACGGAGAGAATGTGCAAACTCCACACAGACAGTTACCTGAGGTGGGAAATCGAACCTGGATCCCTGGCACTGTGAGGCAGCAGTGCTAACTTGTGGGCCGCTGACCCTTATTGTCACACAATAATACTTCTGCATTTCCTATTTTTCTCAGTTATCAGAGGCATCATAGTATATATGGAAGCATTGCTTTGATATGAACTTTAAACTAATTATGCAATTTTCCCATGGTAAAAAAACAACAAATCCTGGTCAGTTACCTGCAACTCAGTTTTTGCTGTATGCTATGTCAAGGGGGCGGCATGGTGGCTCAGTGGTTAGCACTGCTGCCTCTCAGCACCAGGGTCCCAGGTTCGATTCCAGCCTCGGGCGACTGACTGTGTGGAGTTTGCACATTTCGTCACTTCCCCCTGGTGCTCCCGCTCTTTCTGTGAAGAGAGAGTGAAAGAGAAAAAAAAAGGGTCGAAGGGCCTGTTTCCACGCAGTAGAGGAATCAAATCTTAGTGGCCCTAAAATACATAATTGTACATATCTAGAGTCTCATTTGTGGGGAGACATTGGCCTAGTGGTATTATCCCTGCACTGTTAATTCAGAGCTCCAGGTAAAGTTCCAGAGACCTGGGTTTGAATCCTGCCATGGCAGCTGATGGAATTTGAATTCAATAAATATCTGGGGTTAATAGTCTTATGATGACCATGAATCTATTGCCGTTTGTCGGATAAACCCATTTGATTTGCTAATGTCCTTTACAGAACAAAACAGTCATCCTTATCTGGTCTAGCCTATATGTGACTCCAGACCCACAGCAATGTGGTTGACTCTTAACTGCCCCCTAGACAATTGGTGATCGGCAATAAATGCTGCCCTGCAGCAACACCCTCATCCTGTGAATGAATTTTTAAAATTCCTTCAGAAAACCACACTTCAAAATTGAAGGAAACACCTTTTTGGTTGAGGAAGCCATGCTTTTCAGTGTGCTTCTGCCCATTGAGAATAAAGCGCATTAAGTTACAAAATTTAGCTATCAACTTTATTTCCATGTTTAGAACATTGCCTCAATGCATGGCCCCAGACACACTTTCTGCACACTCCAGGAGACTGACTAGCATTGTTCAGAAACTACCTGTTATAGGTAACCTTCCTTTCTTAAAAAAAATACTATACAAATGAATTAGACAGCTGCAGTTTTATGGAAACAAAATTGTTTTAAAGGATCTTTGCATGACATTGAAGCTGCTCTTTTAATCTGTAAGTCTTAAACCTCATTTTTTTTCCATAGAGTAATTTAAATATACATGGCATTAGCAACTTTTGAGAAGATTTGTAGCTCAGGTTGAGGTTCTTGATGTAGGTTTGCTCGGTGAGCTGGGAGATTCTTTTTCAGACGTTTTATCACCATAATATCATCAGTGAGCCTCCGGATGACTCATTCTCACTAGTATCCTTAGAAACAGATGAAGAAGGACATCACTTCGACTGGAACAACACATCCATCCTAGGACAAGCCAAACAGAGACACACACAAGAATTCTTAGAAGCATAGCATTCCAACCGAACTCTATCAACAAACACATTGACTTGGATCCCATTTACTGCCCCCGAGAAAAAGGAAATGGCAGCACCACAGGAAATGACATCACCAACCCAAGGAAACATAAACACATAAATAGAAAGTGGACCAGTGCTTCATCATGAAGCGCTTATGAAGGCCTGATGAAGGGCTTCTGCCGGAAATGTTGATTCTCCTGCTCCTCTAATGCTGCCTAACTGGCTGTGCTTTTTCAGCACCACGCTCTTTGGCCAGATAAGCTTGTCAGACAGGATAAAGAAAACTACCAGAGACTTAAAAAGTAAAACAACCTTCATCTCTAATAATCCCTTCGGTATATCAAAGTTTGGCTGATTGTCAAAAATTATAATAACAGTTTGCTGTACTGAAAGCATTCAGAACTGCATGACATTGTTGCAATCTGATAGAACATTTTTGGATTCCAGCATGTTATTAAAGATATGCTTAAGGGTCTTGCAAAACACATCTCATCTGCTTAATCACCCTTGAGAGAACATCAGCTGAAGCAGCATTTGAATCTACTTTAAGCTTAATGTATTTCAAGTTTCTTATTTTTCCTAGAATAGTGACCTCAACTATCAGATTTTTTATATTTACAGTAAAACACATAGCTGGTATCAAACAAGATTCTGAAAATTTGGAGACTGATGAGAAATACTCTTTAATTGCATTGAATATAATGGAAGTTCATGTGATTCCTCAACATCTTTTAATGAATTTAACATTCCTTTTTGGTCTTCTAGTTACTAAAATGGATTTGAAAAATCTTTTCTGTCATAATTTTTGTTCTCATTCATTCATGAGATGTGGGCAACACAGGCTAGGCCAGCACTTATTCTCCAAATCTAACTACCCAGAAAGAGTCAACAACATTGCTGTGGGTCTGGAGTCACATGTGGGCCATACCAGGTAACAATGGCACTTTCCTTCCCTCAAGGACATTAGTGAACCAGATGTGTTTTTCCTGACAATTGAACTGTGGTCATCATTAGACTCTTAATTCCAGATTTTTATCACATTCAAATGCCTCCATCTACCATGGCAGGATTTGAACCTGAATCCCCAAGGCATTACTTGGCTTTTTGGTTTAACATGCCAGTAATAATGCCATTAGACTATCACCTCCCGCTATGGGAAGTTTTGTGGGAAGTACTCCAGTAAATTTTCTTAATATCATGTAGGCAAAGCAACTAGAAAACAAGTTATTTCAAAGCTAATGTCATGTAATGGGACAGGTTAATTAGTAATCTTATGCAATATGATCCTCAGTGGAAGTGCAATCATAATTTAATAGAATTTCATATTATGTTTGACAGTGGTATACTTAAATCAAAAACTATAGTTCAAAGTTTAAGCAAGCTAATATTCTCTTGTGTTTACAAGAATGACAGGCAATTTCATTGAAATGGATATGTTTCATAGACAACTTGTCTGGGGATTCTAGAATGAGGGGATATAAACTTAGGAGACAAACACAGAGAATACTGGAGTAACTCACCAAACCTGGCAGCATCTGTGGACATATAAACATAAAAACCTAAGAGCATAAGAACTAGGAGCAGGAGTGGGCTATCTGACCCTTTGAGCCTGCTCCGACATTCAATAAGATCATGGTTGATCTTTTTGTGAACTCAGCACCACCTACCCACCCTCTCATCGTATCCCTTAAATCCTTTATTGTTGAAAAAAAAATCTTAACTTTAAAGATGTTTACTGAAGTAGTGTCGACTACTTCACTGGGCAGGGAATTCCATAGATTTATAATCCTCTGGGTGAAGAGGTTCCTTCTCTATTCAGTCCTAAATCCGCTCACCCTAATTTTCAGACAATGCCCTCTTTTCCTAGTTTCATCTGCCAGTAGAAACATCCTCTCTACTTCTATGTTAGCCATTTCCTTCATAATTTTATATGTTTCTAGAAGATCCCCCCTCATTCTTCGAAAATACAATGAATAAAATTCCAGTCTACTCAGTCTCTCCTCATAAGCCAACCCCCTCAACTCCAGAACCACCTGGTGAACGTCTTCTGCATCCCCTCTAGTGCAAGTACACCCTTTCTCAAGTAAGGAGACGAAAACTGCATGAAGTAATTCAGGTGTGGCCTCACCAGCACCCTATATAGCCTCAACATTAACCTCCCTGCTTTTAAATTCCATCCCTTTAGCAATGAAGGATAAAATTCCATTTGCCTTCCTAATTACTTGTTGTACCTGCAGACCAACCTTCTGCAATTCATGCATAAGGACACCCAGGTCCCTCTGCACAGCAAAATGCTGCAACGTTTTACCATTTAAGTAAAAACCCTTTTTACTGTTACTCCTACCAAAATGGATGACTTCAAATTTATTAATATTGTATTCCATCTGCCAGACCTTTACCCATTCACTTAAATTACCTATGGTCCTCTGCACAGTTTCACAGTCCTCTGCACACTTTGCTCTGCTACTCATCTTAGTGTCATCTACAAACTTTGACACACTACATGTCGTCCCCAACTCCAAATTTATATAAATTTTGAATAATTGCGGTCCCAACACTAATCTATGAGGCATACCACCAGTCACTGATTGCCAGCCAGAATAGCACTCATTGATCCCCACCCTTTGCTTCTTGTTAGTCAACCAATCCTCTATCCATGCTAATACATTATCTGTAAAGTCATGCATCCTTATCTTATGTGGCAGACTCTTGTGTGGTACCTTGTCGAAGGCCTTTTGGAAATCTAGGTACACTACATCCACTGGGTCCCCATTGTTCATCTTGCTCGTAATGTCTTCATAGAATTCCAAAAGATTAATTAAGCATGATCTGCCCTTCATGAAACCATGCTGTGTCTGCCCAACAGGACAATTTCTATCGAGATGCCTTGCTATTTCTTCCTTGATAATAAACTCAAGGATCTTCCCCAATACAGGAGTTAAGCTAACCAGTCTATAATTCCCAATCTGATGTCTACCTCACTTTTAAACAGTGGTGTGACATTTGCTGTTTTCCAATCTGCTGGTACTGCCCCAGAATCCACCAAATTTTGGAAAATTACCACAAGTGCACTTGTTATTTCTCCCTCCATCTCTTTTAGTACCCTGGGATGCATCACATCCAGGTGAGGAGACTTGTCTACCCTTATGCTAGCTCTTCCATGATAATGATTGTTTCCTGGAGGTTCACCTACCTTTGTCTCTGTCATTCGTGTCCTCCACTGTGAAGAGCAACTCAAAATACCTATGCAATGCTTCGGCCATTTCATCATGTCCATAACTAAATGCCCCTTCTCATCCTCTAAATGACCAATGTTTACTTTAGCCAGTCTTTTTCATTTTATATATTTAGAGAAGCCTTTATATTCTGTGCTAGTTTTTTTTTTTCTCATGTTCTATCTTAGTTTTCTGTATAGCTCTTTTTGTGGCTTTCTGTTGATCTTTAAAGTTTCCCAATCTTCAAGTTTCCTGCTGATCTTGGCCACTTCGTATGTCTTCTCTTTCAATTTGATAGCCTCCCTTATTTCCTTAGACACCCATAGCAGATTACACCTTTTCTTACAGTCCTTCCTTTTCACTGGAATATACTTTTGATGAGCACTTTGAAAAATTGCTTTGAAAGTCCTCTATGGCTCATTAGCTGTCCCACCATAAAATCTTTGTTTCCAGTCTAGCCAAGTCCTCCCTCATCCTATTGTAGTCTCCCTTGCATAAGCACAGGATTGGATTGGATTTTATCTTCACACTCTCCATCTGTATTTTTTTTTCGTGCCACCCAACACTCATGTTATTTTTTTTCTTTTTTTTTCTTTTTCTTTTTTTTTCTTTTTTTATTCAATTTCCACCACCAGATAGGAAAACACCCGAGTGGCCAAATCTGTTTTTTTTTGGGTTTTTTTTCTTTTTTTTTCTCTTTTTTCTCTTAGGAAAACACCCAATCAAAATAGAGTTGGAGGGAGAAATGATGCACTCCATTCCCTGCGGCGCCCACCTCTCCCTGAACAACTCCAGGGTGTTGGTCGACACCGCGTGCTCCTTCTCCAAGGACACCCGGGCTCTAACGTAACCGCGGAAGAGGGGCAGGCAGTCGACTCTCCATCTGTATTCTAGATTCAACCATACTGTGGTTGCTCCTTCTAAGAGGACCCTTAACTATGAGATCATTAATTATTCCTGTATCATTACACAGGCTCAGATCTTGGATAGCTTGCTCCCTCGTTGGTTCCATTATATGCTATTGAAGAAAACTATCGCAAATACACTTAACAAACTCCATCTCAAGGCTACCCTGACCAAGCTGGTTTGACCAATTGACATGTAGATTAAAATCTCCCATGATAATTGCCATACTATTTTTACAGGCATTAGTTATTTCTTTGTTTATTGCCTGTCCCAATGTGATGTTATTATTTGGTGGCCTATAAATTATACCTATCAGTGACTTTTTCTTCTTAGAATTTCTAATTTCCACGCAAATGGATTCAACTTTATTCTCCATTGAACCTATATCATCTCTCAGCACTGCCCGAATGTCATCCTTCAATATCAGAGCTACACCACTTCCCTGACCTTCCTGTCTGTCCTTCCAAATAGCCTGATACCTCTGGATATCCCAGTTGTGACCATCCTGTAACTATGTCTCTGTAATGACTACTAAATCATTATCATTTGCGATGATTTGTGCTGTTAATTCATCGATCTTGTTACAAATGCAATGAACATTCAGGTAAAGTGCCCTTTAGATAGTTTTTATACCCTCTTGATTTCCAACATCTCTAGTAATATCTCCAGAGTTATCCTTCCTTTTTACTTCTTTCATAGTCTGTCTTAAACTTAAACCCTTCTGCACAATGCTAACCTGATGCTTATCTTTTTATTTAGCATCGTACTTCCTGTTGTTTTACCTTTCCCTTCCCCCGACTCACTAGTTTAAGTCTTAGTGATGACCATGTTTACCCTTTTTGCTAGAATGCTGGTTCCAGATTGGTTCAGGTGGAGACCGTTCCATTGGTACAGATCCCTCCTGTTCCAAAACTGAAGCCAATGCCCCATGAAATGGAACATCTCCTTCCCACATCACACCCTTAGCCACATGTTTGCTCCCCTAATTTTCTTGTCCCTAAGCCAATTTGCATGTGGCTTGGGCAGTAATCCAAAGATTATAACCCTTAATGACCTGTTCCTTAATTTCATTCCTAGTGCTCGATCATCCCCAAACAGGTCCTCCCTCCTAGCCTTGCCTATGTGGACCACAACAACTGGATCCTCCCCCTCCCACTCCAATATTCTTTCAACTGCTCAGAGATGACCTGCACCCTGGCACTGGGCATGCAATGTAACATGTGGGACTCCCCATCTAGCTCACAAAGGATACTATCTATCCCCCTAATTATAGAATCCCCTATAACTACCACTTGTCTTTTTGCTCCCCCCTCTTGCTGGGCTTCTGCACCATAGTGCTATGGTCAGCTGGCTCATCCTCCCTGCAGTCCTTTTCCTCATCCACACGGGGAGCAAACCTCTCATAGCTGTTGGATATGGTCAAGAGTTGAGTGTCCTCCATTCCTGAACTCAGGATCCCCCTACCAGCCTCACTTGCAATCACACCCTGTTGTCCCTGATCACTAACTGCCTCCTGAAACAAAGCATCCAGGAACTTCTCCCCCTTTCAGATATGCTGCGGTGTTTGAAGCTCAGATTCCAGATGATCAACTCTGAGCTGGAGATTGTATTGAGAGACTGGTGAGAACCAAAAGAATCAAGTAATGTGGGAACAGGACAAGAAACATAAAAAATGTAAAGTTTTAGCCACAACTTCATTCAATCTTGAAACAGGCTTGTGAAACTGAATATATTTAGTTTTTAGCTTCTTATTTATTTGTGCTCCTGTACTGTCATCTGCACTGATAGCTGTTTTTGCTTGTCTTTCATTGACCATTGTAGTTCTCTCTATTCTCTTATGAATTACTATATATTCTTTTAATTATATACCTAGGGCAAAACATCAGGTACACTTCTTGGAGTAGTTCTACTCTATAAATAGGTTATTAACTTATCTCCAGAAACAACAGATGAATAGTTCTGGGAAACAGTCTCAACAATGTCTCTAGAATTTTGATTAGCATTATTATTGCACATTCTAGACTGAAGATTAATAAATACATGCATGGGGTTTGAGATTGAAGTGAGAAAACAAATTCTAATCTCAAATTTGAGTCATTATTTTCAAACAATTAAGGGATAATAAGTTGTTCTTCATTTTTAATCAGAATATTCCTATTCCATAGATATTTCTGTCACAGTAATTTAGGTTTTGAAATTACTTTTAAATATTTTTATCGTCCTGTTCACACCTTCTAAGTGAATTGTGATCAAAGGAATAATATTCATGGAAGAGTAGCTGGCAAGCCTTTAAAAGCATCCAAAAAAATGATATTTATATGCTGAAAAATGTTTTAATATGATGGTTAAGAAGAAAATCAGGGAGTTTATGGTTTGATAGTTAGCATCACGATCATTAGACTTTTCTGTCAATGATAAAGTGAATGGAATCTACTGCTGATCTTGAAGGATCACAGATCACATAGCCATAGAAATCTTTGTTGCATTAATTTCAGTTTTCCCAATGTTAATTTCATTTTAGCATCAGGCATTTGACATTCTAAAAATATAAGATTAGCTTTATAGACCCAAAAAGGTTGTTCATCACAATTTATGCCTAAGTACACCATTAAATTCTAACTATGCATCACTCTACAATGTTTAAACTTTTCAATCAGTTCACATTATATATTAATATGGAGAGAGCATTGGCTAACTACAAGAAATGACGAATCGGGATAAATGGGCATTTATCAGATTTGCAAACAATAACTAGCGGAGTGCCACGGATATCCATGGTCGGACTTCAACTATCTATGATGTATACTAATAACTTAATGACATTACTGATTACATTGCAGCCAAATCTACCGATGAAGTGAAGATGAATAGGAAGGCAAGCAATGAGGGGGATTCAAAGAATTTGTAAAAGGATGCAGATGGATTGAGTGAGTGGATGAAAATTTGGAAGATAACATGTATAATGTGGGAAATGGGATGTTGTCCACTTTAGCAGGAAGCATCTCGGTTGATATAAGCAATATGTAAGCAGACTATTATTTAAATATAGAGAGACTGTAAAATACTGACGTTCGGAAGGATGTGTTTCCTGGTACATTAATCACACAACAAGATAGATTGTAAGAGCAGAAAGTAATTAGGAAGGCACTTGGAATGTTGGCCTTTATTAGTTTATGAGGAGAATAGAGGTTAAAGTGGGAGGACATGCTACATCCATACAGGGCATTGGTGAGTCCACATGTAGAATACTTTGTACAATGTTAGTCTCCTTACTAAAAGACAGATATGCTTACATCTTAGGACGAAGGGGTTTTATTCTGAGGATAATCCAGTGGAAAATATCCCATCAGACTCCTGACTTATACCTTGAGGATGGTGGACAGACTTTGGGAGTCAGCACATGAGTTACTCACTACAGGATTCTTAACTTCGGACCTGGTCTTCTAGCCAAGTATTTAATGGCGAGTCCAGTTCTGTTCCTGATGGATGATAACCCTGGGATGTTGATATGGGAATTCAGCATTGGTAATGCCATTGACTGTCAAGGGGAAATGTTTAGATTCTCTCTTGCTGGAGCTGGTCATTGCCTGGCATTTGTGTGGCATAAAAAATGTTACTTTCCACTTGTGAGCCTAAACCTGGATTTTTCATCTCTTGCTGCATTTAGGCACAGTCTACTTCAGTAGCTGAGGATTTGCAAATGGTGCTGGATGTTGGGCAATCATCACCTGGCATCCCCAGTTCTGACCTTATGTTGGAGACAATGTAATTGGTGAAGGCTGAACATGGTTGAATCGAGGACATTACCCTGAGAAACTCCTGCAGAGCTATCCTGGAACCAAAATGACTCATCTTCAACAACTTCATCTTCTGATGTGCCAGGTATGACTTCAACCAGCTGGGGCTTCTTAATACAAACTCAGTCAAACACAGACTTGCTAACAATCTTATTTCTGGAGTACAGCTCCTTTATCCTTGGTTGTAATGAGGCTGTATCAAAGCATGAGTTGAGTGCATGGCAGAACCTAAACAGAGCATCATGAGCATATTACAGCTAAGCAAGTGCTACTCGGTAGTCCATTTCCATCACTTTACTGATTACTGAGAATGTATGGATGAGATGGTAATTGGCTAAGGTGGTTTGCCCAACTTCTTTGCCATTCAGGATTGGAATATTGTGGACCCTCTTCCTACAGAAAGTTGCTTAATTGCTCAACACCATTCATAACTGGATGAGGTGGGTTTGCAAAGCTTAGATCTGATCCATTGGTGGTGGATTAACTTAACCCTGTCTATCACTTGCTGCTTCTGCTGCTCAGCATGCACATAGTCCTGCATTATAGCTTCCCCAGGCTAGCACTTCACTTTGGGTATGCCTGATGCTGGTGCCAGCTTGCCTTCCTGTACACTTCATCGAACCATACTTGATGGTAATGGGAGACTGGGGATATTCCAAACATGAAGTTGCATATGGTGTTGGACAGCAACACTGCTGCTGTTGCTGATTCTCCACATTGCTCCACAGATACCCAGTCAGCACCTGGGGCAAAGAGATGGGTGAGGACGAGGTCAAGTACGTTTTCCCTCCTGTTAGTTCCCTCAGCATCTTCTGCAGACCCAGTCCAACAGCTATTTCATTTAGGATGTTACCAGTAGTTGTGCTGCCAAGGCCAAGATGACTGACATTGACTTCCTTAGCCGGAGTACACTCTGCACCTTTGTCACCCTCAGTGGTTCCACCAAGTGGTGTTCCACATGCAGGATTGCTGATTCATCAGCAGAGGAGTGGAGTGGATGCAGTATATGACAATCAAAAGATTTTTTTGTCAATGTTTGACCTGAAGCCATGAGACTCTCTGGGATCAAGAGTCAATGCTGAGGATTCCTAGCTAAGGCACCTCCCCCTGATGGTGTAACATTGTGCCACCAGCTGTGCTAGTCCTACTATTGAGAGAGGACATATGCAAGATTGGTGATGGTGATGTCTGTAACATTATCTATAATATCATTCCATGAGCATGACAATGTCAGGTTGTTTTTTTGACTTATCTGTAAGCTAGCTCTCCCTGTTTAGGCACTAGCTTCCAGATGTCGGTAAGGAGGACTTTGCAGGGTCAACAGGGCTGAGTTTGCCATTGTTGTTTCCAGTGCCTAGGTTGCTGCCAGGTTGGCCATTCTGTTTAATACGTCTTTTGAGACTTTTTAGTGGGTTGATACAACTGAATATTCTGTTAGGCTATTTCAAAGGACAGTTGAGAGTCACCTGCATTGCTGTGAGTCCAGATATAGGCTAGACCAGGTAAGGATGGCCGATTTTCTTCCCTAAAGAGCATGAGTGAGCCAGATGTGTTTTTACAACAATCAATAATAATTTCACGGCCACTGTTAAACTTTTAATTCCATATTCCTTTGAATTCACATTTCCCTATCTGATGTGGTGGAATTCAAACCTGGATCCTGAGATCATTACCTGGTACTCAACCAGTGACAATGGCACTCCACCACTGATTGGCCTCGATGGTAAACAAAACAAAAACCACAAGTCTATCATGTCAGCTTTTGCTTGGGATCTGACTTTTCTAAATTTGCCACCAATTGGAATCATAACACATCAAACAATATGGCCTCTCTTAAATAGGACACAAAGTACTAAAGTGAGTTGCAAAAATGAACATAACTGCTTTGGTACACTTACTCTCTCTGTAGCTTTTCAAAACAGCTTTGAGATATGTAAACCTCATCAGAATATGGCAAGAGAGTGCTACTAAAATAGGCCCCATCACTTTGCTGAGGTTTCTGAGGTTTTCTGATTTGCAGGATCCTTTATCAAAAGATTGGAAAAAGCTAAATAGATTGTTTTGGCTTTTTGTCTGGTCCATGCCAGAAAGAAAATTCCAACAATGATATAAAGGTTCCAGTCAGTGGAACCAAGGGTTAGGAGGGTCACGGATATGTGGTGTTAAGACAGAGCAGCCATGATCTTATTCAATGCTGGGCAGATTAGCCTATTCCAGGTCCTATTTCTTATTATCTTACAAAATACACAACATAAAATACAAATTCACAGATTTTCACAAAGGCTTCTAAACATTTTACAAGCTGATACACCTGGGAACCAATATAATTCCTGTCAATCTCTAATTTCCACCTATGTCAGGCTACCAATTTATAACAGACAAGGTAATGGGCTCTTGAATAGCTCCCCTGCTTCATACTCAGCAGTTCCTCCTTTGCTGATTATGTATTTTCTACAAGGAATTCTGCAAAAGTGATTGCAGAAAATTGGGTAAGATGTCCAAACCATGTACCAGTTTATTAAAATATGCAGTTGTCAGTACATTTTGTGTTACATAATGGTAGTTTCTTTTGGTATAGAAGGAAATCTGATGAGACCTTTGCTTTTCTAAAGCGATTTGTGATTCTTAAAACAGAAGTGCATTTTGCGCATTCTGCCTTTTTATCTACTGGAACTGACTGATCTCTACAAGGTGAATGCTGCGCTGACACCCAGAGTTTCAAATGATCTTGTGGAGGAGATAACCTGGTGGAATGAGCAAGAGAAGTGTCCTGCTCCCATAACACTGCAATAATAGACTGAAAACACAAAGCAAATAACTGCCTGAAACATTTCTGCAAAGATTTGGAAGCTTTGTTGCATGAAATTCAATAACTTGACCTGAAAAGTGTGAGGTAGGATTCAAGCTCAGTTGTTCCCATCAAAGAAAGTTAAAAGTAGTGGATAAACTCAGTGGGTCTGGCAGCCTCTGTCGAGATAGAAATTGGGTTAATGTTTCGAGACTGATATAACTTTTCAGCAAAACTGAAGAGAGTGTGATGGGTTTTATGCTGTTGAGAAATGAGAGAGGAGCAAGTGAAAGGGGAGGTCAGGGAATGATTGGATGGTAAGGAAGTTTAGACTCCTCCCGCCCTGGTTCTAATCTCTTCTACTGTCTTCTGTTGGGACAAAGATACAAAAGCTTAAACACATGTACCAACAGATTCAAGAACAGCTTCTTCCCCACTGTTATTAAACTTCCGATTGGACCTCTCAAATTTCAAATTTAATGTTGACCTTGTTCTTTGTGCATCTTGTCTGCAGACATAACATTGCATTCCTCGTTCTGTTCTATTAACCTTCAACACTTTGTATGGTCTGATCAACCTGTACTGCACACAAAACAAAACTTTTCACTGTACCTTAGTACGTGTGACAATAATAAGTCAAATCAAATCAAATCAAAAATTAAAGTTTTAAGACATCCAGAACATCTTTCTTTGTAATATGAACATTTTTCAAGATGTCACAATCTATTTCCCCACATTCTATTTCTTCTATGTCCTTCTCCACAATAAATACTGATGCAAAGTTTTAATTTATTATCTCCCCTATCTCTTGCGTTTCCACACATAGGCTGCCTTGCTGATCTTTGAAGGGCTCTATACTTTCCTTAGTTACCCTTTTGTCCTTAATGTTTTATTGTATCCCTTTGGATTCTTCTTAACCCTATTTGCCAAAGCAATCTCATGTCCCCTTTTTGCCCTCCTGATTTCCCTCTTAAGTATACACCTACTGCCTTTATACACTTCTAAGGATTCACTCGATCTCCGCTGTCTATACCTGACATAAACTTCTTTCTTTTTCTTAATCAAACCTTCAGTTTTTCTGGTCATCCAGCTTTCCCTATACATACCAGCCTTTCCTTTCACCCTAACAGGAATGTACTTTCTCTGGACTCTCATTATCTCATTTCTGAAGGCTTCCCATTTTCCAGCTGTCCCCTTACCTGCGAACATTTGCCCCCAATCAGCTTTTGAAAGTTCTTGCCTAATACTGTCAAAATTGGCCTTCCTCCAATTTAGAACTTCAACTTTTAGATCCGGTCTATCCTTTTCCATCATTATTTTAAAACTAATAGAATTATGGTTGCTGGCCCCAAAGTGTGTCCCCACTGACACCTCAGTCACCTGCCCTGCCTTATTTCCCAAGAGTAAGTCAAGTTTTGCACCTCCTCTAGTAGGTACATCCACATACTGAATCAGAAAATTTTCTTGTACACACTTAACAAATTCCTCTCCATCTAAACCCTTAACACTGGCAGTCCCAGTCAATGTTCCAAAAGTTAAAATCTCCTACCATATCTACTTACAGATAACTGAGATCTCCTTATAAGTTTGTTTCTCAATTTCCTACTGATTATTGGGAGGTTTACAATACAATCCCAACAGAGTGCTCATTCATCCCTTTATTATTTCTCAGTTCCACCCAAATAACTTCCCTGAATGTATTCCTGGGAATATCCTCCCTGCATACAGCTAAAATGCTATCCCTTATCAAAAACACAATTCCACCTCCTCTCTTGCCCCCTTTCTAACCTTCCTATGCCATTTGTATCCTGGAACATTAAGCAGCCAGTCTATAATTGCTATGATATCCCAGTCCTATGTTCTTAACCATGCCCTGAGTTTATCCATACTAGTTTAAATCCTCCCAAGTAGCTCTAGCAAATCTCTCTGCCAGTGTATTAGCTCCCTTCTAACGTAGGTGCATCTTGTCCTTCTTGTACAGGTCACTCCTACCCCAGAAGAGATTCCAATGATCCAAAAATGTGAACACTTCTCCCCTGCACCAGCTCTTCAGCATTTATCTGCTCTATCCTCATATTTCTACCCTCACTAGCTCATACCACCGGGAGTAATCCAGATATTTCTACCCTCGAGGACTTCCTTTTTAAATTCCTGCCTAACTTTCTCCATTCTTCCTTCAGAATCTCATCCTTTTCCCTTCCTATGTCATTCATTCCAATGTATATAATAACCTCTTGCTGGTCCATCTCCCCTTTGAGAACATTCTGCACCCTCTCTGAGGTATTCTTGATCTTGGCACCAGGGAGGCAACCACCATTCTGATTTTCACTCAGCTACAAAAACGTCTGTCTGTGCCTCTGACTGGACAGTCCCCCATCACAATCCATCACTTCGAACCTGAGTACCTCTCGTTACGATACAGCCATTCTTGGCATCAGAAACTTGGCTGTTCGTGCTATACTCCCCTGAAAATCCATCACACCCTACATTTTCCAAATCAGCACACGTACTTGAGAGAGGAGACTCTTACACTACCTGCCCCCCTCCACCCCCCCCCCCCCCCCCCCCGACCCCAACCGCCTAGCTTTCCTGGAGTTAACCTATTTACTTGGGAGGAAGAAGATTAGAATGTGAGGGTGATTAGACAGCGAAGGAGATTGAGTTACAATATGCTTATAAGAAGAGTTTTCTTCTTGATCCTTCAGGAAGATAACATTTTAAGAAAGGTTGCATGGGGTTATGAATTGGAGATGCCGGTGTAGGACCGGGGTGTACAAAGTTAAAAATCACACAACACCAGGTTATAGTCCAACAGGTTTAATTGGAAGCACACCGATGAAAGAGCAGCGCTTCGAAAGCTAGTGCATCCAATTAAACCTGTTGGACTATTACCTGGTGTTGTGTGATTTTTAACTGCATGGGGTTATTTTTTAAAAATATGGATGCCGCTTTGCATTCGACCGGCGCAGTGCAAAGCAAGATGCAGTAACGCTTTCATAGGGGAGTACTGTGCAATCCTCAACCCAATAGAGACTTGCCTTCTCTCACTCTCGTGCGCTTTGTGAGCTGTGAGCTGGTTAGGGCTGCAGCTGGGTGTGAAGGTGGAGTTAAGCTGGCAGTGGGTTGGCGGTACAATAACAGGGAGAGGGGCGGAGATCAGGGAGTCTCTTATCCGGCAGACTCACACACAGCAGCCAGGCAGAGTCCCAGGCAGACAGCTCCAGTCCCCGGGAGATCGGAGTCTTCAGCATGGTACCTGCTATCCTGCCACTGACTGTCCTCGCCACCATTGCGGGTAAGTCTCCTTCCTTTGCCGGCTGCACTTTTTTACACTTCGCTCAATTGTTAACCGTTGCAATTCCAGATGAGGCTCTGCTTTTGTTGAAAGGGGGATCTGGCGAGTTACTTGCCCGTATTGCACCATTCTAAACAATATAACCTATACTTGGAAATTATCCCTGTCTCAATTTTTACTTTATTTTAATACCCTCCCAATGTAACGGCATTGGAGATTCTTTTCAGTACAGGGCTGATGTGGAAGAAGATTTGCAAATGCATGTGTCCTCAGCTCAGAGGGAAGGAACATGAGGGGAATTCTCAGTTGGGATAGATTATTCCCGGCTTTAGATCAGGATTTGTTGGAACTTTTAAAACTGTTAGTAGATTTGACCACGTCCTGAAATTGCACCTAATTAACTAGTACACAGTTTATTTTTAATGGTTAATTATATGAGCACTTTTTTCACATTCGCTGTTCTGACAGGCTGTTCTGACAGCTTTACCCGCTCTGACTTAGTCTTTGAAATCTGCTAATTAAATATTGAACCTGTCCAGAATATTTCCCCCCGACTGCAGCTTCCCATTCTGCAGCGCATTGAACAAGGGGAAAGGTGTAAGTCAATTGGTGTATGAGCGGTTTCCTCGCTCCCAGGGCATCTCACTCAATTAAGACTTGCTGGCTAGCGGCTTGCAGAAAATGGAGCTCATAAATCATAGAATCATAGAATCCCTACAGTGTAGAAGCAGGCCATTCGACCCATCGAGACACTGACCCTCCAAATAAAATCAACCCTGCTTTTCCCATCGTTAACCCACCTCGCCTGCACATCCTTGCACACTGTGGGCAATTTAGCACGGCCAATCCCGCTAACCTGCATACCTTTGGACTGTGGGAGATCAGGGCTCCACTGAGTGAACCCTCAGGCAGAGCCGCAAAGTACAGAGTCCTCTTACATTACATTAATGTGGTCCAGGATTCTTCACATGAGCCACCGAGGTGAATGGGACCCTGCCTTAAAAAAAAATCCTTCTTGAGGGCGATCGTGGGTCTTCAAAGTTTCTTCCCCCCCCCCCCCCCCCCCCAGGTTGAAAACAGAAGCCTTACACCCGCGCAATCGGGTCAGAGATTTCAAGTGACAGACTGGTCTTTGGTGCGTGTCTAACTGAAGACAACAGTGAGGTAGTGCCTGCACAGCGTTCAATCCTGAGAGTAAATCTTCACCGAAGCTCAATTAACAGAACGTTATTGTAACGATTTATTGTGGGGACGAGCTTTAAAAACTAACAAATCATGGAATCAGAAAATGCCAACCTTTTTGTATCTATCACCCCAAATTGGATCAGGCAAATATTCTTGAAAGTGGAAAATATTTCATTCAATCCAGACTCTCGCTCCAGAAATAAAACGGGGGAGTTTTCGAACGTAAGAGGTTGGGGAAGTTTTGCGTTAAACTTGGAATGCTTTTAGGATCTTCCTGGCTTTTGTCAAGAAATACCATCTTGGAAAGGTTTCACCTCAAATGTGTGGAAGAGAAAGCGGTTCTTCCACCTCCCACCCCTCACCCAAAACGCAACGTACACATACAGTCTTTCCCTTTTCATATGTTTAGCACTCTGCATAGAACTCTACAGGTATGAGGTGAGCTACCGATAGACCGCACCGGTAATTGCTTTCAGTTCTAGGCTATGCAAGGGCACCACAACAAATGGCCAAACTGTCTTCAGGGGTCCACTCTGGTACCGTTCAGTATTGCTAAGAGCCGTGTCAGTTTAAGTGCTGTCCTTTTTTTGATATATTTTCAAGAGCTCTTAACCTCTGTAATGGAAGCAGCATTGACAAAATGGGAGTTGCTGGACTGTCAATCGGCTTTCAAATGTTCACATAAATCTCAATGATCGCAATGGACAAGACCAGATTTTGTCCTTTCGCTAATGCAGCTCCTTTTAACTTTGGGACATGTTGATTTTTGTTCAGGAAAAAAATCAGCTGTATCCTGCTCAGAGCTGCCAAAGAATCTAACTCTTGAAAATGTTGTTCTTTTTTGCTTTGAGTATTGCTATTATAAGAGTTTTACCTCTCTGATGGATGACACTAACATTCTATGGCCCCCTCTCAAAACCTCAATACGTTAAAATGAGTAATATTGAATAAACGAAGACAGAAAAAACAACTGCGGATGCTGTAAATTAGTAACAAGAACAGGATTTGCTCGATTAGCTCAGCGGGTCTGGCAGCATTTGTGAAGAGAAATCAAAGTTAATGTTTCGGGTCCGATCTCCCTTCCTCAGAACTGGTAAGAAGGAACCTCCAGGTCTGTATAAGAGCCACCGGACCGAAACGTTAAAATTGATTTCTCTGCACCGATGCTGCCAGACCTGCTGAGCTTTTCCAGCAATTTTGAATAAATTGTTCATCATTTTTCTTTAACTTCCAGAGGCTATCCTAAGACTGCTATTTCATATATTGATAGGGTGAACGCTCTGCAAGATACCCACAACAGTTGGCAGAATCCAAATTTCTCTGTCTCTGCTATGATCTCAGTAAGTAGATTGCCAGGGTTGGAGGATTTGAGCTTTAGGGAGAGGGTGAACAGGCTGGGGCTGTTTTCCCTGGGGTGTCAGAGGCTGAGGGGTGACCTTATAGAGATTTACAAAATTATGAGGGGCATGGATAGGGTAAATAGATAACGTATTTTCCCTGAGGTCGGGGAGTCCAGAACTAGAGGACATAGGTTTAGGGTGAAAAGGGAAAGATATAAAAGAGACCTACCGGGCAACTTTTTCACACGGAGAGTGGTACCTGTATGGAATGAGCTGCCAGAGGAAGTGATGGAAGCTGGGACAATTGCAACATTTAAGAGGCATTTGGAAGGGTATATGAAAAGGAAGGGCTTGGAGGGATATAGGCCAGGTGCTGGCAGGTGGGACTAGATTGGGTTGGGATATCTGGTCGGCATGGATGGGTTGGACCGAAGGGTCTGTTTCCATGCTGTACATCTCTATGACTGTAAGTGGACACTGATGTCCATTTGAAGGGATCACAGTTTTATCACGTACCGCACATTTGAGAGAAAACTTGACATTGAATTGAAGAATAAAGTTGGCTGAGGAATTTCACCCATTGAGAGTAGATGGGGGAAGAGGAGATTCATTGAAATTTTGTGTCACAGATAAAGGGAAGTGTTGAAGTCCATTTCAATTTTACATAATGGGAGCGAAACAAAATTGTTTTGATCCTTCATATTTCATACATTGAATAAAAAAGCTTGTTTCATGTGGAAGGATTTGGATGTCTTGTTAAAAATTAAATTTAGCAAGCAGTTACAGCAAGGCAAAATCTGCATTAGCCTTGATTCCAAGTGAATTGAAGTATACGGAATTTAGGAGAGGTCACACCTGGAGAACTGTTTACAATTTCAGTTCCTTTACCTCAGGAGGGAGGTTGCCTAGAAAAATACTGCATGATTGATTCTTAGGTTAGAAGGCTGTCCAAATGAAAAGAATTTGAACAGAATGATTCTGTATTCCCTGGAGTTTGGAAGAAAGAGACATGATCACATATAAATATTTCCTAGAAAGTTTGACAGGGCAGATACTGAGAGGCTGTCTGTAGGGTAATCAGTCAACTATTTATGACAGAGATGTGGAGACATTTTCACTCTTGGGATAATGAATCTTTGGCATACTGTATCACACAAGGCTATGGATGTTCAGTTGCTAAGTAAAGAGAAGAGAAACTCATAGTTTCTTGAGTACTAAGTAAACCAGAAAATATGAGGATAATGTAGTGAAGTGGAATTGCTGTAGAAGTTCAACCATTATCTCATTGAATAACAGAACAAGTTCAAAAAGCTGAATGCCCTTTTCCAACTCCTAGTTCATTTGTTCTTATTCAATTAATACATATGTTTTCATTCATATATGATGAGTGATTCCAAACAGTTTTGCTGTTTTGGGATTTTTACAGGGAGAGTGAATGAAATTCATTTTTTGATTCAAATTGGTGTCAACTAGTTGGACTGAAAGGCTTGTTTTCATGTGGTGTAACTCTTTGAATCTATAACTGAATGTTATAGCATGTGAATGAATGGGAGGAAAATGATCTATTGTAACTCAGATAAAGAAAATGCTTTGTTTCAGTGAAAATCTGTACATTTAGCTTAAATGAGCAGACGTCCTCTTCCATTGCTGTTACCTTCTTCATTGTATCTGGATAGCTTAATAATGTATTCTGTACAGTTATAGTATATAAAACACAGGAGACACATTAAATTCTATAGGTTTTGCAATAATGAATTGAATAGTTTTTTTTCTAAATAATAACATCAGTAATAATTCACAAAGTGGTATCTGTAATATATAACCAATGAGGTTTTGGGAGTTTAATTAAGATTCTAATCAAAATAATCATTTGCATGAAGTATCACATAACTCCATTAATGCAGTTTAACATGTTAACAACAAAACTGACATATGTTTGCATAGCAACTATAATATAGCAAAAACATATTTGTATGGGCCACAGAAAAGCATGCAAGGATAAAATCACTGAACAATGGTGAGAGAGAATTAAAGAGATGAAGTAAAGGGAAGGCTTTGAGGAAATTGGCCAAATGGACAGACATGTGGCAGATACATTTCAATGCAGAGAAGCTTAAGATGGAAGAAACACAGACAGACAATACAGGCTCAATGGTAAAACATTTTGGTGGAAGAAACACAGAGTCACAATACAGGCTCAATGGTACAACATTAAGGATCATCCAGGAGCAGAGGGATCTAAGGGTTCATGTGCATAATTCTCTGAAGGTGGCCAGGCAACTTGAAACAGTTGTAAAGACTGTTTAGGAACCTTTAGATTTATAAATGGAGACATACAGTATAAAACCGAGGAAGTGATGCTACACCTCTACAAATCATTGGTCAGACCATATTTGGAGTATTGTGTTCAGTTTTGGGCACCGTATTTCAGAAGGGAAAATGTGGGAAAAGTGCAAAGGAGATTTATTAGAATTATATCAGGAATGAGAGATTTAAGATACAAGGAAAGGTTAGAGAAATTGGGCTTATTCTCCTTGGAGCAGAGAAGATTAAGACGTGACCTTGTTGAGGTGCTCAAACTTATAAACGATTTTGATAGGGTAAGGAAGGACATCCTGTTTCTACTAATTGGTATGCCAGTAACTAGGGGTCACAATTTCAAGACTGTAAGAAATATAGCTAGGTGTGAGATGGGAGAAAGTCCATTACTCAGAGAGTTGTTAGGATGTGAAATGCCCTGCCTGGGAGAGTGGTGGAGGTGGATTGTATAGGAGCTTTCAAAAAAAAAGCTAGATATATATTTAAAAGTGATGAAGTTAGAAGGCTTTGGAGATAGGGCTAGAGAGTGGGACTCGCTGGGTAGCTCTTTCAATAACTAGTACGGACATGATGGATCAAATGGCCTCCTTCTGTACTGTAAAATGTCCTTCTGTACTGTAAAATTCTATGATTCTGTGAAATTTTTGATTGTTGGGAGATCGTTGGCAAAACTGAAAGATGGGATGGATGAAAGTAACAAGCCCACGATTGAGATAATTGAAGGTAATATCATCAGATGATATCAGTTAGGAGGGAAAGATGTCCCGTAGTCTGGGGAAGAAAAAGTGAGGAACATGAACTAGGAAAGGAGATTGGAAGAGTATGGCAAGGGTGGTTAGGGTGAAATAAGGGCAAAGATTGATGTATAAATGAAAATCAGGTTTGTGGAAAAGGAGTCAATGAAGGTTGTTGGTGGTCGAATGATATGTAAAGAGGATTTAGGTCAGGCTATAATGTAAAACATTTAGCTTTGGATGAGTTGAATTCTTGTGATCTCAGGAAGCCAGTGATAAGAATGTTGGAAAACATTAAATTGGCATTTATGTAAGTTTATATCATGAGTTTGCAAGGGGATGAGTTAAGGTGAAGGAAAGCAGATTTGCAGAGAATGAAGTGATGAAGGTCTTGATGATGAATAAAGTTTTCACATTCAATTTAAGGTCTAACTGGGCATAAACATTGTGCACTTTGAATTCAACTTATTTATACAGCAAGGAAAGGAATGCACTTGGGAGGTAGTGTGCTCTTTGACTGAATAGATGATTTTGGTCTTGCAAAGGTTACGTTGAATGAAGTTATAGTTTATTATTAGCATAATACCTTACAATCAGATAGAAAATGATGGTCATACAATTGAAGATTGTAACTTAGAAGATGTCAACGTAAATGTGAAAGCTGATTTCCAATTTTTCAGACGGTATATAGCAGCATGCAGATTGGAATCAAAGTGGGTCCAAAGATGCATGCTGCTATATACCGTCTCATGGATGTCGGGCACTTCTGAAGTAATCTTGTGGATTTGGAGTACCAGCTAATGGAATATATTTGCAAGCTATACTAACCATGTAGTGCAACAATAAACTAATGACTTGATGTTTAACTGCCTAATTGATAGTTGCAGCTATACTTGTTTCCAGCTTGCATAATGTTTCAAAATAATTTAAAAGTTTCAAATAAAATAATACATCTGAGTTTATATGTTTTGTGTATTATGGGAAGAAACTCAGATTTTACAAAAAAAGTCACCAACATGTAATAATAACATTATATATTTTAGAAAAAAAAATGCTTTTAAAATACACATAATGAGCCTTACAAAGTGTCCCCAAGGATCGAAATGATTTCTTTTGTCGATTCAGTTGGAAACAAGAGGAAACAATCAGATTGTGTTGTCTTAAGAGGCAGTCGTGGAAGGTGTTAATTATTTCAAGGATTTCAGAGCTGTCCACTGAAAAGGTGAAAACTCTCAAAAATCCCTGTAGTGTAGGAGAGAAGAGAGACATCACAAGGAATTCCAGCTTAAGTTAGCATTGCTTGTGGTTTTATGATTAATGAAAATGACAATTTTTAGCTATGTTAACGAATAAATGAAGAACAGAAATAGGTCATTCGACCTCTACAGCTTGCACCACTATTCAATAAAATCATGCTGATCTGTTTGTGGCACATTCCACATTTTTGCCTACTCCTGATAATCTTTGACTTCCTTGTTAGTCGAAAATCTTTCTACCTCAGCCTTCAGGATATTCAATGTCTCTATTGCTTTCAGGGAGAGAGAGTTCCAAAGACTCATGACTCTCAGAGAGAGAGGAAAAATAATCTCCTTAGCTACCTTAATTGGAAGATTCCTTGTTTTCATATCTGTGTTCTCTCATTCTAGTCTCTCCCATGAGGGAACACATTCTTCCATCAGCCATTCTGTCAAATTTTATCAGGATTGTGCAGGTCTCAATAAGATCATTATGCACTTTTCTAACTGCCAGCAGGTACAGACTGTGTCTGTCAAGTTTTCCTCATTAGATAATCCCTCCATGCCAGATATCAGTCAAGTATACTTTCTCGGAACTGTTTCTGAAACTTTTATGTTCTTTATTAAATAAGGAGACTACGCTGTAGAAATTTGAACACAGTACTCCATCTGTCAAATTTCTGCCCACTTACCTAATCCATCTGTAACCTCTTGCAGGCTGCTTATGACTTCTTTGTAACTTGTTTTGCTACCTAACTTTGCATTATCAGAAAGTTTAGCTACCATTTATTTGATCCATTCATCCTAGCCATTATAAATAATTGAGATCCCAACACTGATCCCTGTAGCACTCCACTCATAATACCTTGCTAACCCAAAAATGGCCATTTATGCTATTTCTCTGCATTCCTGTAAACTTATCAATCTGTTGTCCCTACTGACATATTATCCTGACACCATGAGCTCTTATTTTAATTAGTATTCTTTGATGTGATACTGAATGAAATCCCCATGGAAACTGAATTGCAGCACATCCACAGTTCGACTTTATCCACATTGCCCTCTTCTTCTCCAATAGGTTTAGTCAAATGTCATTTTCCTTTTACAAAACCATGTTGACTCTGCCTGATGAAGGAGCAGTGCTCCGAAAGCTAGTGCTTCCAAATAAACCTATTGGACTATAACCTGGTGTTGTATAATTTTTAACTTTGTACACCCCAGTCCAGCACCGGCACCTCTAAATTATTGCATCAAAAGTTTCTAAGTGCCCTGCTATATCCGTCTTAACAGTAGATTACAGCATTTTCTTGATAACAGATGTTAGGTTAATTGGCTTGTAGTTTTCTGCTTTCTGTCCCTCATCCCTCTTGAATAGCGGGATCACATTTTGAGAAGAATAATTTGAACACCATATGGGAGACATCTTGAAACATTGACTGCTTCTCAACAGGAGACAGAGGAAGGTATATACGACTGCTGTGATGAATCAGGCTGCGAGAGTGACAACCTGCAGTGCATTAAAGCAAAACAAAGGAGCTTCAATCACATCCATTACCTGTTTTACTCAGTCCAACTGGAAAATTGATCTCCAACTATTCAACACCAGAAGCCAATGCAGTTGATTCAACTTTCACCCTCTTCATTTTGAAAACAGAATCTTCCAGCAAGATGGGCTTGCAACAATATTAGAGACTAATCTCAATTCCATTTTCATGTGCAACTTTAATTCTTATTACTTTAAACAGTCGTTTCTTATTTGAGCTAATAATTTTCTGACTTTATTATCTTTCATCAACAGTTTTAGAATAAAGTAACCTTTATCATGTTTAAAGCATAAAATTATGTTGCTGATTATTTTTAAACTCTAATACTTGAAAGCAATAAACAGGGCTCCAAAGGACTCATACAGACTCTTTGTTCAGAGACATCTCTGAGGAAACTCCCAGTATGTGGTTGTGACAATAGTATCAATTTTGCTATCAATTTTATATAGCCCCCATTCAAAACAGAGGTGAGCTTGACATGTCTACAAGTTCCTTGCCTTTTGTTAATGTAAAAATGCATAGATCTTTTTGAGGAATTCAGATGAATTTAATGTCCATTTTGTTTATCAACCTTCTATTTCTTTTATTCATTCAGTGGGTGTGGGCTTCGCTGGTTGGGCCAGCATTTATTGCCCATCCCTCATTGGCCTTGGGAAGGTGGCAGTGAGTTGCCTCCTTGAACCATTGCAGTCCATATAGTACAGTTATGGCAGCAATGATGTTCTGGAGAGAGTTCCAGGATTTTGGAATTGCTTCAGAGCCAACCACTGATGTAATTTTAAAGGAGGTGAAGGTTGACAAGTTGACATGACAGGTTAACACAGCATTTAATAAAGCATTTAGGATCCTGAACTTTCTGAGTAGATACAGGGAGTACTAAAGCCAAGAAGTTTTTCTAGACCTATATAAATCACTTCTTCGGCTCCAGTATTGTGATGAATTTTGGATAGGCTTTAAGAATGATGTGAGTGCTTTGGAAAGGGTACAGATTCACTAGAATGGTTCCAGAGATGCAAGATTACAGTTGCATGAATAGCTTAGAGAAACTGTTCTCACTAAATTGGGGAGGGCTAAAAGGAGACTTAAAATATAGGTGTTTAAAATAATGAAAGATTTAGACAGAGTAAATGAAGAAAACTGTTCCCAATAGCTGATGGATTGATAACCCGAGGGCACAGATTTAAAATTTTTACCTGATGTGTCGGTAAAGTTTTGGAATGCCTGGTGATTGGGGATTGATGAGGCTTAAATAATGATAGCCTACAAAATGGAATTATGTTAAGGATATAAGATTGAAAAGCAGAGGTGGAGTGGGACTAGTTGGTGTGTCACCTGGTGCTCAGTTGACAGCACTTTCATTTCTGAGTTGTAGACTTCTTAGTTCACTCCAGGTTTCAAAGTGAGAGCTTAACACTGATGCTTCAGTATAACAGTGAGGAAGCACTGCACTGTTAGAGGTCCTGTCTTTTGAATGAGGTCCTGGCTGTCTGCACAAGTGGTTGTAGGAGACATTATGGCACTATTTCAAAAATAGTGTTGGGTGCCCCTCAATCGACATTGCAAAAACAAAATCATTTTGTCAATATCATATTGCTGTTTGTGAAAATTTCCTGCTGTTTTAATTACAATAGTGACTACAATATGAAAGATGGCAGCACAGTGGCTCAGTGGTTAGCACTACTGCCTCACAGCAATGGGGTCCCAGGTTCAATTCCAGTCGCAGGCAACTGTCTGTGTGGAGTCTGCATGTTCTCCCTGTGTGGGTTTCCTCCCACAGTCCAAAAATGTGCAGGTCAGGTGAATTGGCTGTGCTAAATTGCTCACAGTGCTAGGTACGTTAGTCAGAGGGAAATGGGTCTGGTTGGGTAACTCTTTGGAGAGTTGTTGGGCTGAAGGGCCTGTTTCTGCAGTGTAGGGACTCTAATCTAAAAGTGCCGTAATATACTTTAGAAATATCTTTGATCATGCAGAAACACAATGTAAATGCAAATCTTTCTTTTAACTGGAATGTTGCTTGAAAGATTGGGCATAGGTTTGCTAGGCTGAATGATAGAAACATAGGAACAGGAAGAGGCCATTCATCCCCTCAAGCCTGTTCCATCATGAATGAGATACTGGTCGATCTGTAGTCTAACTCCATATATTTGCCTTTGACCCATATCCCTAAATACCTTTGCTTAACACTTGTAGAGCAAAATCTACTCCTGGACAAGCCACACCCTTAACCCAGTTTTTGCATTTCAGCTTCAACAACAGCTTTTCCCAGACTCCTTTAAAAACTTACAAACTTGGGCCCAGAAATAGTGAAGTTAGGACAATTTGTAATTTCTTTAAAATGATTGAGGAATCTATAATTGTTTTTAAAATAGTTTCAAAGGGGCTTTTATGAGCTTTCATTGACATTCCTGGCAACAATGATAATTTTCTTGCATAATAAGATATACTAAACCATGTCACCTCGTAATTCTTAACCTGAAAGCTATACCAAGAGGAATGACACCAACAGGCATAACAAATTCGTGGTCAGACACAGACAAGGGAGCTGAAGAATAAAGGAAATCTGTGATAGAAATGAGAACACAGGAGGCATATGTTCAGTGAGCTGTGTATGTGTGTAATACAGGTAAACAGTTTAGAAACCTGAATGCAGAAGTAGAGTAAGGTTCAGGAATTGGACAATATTACTATTGCTGTTTTAGTTTTGCTCAAGTTAATCAGGCCTTTTAACAAGCTTTATTAAAGGTGTAAGATAAAGAAATGTCTGGAATCTATGCCACCAAGACTGCCAAGAATCCAATTAAAGAACTTCTAAAGAGCGCTGTTCAGGTGACAACTATCTCTAGTGATTTTGATGGAGTATGGCTACTGGTGAATGAGATTCAAAGGCTAAATTGATTGAGTAGGAAAGTGAGAGATTCTCTGTTCCTCAAGTCAAGTTAGAGTACTTTGTAATTGCATGCCTGTGGAGCATTAACATCTCATCCACCACCTTAAACTTCATTACATCTTAAAGAGAAAGAATAATTTATTCTTTGAGACTCATCTTAAAATTTTCATTAGGGCAAGTTTGTGATTTCTTGGCACTATTTTGCTTTAAGTGACTACATTTTCAAGTAACAAAACCTTCTACATTTCTGTTAACTTTTGAGGCATGTGGACTCACACAAAAATATAATTAGAATAATTCATGGATATCCTTAATAGTTTTCTACTGTCATTAAACTCAAAGATTTAAGAGGGAGGCATTTATTCCTAAACAACACAGTATTTAAGTTGTTACAAGACAGCTGGCTTAAGTTAACAAAGGTTTTTTTTTCAAAACGACTAACATATACTTTTACACATAAGGAACAATCACCTTAAACACAACTTTGACAGACAGCTAATGTGTTTCCATTGTATATATTCAAAGCTAGAATATTTAGACAAAGCATTTAAATCCCTATTTACTGCATCTCAAGTCTCAGATTTAAATGTAACAATTAACAATTTTCATTGCAGTAGGATCCATGATATTTTTTCCCAGTATATTTTCTCCTGAAACTATGCAACCTTAAGCTAGAGATTCCACATCCATTTGCATATAATTGATTACCTCAATGATATAAAGTTTTGTTGGATTCCTGATATTGAGCATTCCTTTGTGGACAGATTTAAAACTTTTCTGTATTCACTTTTGCAATTTTCTCCCCCATTTTGCAACCGCCATCACCCCACACCCCTTTTGTGACTTCCTTCTCCATCCTTGCATCTCTTGCAGCCTCCTTCTACCCAATACCATACTTGTAACCTCTTCATCCCCATACAACCCTTGAAGCTTTCTTAGCTTCTTTATACTTTCTGCAGCCTCGTTGTCGCTATACAATCCAGTGCAGCTTCTTTCTTCCTCCTGAAACCCTCCTACAGATACCTCTTCACCCCAGCCCCTACCCTCCCTTGGCATTTTCACTTTGACAGAAAAAAAACAGCCCTGGCAAAAGTGTTTCTGTGTACCCCAGTACCCAGCTCCTGGACTTCACCCATCCCACCAATGTCTTGGCTCCACAGCTCCTGGCTTTCAAGACTTCAGGCCCAGCATTCTACTCTGAGCACCTCCGTGCCCCAGTTCTCATCCTGTGAGCATGGTAAAAGGCTCACCCTCAATATTAGTACTGACTTTCTTACGTGTTTATTGATCCTCCAATTGCACATTTGCTGAGCCAATCAGCTGTTCACCATTTCCTTCCATTCTATTTATGGTAGTGATTTGCTCTGATTAATTTGCCCGTGTGGGTAGATTATCTGAGGAAATTTGGAGAGTATTGGAGGTGGATACATGTATTTTGAATATTGCTTCATGTGCCTTGGCAGCAATCTGTACCATCTCCAGATTTCACTGCATTGACTCATCAAGCCTCTTTCAACAACACCTTCAAAATGCATGATCTTTCTGAACAAGGGCAATGGGAATATGACCATCTATTTGTTTCCCTCCAAACCACATGCTGTTGTGACTTTGGAAATGTAGCACAAATGCTTTAAATTTGGTCAAAATCTTGGAATTTCTGCCCTTACAGTACCATGAATGTGCCTGCACCACATGTGCTACTGCAACAGTTCAAAGATGTAAAAGGTGTTCAAATACAATGGAAGTTTGGCTAATTTCATTGGTGCTTTCAATTTTCTGGACTGGTACTAATGCAACACTTAATCAGAAACAGCATTGACCGTGCAAAGTAGAGTGTAGTTTAAGTGGTAAGAGTACCATTTGCATTTGTGCCAACCTTGTGACATCTACAAATAAGATTATCATTGTAGAACAATTTTGTAGTCAGTGCAAGTTAGTGCATTTGGTTAAAACTGCTAAATTAAGGAAACTTCTGAAGGAGAGAAAATATCTACTTGGAGAGACAAGGTTTGATCAAGAATAGTCAGCATGGCCTTGTCAGAAGGAGATCATACCTAAAATATTTTATTGTATGTAGATGAGGACACTGTAGTTGATGTAGTTTATCTGGGTTTTAACAAAGCCTTTGACAAGGTACCACATGGGAGACTGATAAAAAAGGTAAAAATATCTAAGACCCAAATTAGATCTAAAATTGGCTTAGTGGTAGTGGTACAGGGCTGTTTTTGTGACTAGATGCTTGTGTCCCATGATATATCACAGGGATTAGAGTTGGGTCCCTTATTGTTTGTGATATATATAAACAGTCTAGCAGAAAATGTGGTGGGGGAGGGGAAGGGGTAGAGATGATAAGTAAGTTTGCAGATGACACAAAACTTGGCTGAATTGTTGACAGTGAGGAAGAAGGTCTTACATTACAGGAAGATTTAGATGGATTGGTGAGATGGACAGATCAGTGACAGGTAGAATTTAACCCTGAAAAGTGTGAGGTACTTTAGTAAGACAAGGGAGTATTCAATGAATGACAGGATACTAGGAAACTCAGAGGAACAGAGGTGCTTGTCCATGGATCTTTGAAGGCAGCAGGACAGGTTAATAGGGTAATTAAGAAAGTATATGGGATATCTACCTTTGTTAGTCATGGTATACATTATAAAACCAGGGAAGCTATGTTGGAGCTGTACAAAACTTTCTAACTTTGTTTGAATACTGTGTGCAGTTCTGGTAACCTCATTATATAAAGGAGGTAATTGTACTGGAGGGGGTGAAGAGGAGATTTACCAGGATGAGGCCTGGGAAGGAGCATTTTACAATGAAGCAAGACTGGACAAGCTCAGGATGTTTTCTTTAAAGTCAAAAAGTGTGGCGCTAGAAAAGCACAGATGGTCAGGCAGCATCCGAGGAGCAGGAGATTCTCCTGCTCCTCAGATGCAACCTGACTGGCTGTGCTTTTCCAGCCCCACAATTTTTGACTCTGATCTCCAGCATGTGCCGTCCCCACTTTCTCCTAAATGTTTTCTTTAGAGCAGAGAAAGCAGAGGTGGGGGGGCTTGATTGAGGTATATGAGATTGTGAGAGTCCTGGACAGGATGGATAGAAAGCAGCTGTTCCCCATAATTGAAGGGACAATAACAAGGGACATAATTTCAAGGTGAAAGGCAGGAGGTTTAAAAGGGTTTGGAGGGAACGTTTTTCACTCCGAGAGTGGTAGGAATCTGGAATGACTGACTGGGAGGGTAGTTGAGGAGATAAAGCTCGCAACCTTTAAAAAGTAATTCTTGAATGAGCACTTGAAGTGTCCTAACATTCAAAACTATGGGCTAAGTGCTGGAAAATGGGACGAGTGTAGATTTAGAGTACTTTTGTAAGTGCAGTCTCAAAGGGTCTCTCTGTATTGTATGTTTCTATGGATCAATGCTTCAAGGATTCTGCCCAAACTAATGCAGTCAGTGCTATTTCTAACCAACGTTTGAACACAGATCTATAGACAGAAGCATAGTGCGTTAGCGGACAGGACAACCCTAGCCTTCTTCCTCTTGAGCCAAGTCACTAAAGATAACAAATAGCTTTTTTTTCTCTGTTTTGATGGTTATCCTGTACTTTGGAAGAACAAAGTGCACAGAAAACACGTCAGACTTCTTAATTTCAACATGTTTTAGCCAATAAGGTGAAGTATGATGTCATGCATTCAGACCAATGTTACCATTCGCTTCACATCAGTAAGCAGCAGACTGAAAAATTTCCATTTTCAAACATCCTGTTCTTGTGTCAATGAAACGATAAAATGAATTGTTGGTGGAACCTAAACAATGTGTCTACATTAAATATATGCTGCTTTTCACACACATCTGTTATTTCATTCTTATCCTTGATTTATCTATAGATATCTGTATAAATAAGAGTCCAAATGATGCAGAGGACCAGAGGGATCAGGGGTTTATTATCTCAACTTCAATCCTGTATCTCTGCATTGAATCATGCCTCAAACCATAAACTTTCATTCTTTATTATCCCAGACCAACCATTCCTAATCAAGAACTTGTCATTTCTGATAAGTTCGATTCATTTTAAATTCAAAACACTTCCATAGCATTGTCAAATTTGACTTCGCTTTCAATGAGTGCTGTATAACAGTGACAACGATGTTATACTCCTAGTTTCCGACCCATCTCCAATGTTTTGCTGAACAAAATAAAGTGACCTGTAGTCATTCATACAGATTTGTGATCTTTTCTAACACAATTGCCTCATTGTTTTATTGTTTGCTAATGTTCTATGTCTTTCACTATTGTGGATTCCAAAAATGGATTGAAAACAAAAAATTTATAATGCCTTTTCAATGCTGACAATTAATTACTTAGACTTGGATCTTCAGCAATAAGTAACTGAAGTAATGGACATGAGCGAATTGTTAGCAGTAGAAATTGAGTCTGTTCTGTCAATCTATAGATATTGCATATAACTCAAGACTTAAATACTGTTGACTGCTCTTTAATCAAAGCATCCATTCTGAAAGTTCCTTTAAACTATATCTATTTATTTAAAGTCTTCATAGAGAACGGCATACACTAACTGAAAAATATGTTTTATTTCAGTGTTCCAGCAGTAAGATCTGGTGCATACAATGATCTAATAGCATTAGCAAAAAACTTAATTCAGTTACAATGAAGAATTGCAAACAACAGAATCACATCAGAGTATATTATAAAAATTACAGTCTTGTTAATAAACCAGCACTGATCACAGGCACGGCTATTTATGAGCTGCTTAAGTATCAGTTGTGATGATAATCTCTTCATCCCATCGAGTACAGTGTTGTAGTTTAGTAGAATGGAGATCGCTTCATGTTGGTGGGACAGTAATGAATAATGAGTGTCAATGGACAGTGTGCATAGTATGCTTGAGGAATGCGGATTGCTTGATGCCAATGCTGTGATTTCCAATATTTTACCATACTTGCTGTCAATCACTCCAAGCCCCAACAGCTCTGACCATGTGTACCATCAACTGCCTGCACACGAGCCTCGGGACATCTCCAGACCTGCGCCAATCTGTGCCATCCACTTTTATCACTTCCATGTTTGTACGCTAATGATTACTGTTGTTAAGTAACAAAAAATATTTACAACAGTAAAAGGATGGCTGATTTATTGGGATTATTTGGAAGTTTGGAAAACAAGTTCTAACAGTAGAAAGTAAGTTTATTTCTATTCCTGGAGTGTGTGCAACATTAACAAGACAGTATTGATTATTTGCCCTTAGTTGCCCATGCAGCATTAAAATTCAATTGCATAGTGTAGGATGTCAGTTACATATAGACCAAATCAGATCAGGGTATATGGCCCCATTCCTAAATTTTAGTGGATTTTTGTTTTACATTGATCATTCACAAGTCCTTGACCCAGTGTCTTGCTTTGTAATTATTTATATTACAAAAACATTTGTAAAGATTTTCTTAGCATACAGCTCAATTTTAAGAATATTCACCCGAAGTGTACAACTCTCCTCTGGACACAAGGGCTGCAGGTGGCATTCATGATTACAAAGCAGCAGAGGAGCTGTTAAGAATAATGTGCAAATCATTAAGATGAAGTGATGAACACAATTTCTGAAGTTTTTTAGTTTTATCTGAATGAGTGAAGATGGTCAGGAATTATAATCACTGTACACAAGAAATGTTGTTAGCCTTAAATCTCCACACTTGATGTCCTGCCTCATTATCTGACTCTGACATTTCTTGTAATGCATTCCTTTTTCAATTTCCAATTTTTCAATCGAGCAAAGTAAAATCCTTTTATTTACAACCTTTTTCTCTCAATATATTCATAAATGTCAATTGATTTATAATTATTTTCTCTCCTATGTATTTCTGCATTTATTTATATTCCTACATTTAAATCTACTTCTTATTTATTGTGTGCTTGCTCTCATTAAGTTGAGTGATGTTTCAACCCTGCCTGCATATATCAGGATGACCAATTACACTTACAAAATAGTATTTAAAAATTGTACAGCTGACCAAGGTTGCATGATATTTCTAGCAGCAGGCTCTTAAAAGAAGAATTATTGGAAGAAATTTGAATATTTTCATTAGCATTGACCTGCAATGATTATACGCCACAATGCAAGTCAGCACAAACAAATGCCTATATTTGTATTAGTCTGTTGAAAGGCAGTGTTAAATGTGCAATGCCTTTTCCACCTTAACTTTCTTTCTTTTCTAGCCTGCTACTTAGTAAAGGAAGACACTGTCTCTCTCCCTTGATTGTTTTGTTTCATCTTCATGGCAGCTCCTGTAGGCATCTAGGTCTTGAGCTTAAAGTTCCCTTCCCCTTGAGGACACTATGTACAGTAATCATTGTTACTGAGTTGTTTGTCATCTATCAAAATGTTTCATCTTTGGCAGTGGTTGATTTCATTTGATTTGATTTATTATTGTCACACGTACCTACATACAGTGAAAAGTTTTGTTTTGTGTGTTGTACAGGCTGATCATACCATACAAAGTGCATTCCGGTAATAGACAGAACAATGAATACAATGTTATGGCTGCAAAGAAGGAACACAAGAGAAAGATCAACATTAAATTTAAAATTTGAGAGGTGCATTCAGAATTCTAATAACGTGGGGAAGAAGCTGTTCTTGAATCTGTTGGAACTTGTGTTTAAACCTTTGATCTTCTGCCCAATGGCAGAGATTGGAAGAGATTATAACCAGGGTGAGAGGGGTCTTTCATTATGTTGACTGACTTCCCGAGGGAGTATGAAGTATAGATGGAGTCAATGGATGGAAGGATGGCTTGCATGATGGACTGAGCTGTGTTCACAACTCCCTGCAGCCTTGCATGGTCATGGGGAGAGCAGTTGGTGTCAATTGTCATCTGATTATATTCCTGTGAATTGTGCATAAATGCATGTTCTTTTGGGATTATAGTTTTTGCTTTACAGGTGTCAGCATTAATTTGGTAGATCTTCTCCAGGAGAATGCTTCACTTGTGAGGCTAGAGGAGAGAGTTGCTGAATGTCCATATTCGCACTCTGCTGCTCTAACAACTTAGAAAGGGGAATTGTGCTTTGCCTAGGAGAGGGGTGACTGGCAACAGAGAATCCAGCATCCCTGGCGCAGGCGCTATCTGTAAAATATATTGTGCACCTGGATAAGCAGCTTCACTCTGCAGGTGCCCTACAGAGGTCCTGAGATTTGTCCCAGATCTGTCAGAAATAGGAAAATTGATCCCCCACTTTGTGAGCAGGAACCTGGAGGTTCTGCTGGTTGGGATGAACCAGAGGTGGGACTTCTTCTTCCCCCAGGACCCATAGAAAAAGCCATGATGCCACACCATGCCAGTCTGGTTCGAGGTAGCCCCCTCCCACAAAATCAGTGCAATCTCAGGTGTCTGGAGGAATGCCCAGCACTACAGGCAGTTCCTCTATAATACAATGGTTGTGTTCTTGTGCAAAACCATGTTATAGAAAAATTGCGCTTAAAGTGTTAACGCTGTAATCGCATTACAGCCAACACACGTTTTAAAAGTTTGTGCTTTAGAATCAGTGCCTCCAATTCGTCAATAGCGTTCCAGCGAATTTGCATTAACAAAATGCATCTTACAGGAAGACCTATATAGAAAGAAGGTCAATGGCTTTCTCCATTCGACAAGAATATGGGCCATTATCTTCTCTGATACCTTACACTCACTCTGTCTCTGCTACTGCATGCTGCTCCTACCAGGACTCATACTCTACCACTCTTACTGTCATCTAGGAGGAAGTGAGGACTGCAGATTCTGGAGATCAGAGTTGAGAGTGAGTTGCTGGAAAAGCACAGCAGCTCAGGCAGTATCCAAGGAGTAGGAGAATCATCATTTTGGGCTTAAACCCTTCTTGATGAAGGGATTATGCCCAAAATGTTGATTCTCCTGATCCTCAGATGCTGCCTGACCTGCTGTGCATTTCCAGCAACATACTCTCCACTCTTAAGGTCGCCTGCAAGATTTTCCCTCACTTGCGGTTAGCCACTGCAAGACCCGATAGTACTAACCATCCGTGCCCTCAGCTCTCTATGCACTGGCCTCAGGAAACCTCCACATCTGAACCAACCAGCAGTGTCTGTTCAACCCACTTTCATCTCCCTTTCCCATCTGTCTTTCCAGGAGGAAATCAGCCCACAATAGAGTTGAAAGGCTCAAGGCAGTTGTTGGGCTGCCCCACATGCAGTTTTTCATCATCAATGAAGGGAGGATCCTGACCCTGACCGTCCGCCCCCCAAGTGGCTGAATGACCACCTCCAAGCATCTGAACTGATCCAGGAGGCTACCTTGCCTTACTTTGCGAAAGCAGGGACTGCAGATGCTGGAGATCAGACTCAAGATTAATGTGGTGCTGGAAAAGCACAGCAAGTCAGGCACATCTGAGGAGCAGGAAAATCAACGTTTCGGGCTAAAGCCCTTCATCAGGATTCTCTGGCCTGAGAGTTTGGTGCTGCAAAAGCGCAGCAGGCAGGGTAGCATTCGAGGAGCAGGAGAATTGACGTTTCGAGCATAAGCCCTTCATCAGCCGATCCTGATGAAGGTCTTATGCCCAAAACATCGATTCTTCTGCTCTGCGATGCTGCCTGACTTGCTGTGCTTTTCCAGCACCACACTCTTGACTCTGATCTCCAGCATCTGCAGTTCTCACTCTCCACCTCTGGCCGAAAGCTAACTCCCTTGACCTGACTGAGGAATGCTGACAACCATGAAAAGTTTCCTGGTTTTATGTCTGCACTGGTAAGGCAGTGGTAAGGCAACCTGCAGTACTGTGACATTTGTGGCTTAGAAGCAAGAGGAAAACTGGAAAAGCAAGACAGGAATGCTGTGAGCATCCAGGTAGGCCTAGAGTGAGTGAGTGCTATGACAGCAAGCGAGGAGTCCTGAGATGCAGCCTGGTCCAGTCCATGAGTTGAGTGTGTCCCTGAGCACACAGTGTCCTTGCTGCAACATTACAATGACAGTACAGTCCGAGGTGCAACATCGAAGTGCAGAAGCAGACTGAAATTTGCTTAGAGCCAAGCCATGAGGGTTCTTAGAGGTTGACACATTTTGGAACCAAAGCCTGTGGATAAGGGGTACAAGTGGCCAGTGTCCATGGACTTCCAAGTTGGAGGTTCTCAAGCTGAAGTCATCAGGCATCCACACTGGTGTCTATGTTGTAAATTTTTGGAGTCTAGTTTTGCTCACAGCATCTGGTATCCACTAAAGGATAAGGAAGGAAGGTTGTGTGTCGAACCTGAGAAAATGGGTGAGATTCTCAATGATTGCTTTGCATTAGTGTTCACTAAGGAGAGGGAAATGATGAATGTTAAGATTAGAGATAGAAGTTTGTTTACTCTGGATCACATTGACATAAGGAGGGAGGATGTGTTGGATAGGCTGAAGGATATTAAGGTAGACAAATCCCCAGGATCAGATGGGATCTATCCCAGGTTGCTGAGGGAGTCGAGAGAGGAAATAGCCGGGGGCCTGACAGATATCTTTGTAGCATCCTTAAACTTAGGTGAAGGATGAAGGGTTGCTAATGTTGTCCCCCTGTTCAAGAAGAGTAGTAGAGATATTCCAGATAACTACAGACCAGTGAGCCTGACGTCGGTGGTGGGAAAGTTGCTGGAGAAGGTACTGAAAGATAGGATCTATTTATATTTGGAAGGGAATGGGCTTATCAGTGATAGGCAACATGGTTTTGTGCGGGGGAGATTGTGCCTTACCAACATAATAGAGTTCTTTGAGGAAGTGACCAAGTTGATTGATGAAGGAAGGGCTGTAGATGTCATATACTTGACTTCGGTAAGGCGTTAGATAAGGTTCCCCATGGTAAACTAATGGAGAAAGTGAAGTCATATGGTGTGCGGGTGTTCTAGCTAGGTGGATAAAGAACTGGTTGAGCAATAGGAGTCAGAGTAGTAGTTGAACGGAGTTTCTCGAAATGGAAAAAGGTGACCAGTGGTGTTCCACAGGGATCAGTGCTGGGGCCACTGTTGTTTGTAATATACATAAATGATCTGGAAAAGAGCATTATTGGTCTGATCAGTAAGTTTGCAGATGACACAAAGATTGGTGGAGTAGCAGAAAGCATAGGAGACTGTCAAAGAATACAGAAGAATATAGATAGACTGGAGAGTTGGGCGGAGAAGTGGCAGGTGGCGTTCAATCCAGGCAAATGTGTGGTGATGCATTTTGGCAAGTCTAATTCTAGGGCAAACTATACTGTAAACAGAAGAGCCTTGGGAAAAGTTGATGAGCAGAGAGATCTGGGAGTTCAGGTCCATTGTACCCTGAAGATGGCTGCACAGATGGATAGAGTGGTCAAGAAGGCATATGGTATGTTTGCCTTCATCAGATGGGGTATTGAGTATAAGAGCTGGCAGAACATGTTAAAATTGTATAAGACATTGTTTCGGCCACAGTTAGAATACTGTGTACAGTTCTGGTTGCTACATTACCAAAGGGATGTGAACACTTTGGAGAGAGTACAGAGAAGGCTTGCGAGGATGTTGCCTGGTATGGAAGGTGCTAGCTATGAAGAGAGGTTGAGTAGGTTAGGATTGTTTTCATTGGAATAAAGGAGATTGAGGGGGTACCTGATTGAGGTGTACAAAACCATGAAGGGTATAGACAGGGTGGATACAGATAAGCTTTTCCCAGAGTGAGGGATTCAATGACAAGAGGTCATGTGTTCAAGGTGAGAGGAGAAAAGTTTAAGGGGGATGCACATGGAAAGTACTGTACACAGAGGGTGGTAGGTGCCTGGAACGCGTTGCCAGCAGAGGTAGTAGAGGCAGGCACAGTAGATTCATTTAAGGTGTGTCTGAGTAGGTGGGGAGCAGAGGGATACAGATCCTTAGGAATTGAGTGATAGGTTTAGACGGTGGATTTGGATCGGCACAGGCTTGGACGGCTGAAGGGCCTGTTCCTTGGCTGTAAATTTTCTTTAGTTCATTCTTTGTTTGGGTATGATAGAAAGCTGCATATTAATGAGGCAAGAATGAAATGAATAAGGTCATTAAGCACCAGTAATCCCCTTTAATAGGCAACTCCACACGGCCCAGTGAGAATCTTACTTCGATGCCCAGAACTCCATTAAAAGTTGTTCCTTATGTCGAGATAGGTTTCACTAGAGTTCTCATGGGATTGTGCCATGTTTCTCACCTTAGCCCACATAGTTCAGTTACCTGTAAACTTCTACCCATGGTTTGTGTGGATCAGCACATACCACTTTATCTGGTCACTCATTATGCCAGAAAGATATGTGGAAATTCTGTCACTGAAGGTGAGCAGTGAACTGACTATTTCCCACTAGATTGCCAGTTATTCTAGAGCTCAGAGTAGGTTTGCCATAATGCAATCAGTGTAACGCACAAAGGTGCTCATATGTATGGTGTTAAGCAATAATCCATTCTTTCTGATGCTAACTGTTTCTTATAAGTTGAAGGGGTTTTCGATCTGATAGGTGGCAGTGGTGTGCCATCACTGCCCAATTCTTTCTAAGTGAACTGCTTATATGCCCATATTCACAAATAATACTTGCACTAAGTTTTAAGACTGAAACAAGAGTTCTGACTTTGTGAATCTCCTAGTGCAATGGACAGCATCAATTGTGAGACACCATGCAAACATTGTAGATCTCTTTCCCTGACTTTTGACTAATGACCATAAATCAAAAGAGATAAAAATACAAAGATTAGATTACCTACAGTATGGAAACAGGCCCTTGGGCCCAACAAGTCCACACCAACCCTCCAAAGAGTAATCCACCCAGATCCATTCCTCTACATTTGCCCCTATCACTATGGGCAATTTAGCATGGCCAATTCACCTGGTCTACACATTTTTGGATTGTGGGAGGAAACTCATGCAGACACGGGGAGAATATGTAAACTCCACACAGACAGTCACCGAAGGTGGGAATCAAATCCAGGGCCCTGGCACTGTGATACAGCAGTGCTAACCACTGAGCCCACTGTGCCACCCTAAAGGCTTTAAGTTTTAATTTATGTGGCTCACAATATAACAAAAAGAAAAAAGGGCCATCAAGATGATTTTGTTACAGCTTCTGCTATTGGCCCCAATGCCATTTTAACATTTCAGTCACATCCAATGATTAAAACAGTAGTGATTATAAATCAGTATTTCTGTGCATGATGATATAATTTAGCAATTACAGAAACACAGTAGAATGTATAGCAGATTAATATCTTAGCAACACGACTCCTTTAGTTTAGAAAGGAAAAGCATTAAAAATATCAATTAAGTCTCCTGTTCAACTTTTAATTGTTAAGTTTTTCATGATAATTTAATTATGTTACAAAGAACAGCTAATGAAAGCCAGTGTAATTAGCTGAGTTTGCACCACTGTTGATGCTGCAGAATCACAAGTGAAACAGCAAGAGTTGAGTTGTATGATGGATAAACTCACAGGATTTCAGTTTGTATGCTACTTAGTGCAGCTATTAGAGCTCAATTTGTTGGAATAAAAAGCTACGCTAGAGTAGGATGAAGTCATGATTTAAAATTACCCTCATTGTTATCATCACCTGCACTCTACGTGCTTCTCAGGAAACAGGTTTCACTTTTTGACTTAATGTGACTATGACTTACCCATACATTTTATTTTTAGAACACAATTAAACAGTGAGGTTGGACGTATTGGGTCACGCTGACCATTCACTTTGTACTGGAGCTCTGTGCTATCCTGCCTACATTTCCATTGTTTCCAATTGGACTAAACATGTTACAAGGAGTTTGGCCTGATTTGAGTTTGGCAACGTTTGGATGTTTCAAACACAATGTAGAACTTTGGTGTTTTAACTTTGAGAAAGTCTCATAGTTAGGATCATTTTTGAGTGTATTAACCTAACGCTGAAAATCTCCCACAGAGGATGACATCTCAGTAAACTCCCATTCTTTACAAAGTATTTTTAATGGTTCGATGCATTGTAAAATTCCTTAACTCTCCTGCATCAAGTACATACAAATCACAAGTGGATTGCCAGAAAGATTAAATTTCTTCAATATTATCCCATGAAGTGCTTCAACTTCAGATGCCACTTTATTATGTATGGATAAAATTCCTATTCATCGAGAGTAACATAAACTGGCATCCCTCAGATATTATGTATTGTATATGCTATCGGTCCTTAAACTATAATTTGGAGCAACTAGAATTATTTTGTGAGTGGGACATAAAGAGGAGAATTTCATCTCATTAGTCTTGATTGAGTCTGAGGCAAACCACAACAGTTTATTAGGAGAAAGTGAGGACTGCAGATGCTGGAGATCAGAGTCGAGAGTGTGGTGCTGGAAAAGCACAGGCAGCATCCAAGGAGCAGGAGAATCATCGTTTCGGGCATAAGCCCTTCATCAGGAAGCCCTTCACAAGCCCTTCACAACAGTTTATTAACCCTATGAGCTATTTACACCAGATTCTGCAACATACTAAAATAAAGGTTACCCTTAACTGTGCTCTCATAGAATCCCTGCAGTGTAAGAGCAGGCCATTGAGCCAACTGATTCCACACTAACCCTCTGAGGGGCACCCCACTCCAACCATAACTCTAATCCGCCTAGCATACACAGCCCTCTGGGCAATTTAGCATGGTCAATCTAGCTAACCTGCACATTTTTTTAACTGCAGGAAGAAACTCACACAGACACAAGGAGAATGTTTAAGCTTCACACATACAGTCATCTGAAGGTAGAATTGAATCTGGGTCCCAGGTACTGTCCATCAGCCATGCTAACCACTGAGCCACCATACAGCCCCTATGCTAGCTGTATTTAAATGGTATTTATTTTTCGAAATGAAATAGCTCATATAGCAACTATTTTACAATGGCACCAATAATGATAATTTTAATTTATATCATTTGAATATGGAAAGTAAATTATTATTAAGGGTAAATGGGGTACATTGTGACAACAACTGTAAGATTAGGAAGGTCAGCAACCAGCAACTCTCAGAAACAGCTAAGAGATAAATGATCCGTTAGTTGAATTTTAGGTGAGGAATTCAAGAACATCTGAGGATTTAGGAACACTTTAATATCAACCTCTAGGCTATGCAGCCATGCTCCAATGTCTCAAAGAATGGCATCCCTGATAGCTTCCAATCCTCAGAACATCTGGGTTGAATTCATTTACATCTCTTCTTGAGGGAAGCATTTCCATCCTGACTTTCTCTCTGTGTGTCTCTTAATAGCCCTGTTGGAATTGGATGCCTACTTTGTTATACATGTGCTCTGCTCCTTTCTTCTACTGCTACTTGTCTTCTCAAACTTTGCTCCATTGTGTCCCTCACTCTCACATCTAACAATAAGTGGGAGGACTTCTTCGACACCAAGAATAAGGCTATCCAATTATGTTTTTCTACTATTTGCTTCCCTTCCACTAGCCACTGACCAAACTTTCTCTCATGTTGCCTCACTCTAGCAATGAACTTACATCTTTTCTCATTTCTCTTCTAACACTCCTCTCATGCTAGCTCCAATTTCTCCTTGTCCATGAGACCCACCTGCTGCTTTCTGCACCCCAATCCCACTTAACTACTGGCTGAACATCCTCTGTTGGTCCCCATGTTAGTTGATACTTTTGCTGGTTCTCTTTCCTCTGGCACTATCCATCTTCATTCAGATCTATTCCTATTTCCTCAAAAGACAACCCTTAATGCTTTTGACCTTGCAATCATTTGCCCTGTCTGTCACCCTTCCAGAGTCTGTAAATGTGTTGTGCACTCTCAAATCCAATGCTATCTGTCCCTGGAATTGAGGAGATGTGGAGAATTTTCGTTATTCAGAAAGTGGGGAGCCCATGGAATTCTATGCTACAGAAAGCATCTCAGGCCAAAACATTGAATGTTTTCAAGAAGGAGTGAAATATAGCTCTTAGGGCTAAAGGGGTCAAAGGATCCGGGGAGAAAGTAGGAATACAGTACTGAGTTGGTCAATCAGTCATGGTCATATCAAATGCTGGGGCAGGCTTGTAAGGCTGAAAGGCCTACTCCTGCTCCTGTTTTTTATATTTCTATGGAATTCAATGATTGAATCCCTTCAACTATGTTTTCACCTACCCATTAAGGGAAGGCAATGGCTTAGTGGTGTTATTCCTAAGCTATTAATGTAGAAACGCAGCTAATGTCTTGGGTTCAAATCCTACCATGGTGAACTTTGAATTCAATAAAAAATCTGGAATTAAGGGTCTAATGATAACCATGGATCTGTTTTTGGAGAAAAATCCATCTGGTTCACTAATATCCTTTAGGGAACAAAATCTGCTATTCCTTTCTGGTCTGGCGTACATGTGACTCCAGACCCACAGCAATGTGGTTTAATTTTAACTACCCCCCATTAGGGATGAGCAATAAATGCTGGCCTGGCCAGAGACACCCACATCCTGTGAGTGAATGAAAGAAGAATTATATGGCTTTTATCGAAGTCACAAATGGTGTTCCGTGTAACTATGAAAACAATGATCTGGTGCTCCTCATTCTTTCTGACCTGTCTGCAGCTTATCACATTGTAGGCCATTCCATCCTCCTCCAAAGCCTCTGTTTCCCACAGTTACCAAAATGTCTGACCCCATTCTTATCTCACTGGTTATAGCCAGAAAGTAAATTCCAATGGCTTCTCTTTCCCTTTCCTCACCATGACCACTGTTGTCTCTCAAAGGTGTCCCCTTGGTTTCCTTCTATATCCTATCTACATGATGCCTCATGGCAACATCATCCAAAGGCAAAATGTCATTTTCCACATGTAAGTGATGGCACTCACTTTGACCACCTCTCTCCCATCCATTACTGTTCACAAATTATCATTTTTTAAAAATCCACCATCCAGTGCTGAAGAAGCAGAATTTTCCTCAAATTGGTTCTTGTGAAGGCCACAGTAAATTTTTTCACTGCCCTTTAGGGACTCCAAACCCCAGCCACCAGCATCTCTGGCAACTGTCTGAGGCTGTACCACATTGCTTGTGATCTGTGTGTTGTTTTGTCTTTGACCATACATTGCTGCTGTCAGTAAGACCATCTATTTCCACCTCGGTAGCATCCCTTGATTCAAATGATCTGCTGTTGAGACCCTCAGAAATGCATTTGTTACCCCTAGATGTGGTCATTCCAATGCATACGTGGCCAACCTCTCACATTGTAGCTGTGTGAGGAGGATAGTGATAAACTGCAAGACCAGATGTTGTAAGGAGCAGACCATATGTGAGGAGGATAGTGATAAACTGCAAGACCAGATGTTGTAAGGAGCAGACTAATGGTAGATGTAATTCAATGCAAAGAAGAGCAAAGTGGATCATTTCGGTAAAAAAAAATGAGGAGAAGCAATATAAAATAATGTGTGCAATTTTAAAGTCAATGCAGGAGCAGGGCACCTGGGAATATTTGCACAAAACAATAAAGGTTGGAGGACGAGTTAAAAAAAGCATAAGAAATATATTTTTCTAAAAATAGGATCATGAAGTACAAAAGTAAAGAAGTTATGATGACTTGAATAAAAACTCAACCGGACCTTTGAGTCCAATTCTAGAAGCTATAGAGTTTTTGGAGAGAATACTGAAAAAATCGTGAGAATAGTTTTGGGGATGAGGACGTTCGTTAACATGGAAAGGTTACAGAACTTGGGACTGTTTTCTTCAGAGCAAAGAAGATTAAGAGGACGTTCAGTAAAGGTTTCAAAATCATGAGATTGGATGAAATAAATGGGAAGGTACTGTTCTGTTGGCAAAAGAGTTGAAAACATGAGGACACCAATTTAAAGTGCTTTGCAAAAGAAGGAAGACTATAATGAGGAGAACTTTAGTAGTATTGGAATGCACTGCCTTAGGTTATATTATCGGTAGATTCTGTGGACACCCTTGAAGAAAATTGAATAATTAGATATATACTTGTACAGTATACTTTTTAAAATGATCTAAAAAGCTCTAGAAACCTGAGGTCATCCAAACCTCTGCTGCTGAAATTCCCTAGCTCACATCGGATCCTGCTCATATATCACCTGTGCTCACACTCTGAGTTCTCATTCTTGTTTGCGAAGCTCCCCATTGCATCACCCTTCCCTAACTTTATAACCTCTCCAGCCTCATAACGCCCAGACCCCCAAGCATATCTGTGCCCTTTTAATTCTGGCCTTGTTGAATATTCTGATTTTAATTGCTCCCCTCTTTGCTGCCATACTTCCAGCTAGCAAAGTCCTCAGTGCTGGAATTCCTTTCCTAATCACCTCTACCTCTCAACAGTATCCTTTCCTCCTTTAAGATACACTTTGAAAACTTCCAATTTAGTAAAATTTCCTAACAATTTCCTTTCTTAATGTCAAATTAGTTTGACAATACTCGCGGGATTCGGGAAGTTTTTTATCTTAAAGGGGCTGCATCAATACAAGTTTATGTTGTTCCCAACCACAGTCCTGAAATATATTAACAGCAATAATTTCTTACAGTTTTCACCCAAGTTTAATAGGTTTACAGATGCTGCTGCTACTCTTATTTTCTGATTTACCTTTTCAAAGGTGAGCAATGATGAAAATTTAAAGAATTAATTCACAATTTGCATAAAATAAATACAGATTACTGTCCAGAATAAATCCCCAGAGGAATAATAATCCACCCATGATTAATAAAAAGAATAAAAGATGGTATTGTATTAAAGGAAGAGGCTTATAATGTCGCTGTAAAAAGTCCAGTCAGCTTGAGGTTTGGGAGATTACAGTAATCAACAAAAGGGACAAAGGAAATTGATGAACTGAACAAGAATATGAGTTTAACTTGCACAAAACCTAAAAATCAGTTATAAATTATTCTCTTGCCACACAAAGGGAAAGTGATTAGCAAAAATAAAACTGGGCCCATGCAAGAAAGAGATAATAGAAATTAGAATGTGAATAACTAAATGACATTGACCCAGATTTCTGTCTTCTGAAAAAGTCTGAAATGAATGTGCGTTTGGCAAAACACATGTCTGTTTGTTTAAAATTCTGAATTTCCCTTGGGAAGAGGGCTCATTCAAACATTCCATGGGGGATGAGGTCCGGATTAAGTTCAGGCAATTACCCTACCCATGCGAGGAAATAGAGAGTTGGAATAAACAGGTCCTTTTCAGAGTAGCAGGCAGTGGTGAGTGGGGTACCATAGGGTTCAGTGCTGGGACCTCAACTATTCACTATATATGTTAGCTATTTGGACGAAGGATTTGAATGCCATGTCTCCAAATTTACAGATGACACGAAGCTGCATGGCTTGAGGAGGATGCTAAGAGGCTGCAGGGTGACTTGGACAGACTGGCTGAATGGGTAAATACTTGAAAAGTACAACATCATGTGGATAAATGTGAGGTTATCCATTTTGGTCACAAAAACTGGAATGGTGGCAGTTTAGGAAAAGATGAGGTGCAACAAGACCTGGGTGTCATGATGGTACAATTGCTGAGGTTTGGCGTGCAGGTACAGCAGGCAGTGAGGAAAGCTAATGGCATGCTGGCCTTCATAGTGAGAGGATTTGAATATCAGAGTAAGAATGTCTTGCTGCTGTTATACAGGGCCTTAGTGAGGACACACTTTGAGTATTATGTGCAGATTTGGTCTCCTAGTCTGAGGAAGGAGATAAGGACATTTTTACTATTGAGAGAGCGAAGGTTCATCAGACTGATTCCGAGGATGGCAGGACTAACATATGAGGAACAACTGGATCGACTGGGCCTGTATAGTCACTGGAATTTAGAAGAATGAAGGGGCTTCTCATAGAAACATACAAAATCCTGATGGGACTGGACAGGCTAGAAGCAGGAAGAATGTCTCCAAAGTTGGGGAAGTCTAGAACAAGGGGGTCACAGTCTAAAAATAAGGGGTAAGCCATTCAGGACTGAGATGAGGAAACATTTCTTCACTCAGAGAGTTGTGAACCTTTGGAATTCTCTCCCACAGGTAGCTGTTGGGGCCAATTCATTAGATATATTCAAGAGGGAGCTAGATATTGCCCTTGTGGCTAAAAAGATCAAGGGGTATGGGGAGAGGGTGGAAAAGAAAGACTGAGATTACATGATCAGCCATGATCGTGTTGAATGGTGATGTAGGCTCAAATGGCCAAAGACCTACTTCTGTATCTATTTTCTATGTTTCAATGGAATGACAAAGTGCCAATGACCAAACTGGGAAAGTTTATTTTCCATGCTCTCCAGTATTATCTTCAGATTGGGTGATTTCTAAAACTCTCCAGATTAACAGTTCATGAATATTGAAGAAAGCTTGCTGAGAATGAACATTCTGGTAAGTAAATGTTACATATACTGACAACTTCACTATTGAATGCTATAATATAAATCAGATTTGCTCTGCAAAGATATATTGACTGCTCCATTGACCTGCATTGTGTACATGTTGAGATACGTCAAAGTAATTTTCACTTTGAGAAAAGTGTTATATTCAAAATTGTGCCATAATCCAACATAAGTAAAATGTTCACTATGTTTCACCTTTATCATGACATTTGTGTGCAGCTGCAACTTGGAGACAAATGTAGGTGGCTAATTCTGGTTGCCTTGATCAGTGGTATTTTTTCAGAAGGTGGATGTTAGGAAAACTGAGCCGCGATCTGTTATTTCAGTTTGAGATGACTCCATTTATGTTCTGTGGAATGGCATGGTTTAACAGCTGAGCCCTAAATCAATGTTTAGCTGAGTTACAAAATCTGTAGAACTATCTGTTTTAGCAGGTGGTTATGTACTATGATTGATTGACAGCTTTAAGAGGTTATTAAAGAATTCTTCATCTTCGATGTGGTTACTGAATAGATTTTTATGTGTTTAGAGCTTAAAGGGATTCATGCTTTACTCCTTAGGTCTGAGGTTTTATTTTAGCATAAATTCAACCGTGTTTGAGTGACAATTCTAATAGTTTAAAGGTTCACCTTTTTATGACCACTTCATATATTTCACAGTGTTGTTACATGGCTGTTGCTTTCTGCTTATACTGGATACTGGATGAATGGCTATCGAGGAAGGATGGAGAACATAAAGTGGTCATGGGACTGTGAAGAGATATGAATGAGGGCACAGCAATATTGAAAAGGGTCTACACAGTGGACACATAGAGGGCATGAACTATATGAGAAAAATGTGGGGGCATGGGGCTGTGAGGAGCATGTAAGAAGAATGAGGGTGGATTGGTGGAGGGTTTGGGGATGAAGAAAAATGTCAATTTAAAACCAATATCCCCAACAGCAGGGGTGGGCATTTTCATGGCACCTACCTTCCTCCTTTGGCCTGTCTAAGGAGGTAACAGACCTGAACATTGCCAACCCATATCTAAAAGTTATGACATAAAGGGGAAGAGGTCACGTGTTTGGGTTGGTGGGGTTGAGAAACGGCCGAACTAACATTTGCTGAAGCTGAGATGAAATCTGGGCTTTTGTATTTTGCAAATGTAACTCCAGCATTAGAGGAAGGAAACAGAAAATGGGGAACTATAGAACAGTCAGCCTGACGTCATCAATCAGGTAAATACTGTAACCTATTATTCAGAATGGGATTATGGCCACTCAGGAAATTATAATATGTTTAGTTATCACAGAGTTTTGAAAGGAAAATCACATTTAACTATTGTTATTAGAGGTTTTTTGAACTTTGTAACCATTATAGTATACAAGGGGGCCCAGTATATTTGGGTTTTCAAAAGGAACAGTATGCAAGATTGCTGGAGACCTATTTCAGATTTCTATATTTGGCTGAGCTGAACAGGTTGATGTGGCAACCGGGTCTCAGAATCGGGTTATACAGGCAAACTCTTCATTCAGCCCTCCGGAAACAGCAAGTACTATGAAGCAAGAGGGCTCCTAGAAAACTCTAGCAATTTCCTGATCGTAAATGTTAGGCTAACCAGCCCATAGGTTCCTGCTTTATCTTTCCCTCCATTCTTGAACATTATGAAATATTTGCTTCAACGTTTAGCACAGCTTATGCACTGACTTTCCTTTAATCTGTTTCCAAGCCCCCTTCAGACACCTCTCTCTTTGATCTTCTGAAATTGCCCTTATTTAAATTAAGGATATTGGTTTGAGACCCGAGTTGTTATCCATCAAACTGGATTTCAGTTTGGAGTATGTTGTGATCACTATCCCTGGAGGATCCATAATTGTGAGATTTCTTATTAATACTTCCTCAGAAGCAATTACCAGATTTAAAATAGCATGTTTTTGCAACGTAACGTTCTCAGAAACAATCCCTGATGTATTCTACATATTCATCTTCCAAGTTACCCTTACCCATCTGATTTGTCCAGTCAATGTGCAGATTAAAAGCACTCGTGATAATCATAGTGCCCTTCGTACACACCACCTCCATTTCCCAATTTATCCTTTGTCTGACAGTGAGGCAACTTTTTAGGAGCGTATAGATGACTCCTACTCATGGCATTTCCTTATTAGGTCTTATTTGCACCCAAACCGATTCTGCATCATGATCAATTGCACCAACTTCACTCCCAAAACCATCCTTTAATAGCAAAGCCTCCTTTTCCTTTCTTTCTATTCTTCTGGAACGTCAAATACCCTGGAATATTAAGTTCCCAGTCCTGGTCAGCCTGTAACCACATATTTGTGATACCTATCAAATCATATTCATTTACTTCAATCTGTGCTGACAATTCACCTATCTCATTACAAATGGTGCATGCATCGGGTAAAGAACCTCAAGCTTTGACTTCTTACCATTATTACTTACTTGATTCTGATTTCTGATTCACCCTGTGTGATCCTGTATCCATTCCTGTCATACTTTGTCATTTTGATATTAGTAGCTTCTTGCAGTTCACCACATTTTGATGCACCAGAGAGGTCACAGAGCTACAGCAGGCAATGAGAGGGGACTTCATCTTCTTCTCTCTGAGTAGGGATGGAAAAACGTAGGAATTCACCAGGATAGCAGGATTTCCCAAAGATTCAGGACACCACTATCAGGCAATTACATCAAGAACTTCATCTTGATGAATCCTGCTGTCCTTGCAATGCCCACAAATTATTTATTTGTTCTGCACAAGTCCAGTAACCTGCCATCTTCAGGGGAAACTTCTGTCAGGACTGTATTACTGCAGTAACAAAAGCAAAGTAGGACAGATGCTGAAGATCTGAAATAAACATTGAAAATGCGAGAGAAAGTCAGCAAGTCTGGCAGCAGCTGTGCAAAAAGAAAACAGTCGAAGGTTTGAGTCAATAAGACCTTTTTGAAACTGTAAGAGGCTGGAGAAGTGATGGGCTCTAAGCTGTAGGAAAAGGCGAAGGGGAGGAGCAAGTGAAATAGATGGTAAAGGTGCTCCAGAACAAAAGGCAAAGGGAGCACTAATGGTAGTAGAGAAGACATATAAACGAAGAATAATTGATAATGATATGTATTACTGACAGAAAATAAGCAGCTATATGGAAAGCAAACCCATGTAAATATGATGCTGGGTGGGGGGCAGTGGTGAGGAGTGAACATATTAGCTAACCTGTGCTCAAGATTGAGACCTGAAGGCTGTAAAGTGATTGAGTGGAAATTGAGATCCTGTTCCTTTGGGCTCCACTGGAACACTGCCATAATAGGCCTGCAGAAAGGTTAGCATGAGAGCAAGATGATATCTTGGATGGTAAATGACTAGAAGGTCAGAATTATTCATATAGACAGAATGGAGATGTTGTACAAAGTGGTAATTCAGTTTGCGTTTGGTTACAACATTGTGAGCAGCAAATGAGACTACATTGTGAGCAGCAAATATGGTGGACTAGATTTCTCCTGAGTAGTTAGAAGGATGTACCCGAGCCATTGTATCTTTTGAAGGGTACTGGATAGTAGAGTGGCTTTCACACTTGGGCGGCACGGTGGCTCAGTGGTTAGCACTACTGCCTCACAGCACCAGGGTTCCAGGTTTGATCCCAGCCTTGGGCGACTGTCTGTGTGGCGTTTGCACATTCTCCCCATGTCTTTGTGGATTTCCTCCCACAGTCCAAAGATGTGTAGGTTAGGTGAATTGACCATACTAAATTGCCCGTAGTGATAGTCAGGGGTAAATGTAGGGGAATGGGTCTGGGTAGGTTGCTCTTCGAAGGGTCGGTGTGGACTTGTTGGGCCGAAGGGCCTGTTTCCACACTGTAGGGAATCTATCATCTATCTAATGTTTCACCTCTCGGAATTGATTGTGAATCTGTGAACATACAAATAAGAAACAGGAGAATTAATTTCTGACTCTTCTAAACTCTTTGCTTGCCTAACGTAAAGCAATCTGCTCATTTCAGGTATTAGTCCAGTAAACCTTCTCTGAACTACTTTCAATGCATTAATATCCTTCCATAGGTCTGGTGACTAATACTGTACTTGGTACTCCAGATATGACTTCATCAATGCCCTAGCTTAGATAGGTTGAAAGGTACATCAGTCTGTCAGATGACAGGTTCCATGTGAAATGTGTTTATGCACTCTTAATCAAATACCAGATAGGCAGTGATTCCAAACAGTTAATTGTCCTTAATTTGTCAGCTAAACACAACCAACCTGAGATTTGCTATGTGATGGCAGAAGTAGAAAACATAATTTTGATTATTGCGCTAACAGGGGAATAGTAGAAAACAGTTTACTTTATATTTTGTCATGTAATATCTGATGCAAGAGTCAAAAGGTGTGACACTGGAAAAGCACACCATGTCAGGCAGCATCCGAGGAGTTGGTGAGTCAGTGGTTCAGGCATAAGCTCTTCATTAGGAATGTGGGAGGTAGGGGAGGGGGGAGGGGGCAAGGGGGCTGGGAGAGGAAGAGATTTCGCAGTAAGGTTACAGCGACTGGAAGAAAGTGAGGACTGCAGATGCTGGAGATCAGAGTCAAAACTTGTGGGAAAAGAATCCTTGGATGCTGCCTGGCCAGCTGTACTTTTCCAGTGCCACATTATTTGACTCTGATCTCCAGCATCTGCAGCCCTCACTTTCTCCTAGTCACTGTAACCTTACTGCGAAATCTCTTCCAAGGATGCCTACCTTGAAGAAGCTCTCCTCCTCTCTCCACAAGGATCTCAGTGAGTCTCTCTCTCACTGCACCCTCCTCCCCCCAGGTCACCTCCTCTGCCCTGAAGCTCTTCAGCCTTCCAAGCTACCTAGCCCCCAGCCACCCCCTCCTATTTATCTATCTCTCAGGCCATTCCCCCAACATTCCTGATGAAGGGCTTATGCCTGAAACATCGACTCTCCTGCTCCTTGGATGCCGTCTGATTGGCTGTGCTTTTCCAGTGCCACACGTTTTGACACTGATCTCCAACATTTGTAGTCTTCATTTTCTAAGAACAAAGAACAAAGAAAGTTTACAGCCCAGGAACAGGCCATTCGGCCCTCCAAGCCTGAGCCGATCCAAATGTACTGTCTAAACCTGTCAGTCAATTCCTAAGCATCTTTATCCCTCTACTCCCCACCTACTCATGCATTTATCCAGACGCATCTTAAATGAATCTACCATGCCTGCCTCTACCACCTCTGCTGGCAATGGGTTCCAAACGCCCACCACCCTCTGTGTGAAGTACTTGCCGCGTGTATCCCCCTTAAACTTCTCCTAATATCTGATGCAAGGCTATCAATACGAATGCTAGGTGTCTACAATGGGTTAGTATTTAATTTTCCAGCAACTATCATGCAACTAGAAAATGACAAAATATACCAGAAATAACTCACCAATCGGTAAGGTTGAGCAGATTCAATATGACTAACTTGATAGCATTCATTCTTCTAACTCAGTGGGTTGTGGTCTGGGTGGACATTGATAGAACGTTAGAGTAATGAAAATTTTGTAATCATCATGTTTACAACATATCTCAACGGACGTACACAAGGGACTATTTTTTGAAGTGCATTTGTTGTTAACATTGTTGGTAAACATGGACAAATTTGGCAAAAACTCCAAGCTCCTATTTAGAGTCACTTACTCCATCCAAACAAGCACTTGGATTTGGTTTAACATGTCAGCTGAAAGACTATTAATCTCACAATGTAATGGCAAACATTTGACTTTAAACTGATGCTATCAAGAGCAGATTAGTTGGTCATTCATCTGACTGCTACCTGTGGGAGCAGGCAGTTCACAAAATAGCTGCCACATTGGCCCATATAAGATTGACTGCACTCCAAAAGGAACTGATTGTACATGAAGTTCTTTGCAGTGTTTTAAAAGTTGTGATAAATTCTTATGTTCATTTCCATCAGGTGGGTACTTATTAAAGTAAGCTGAATGTATAGCTCACTCTTATTAGTTGCCTCTAGTTAGCAGGAAGCATGATTGTATTTCACGCTATACACAATGTTAAAACTGTTGGAAGTGTTTGCTCTACTGAACCAGAACCAATTTTTGCTTTCAACATTTAGACACCCTTAATAGCCTTGACATTGTACACTGCTGCTTTCTACAGCTTCTTTTTGTTATGTGAAGGAGAATTTTCTTCCCCCTTTGTTTCACTCATTAGGATGGTTGGCCCTCTCTGGTTTGTACGCATGAATTTCCCACCTCACTCCTTACAATGCTGTCTTCTCTCTAAATGTACTCGGGGAACCCCAAGGACAGTTATCCTTCTTTAATCTGAATTCATGTTTATAAGTTATTGACATCAAAAATTTGAATTGTGCACAAGACTGAGTATGCAAAGTCGTTTCAAAATCTATTTTGAAATTCAAATACCACATCTTTGGGTTAAGTGTCTTCTGTTACTGAACAATAAATTAGCAAAATAAAATGCCATGAGGCACATGTTTGTCCTTTTTCCAAATCACAATCTTGTTTACTTGTTTTCGACATCCATCAACCTCCTTTCGCTCCAGAAGAGTGTCTAGATGCTCTTGAATCTATTTTTATTACTCATATCAAATGTCTTTTCCAGTAACCAGCCCCCCTACATTTACAAATTGGAGCATAGCAAACAACTTGACTCATTCAAGTTTGTCCTTTCCCATTGTGATGTTATAAAATTGCACAACACATCCATGAGAATACAAAAGGCAATTTACCTAATTATTTTGCAGAGAGACGCGCCATAAATTCTGGCCTTCCCAGTGATACTTACATCCAGTGACCTATTAAAAAATAAAAATAGAAAACCCTTTGCTTTGACTAAGTCATTAATGCACACAATATTACACATTAACAAATGTCTTAAATAGCAACCTTGTATTGTTATTTTCTAAGATGACCACTCATTGTGCTTTCATGGTATTCGCCACCTCCACTAGTATGTGGTACTGGCTAAAAGTACCCAGTACCACATGTAGTAGCTCACTGCCACAAATCCATAGAGTATTTACAATAGAGGCACTTTTCTTGGATATCAAGGATTATTGAATGATAATAATAAGTACAATTATAAGTACTTCAGGAGCTACTATAGATACATCTGCTCCCAACAAAAGCTGGAGTGGAATTCCTTGGTTCTACCAACAGACTTGGTGTGATATCACTAAACTGGATGGAGCGAATGTAACTGTAATTAACCCCTTCAGAACTATTAGCTTATGCAACCTATCACCCCCAAGTTCTTTTTCCACCACAGTTAACCCATTATGCAATCATGTAGGGAATTAACTTGCTTTTATTCCAGCCTTATCTCCCCCAAGTATCTGATTTCACAATTTGAGGTTGGCTACATGTTTGAAACTTATCTTAGAATACACGATCTTTGGACATGGAAGAATAGTAGATTTCTTGCTGAAAGAACGTTGACTTGGTTTTGATTCGTAGATCATTTCTTCACTAAATTATCTTTTATCTCTTGGATATATTTTGTGATGGACATCATTCTTTGTAAATCCTACTGTTTGTCCATTATCTGATTTGGAAGGTATGTAACCTCCTGAATTTTCTTCTGGATTCTCTATTGAAATAGTTTCTTCCTTGTAATTTCTGGCTTCCTAGATCAGGTACTGAAATTGTCTCTATTTTTCAGTATCCTGGATTCTTGGACGAGACAGTTGTGATGATACTATAGCTGTAAGAGGTGTATTTTTCCCCTTTTTTTTGTGAAGAAAGGTTGAGACTGAGGTAGAGAGTAACCTGCTCAAAGCCAATAAAGTAAGCAGCTTGTGAGACTTGGTTTTTTATTAAAACGTTGGAACAATGGAAGCAGCCTGAATGGGTGGGGCCAAGTTCCCACAGAACCAGGATTTTTAGCTTTCAGCCGCAGTTGCTGGAGTCTAGAAGCTGGATGTCGGAGCTCTTATTCCTCTCTCTGTTGTAACTAAAAGCGAGGGTTCTCTTCCTGTTGCTGGAATCGCATGTGAGACAATCTATTTTACTGCTTTTGTCTTTGCCAAGGATGTGTTTATGGGATGTTACTATATTGGAACAGTTATTTGGTAGTAGTTATTATAGTATTTTGATAGAGTTACAGTTAAGCCAATCATTTTCTTCAATTTTTACATTGTCTGTATTTTAACAGGAGTGTAAAAATAAAGCATCAAATTGCATCTGGAACACAATACCTTAGGTTTATCTTTAAAATAAGAAAATGTTAGGGCCATCTAACCATGTCTAGGCCATCTTCTTAATATATTTTGAAGGATTTAGTCTGGTCCACAACAGTTCCTTTTTCTTGACCACACCATAGATTTATGCATGTGGCTCTGACTTCCATGGAGTTAAATACAACTTAACTCCATTGAGTTGTCGATCAGGTTGGACACCTTCAGTTTTCCTTTGTAATTTTGTAATTGGTGAAGCAACCTCTTCATTATCAGAGTTTCCCACCATTTTTAATTTCAAAGTGGTGGCTATCACTTCTTCCATGGCTTTCCTGCCTTCTGCAAGCAAAACAAAAATTGATTCTGCCCGAGTAAAATTGATGCTTTCAACTTTTCATGGTCTAAAAAATCAGCACTTACTTCAACATATTTTGAAAATAAATTTCTCTAACGATATAAATTATCCAGCTTTATAAATCTCCCTCTCAAATTGTGGTTAAGTGCCAATCTTTTCAAATCTTTAATCTTTTCATGACTTTTCTTCTTCTGTTGGTTTTGCTTGCAAGACTTGTTTACATTTGTCTTTCTTCAGCTTAACAATATTTGAGGACTTCCCAATTTTGTAGCCCCGGTTTAAACTTATTTTCCGGACTTATCTCATGGATCCTAATGTCAGTGGCAGTAATGCATGTTGCAAGAAGCAAGGCCTCTTTTCCACACTCCTTGCCTTCCCTTTCTGATATTTGGGGCATTTTTAACAAAGTTGTGTCTTTTTCCCTTAGGATCTTGAGCTTTATCTCCTGAAGCCTTCAGCTAGTTTGTATGGAGGCTCCTTAACCAAGGCCTTTGTATTTTCTATGTGTGGCTGGCTTTCTCCCTTGTCCCAGCCCTTGGAATTTGTCTTTTCTTTGGATCTTTTGGATTTTTTCTCCTCATTGTGGAGGTCCGATCTACACAGCTGCCACCATGTCATATTTTCGAACATGTCTACGTATGTTATTTTGCTCAGTTCTGAAATGTTATTTCCTTGCTTTTGGGGAGTTGGGACAATTTATGCTGTCTCATTGTACAGGTATGGTAACATCCATGCAGTAGGAGTCAGCCATTCAACTCGTCAGTTCTGTTCTAACCTTCCATTGGATCATGGTTAATCTCTACCTCACTTTAACTTATCCAACTTAGTTCTCTATCTATTTATATCTTTACCAAAGTAAAAACTCACAATTTCAATCTAGAAATCTCCAATTCTTTTTCAACATCTACAATATTTTCGAAATGGATCATTTGAGATTTCTTCTACTGTTTTCAGGCCTGAGGAAGCAAGGCTAGAGAGTGGGCAGTAAGAATGGGGGCTGAAAGCAAAGTGAATCTGCAAAAGGTGCAAGAAGAACAGCAAGAGAGAGGAGGGGTGTTGGAGAATAGGGCAGCAAAATGGGCCAGTGGGGCAGCAAAGGATAAAGAGCAATTTTGAATCTTTCAACAAAGAATTGGTGTATGATATGGACATTACTATTGTAATGAATATTGTCTATTGGATAATTTAATCTCGAACAGTTTATTTCATAAAGATTTACATTCATCTATTATAACATCTCAAAGCATTTCACATACTGTGATTTAGTTATTTACCTAGAGTATACTAGCTGTGTTTGAGTCAAACATGTAGGCATTTAGCTGTGACTTCACCAGTCCACAGGAAGCTTGTTTATAGTGATTTTTTTTGTGTGTATTGGTGTGTGTTTGTTTGCTAAATAATTGGTCACCAACTCATGCCTGTTATCTCATGCCTGTTTAAATATTTCATATATGTAATGTTTAGCAAAACAATGATAATTTTTGAGGAAATTGATTAATTCTTCTAATTCTGTTTTTTTGTGAGTCCAAATACTGTCATGATCCCAGCTGATGATATTACTGGAGAAATCTGATCCTAGAATGAAATCCCATATTTTTAAACACATGGTCATTCACCAAAACACAACCACACTAAATTTGAGTTTCTCCAGGACAGGACAGAGGTTTTGCTACATAACAAACAAAAAAAAATAAAGTTATCTAGATATGGGATCCAGTTTTTTTTTTAAATTAGAAACACCCAGCAAGACAATGTTTCCATCTATCCCCCAAACCATCACTTTACAAAAGTTTAACTCCAGAGAAATGAACTCTCTAAATTGAATTTTCAAGTTCATTTTAGCTGATTTCTCCCAGACGGCTCACAACACATGCTCAAAGGCAACTGGGGGTGGAAAATAAATGCTGGCCCAGCCAGCGAAGCCCGCATTCCATGAAGGAATAAAACATTTCCTTACCTGTGAATTGTGAAATCTTCTCACATGACTACTCACAAAATTGAGGGCTTAGAGTTTCTCAGCTTTTAATTACCTGTGCTTTCTGACAAATGAAGTTTCACAAACTAAACATTTCTACTAATGTTACTTTGCTTATTCTGAACTCAACTGAACAACCTAATCTCCTATTTTAGGAATGGATCTGGTTTCTGACCCCAATCAGATCCTCTAAATTTCCAAAAACTTTTAATTTCTGAGGTTTTGCAAACTAAAACCAATTATAGAGTCATAGAGATGCACAGCACATAAACAAATGCTTCGGTCCAACTCATCCATGCCAACCAGATATCCTAGTCTAATTTGGTCCTATTTGCCAGCACTTGGCCCATATTCCTCTCACTCTTCCTATTCATATACTCATCCAGATGTCATTGTACTAGCCTCCACCACTTCTTCTAACAGCTGATTCCATGCACATATCATCCTCTGTGTGTAAAGGTTGCCCTTAGGTCCCTTTTATATCTTTCCCCCCTCACCCCTAAACCTATGCCCTCTAGTTCTGGACTCCTCCACCCCAAAACCTTGACTATTTATCCTATCCATGCCCCTCATGATTTTATAAACATATATAAGATCACCCTTCAGCCTTTGATGCTCCAGGGAAAACATCCGCAGCTTATTCAGCCTCTTCCTATAGCTCAAATAATCAAACTCTGGCAACATCCTTGTAAATCATTTCTGAACCCTTTCAAGTTTCACAAAATCCTTCCAATAGGGAGGAGTCTAGAATTGCATGTAATATTCCAAAACTGGCCTAACTAATGTCCTGAACAGTCTCAACATGACCTCCCAACTCCTGTACTCAATGCTCTGACCAAAAGGAAAGCATACCAACACCTTCTTCACTGTCCTATCTACCTGCAACTCTACTTTCAAGGAACTATGAACGTGCACTCCAAGGTCTCTTTGTTCAGAAACGCTCCCCAGGAACTTACCATTAAATGTATAAGTCCTGGCTAAAATTTGCTTTTCCAAAATGCAGCACCTCACATTTATCTAAATTAAAGTCCATCTGCCACTCCTCAGCCCATTGGCCCATCTGATTAAGATCCCATTGTACTCTGAAGTAACCTTCTTCTCTGCCCACTACACCTCCAATTTTGGTGTCATCTGCAAACTTACTAATTATACTTCCTATGTTCACATCCAAATCATTTATATGAATGATGAAAAGCAGTGGACCCAGCAGCAATCATTGTAGCCACCAATGGGTGCATAGTTTTTAACTTGTAACCTTGCCTGAAGTCTACAGTAGTGACTCAAGTGGGTTCTTTCTTGATTATAGTTTTTATTAAGATCTATCTCTTGATTAAATTTTAAAAATATAAACCATAGGTATTAAGTTAGCCTGGAGCACTGTTTTTAAAAGCAGAGACAATTCTATTTTCTGCATCTGTAGATTGTGAAGGAGCAAAGATGGCCTTTAGTAGAGTGACATGCTCTGCCTGTCTGATATGAGTATTTAGGGAGAGTTTCCATGTTCCTAATGATTATGTCTGCAGGAAGTGTCTTTGGTTGTGAATTCTATCATATTGCATGGTTTGGTTGGAGCAGCAGTGAGAGGCAATGAGGAATTTACAAGAGCTACGGCATGTAATAGATGGTAACTGTAGGAAGGGAGAAAAGCCGCAGATACAGTCAGGTACATGGCAATCATTGATTATTCTGAACCAAAAACAAGCTAATGACCCTTAATGTTTGCTCCAACCTTTATAAAACCACCACTGTAAAAACACCTTCCATTAATACTTCAGGAGACCTTCGCCTCTGACACATATTGGTTTAGGCCACTGCTCTACACCTTTTAATAAAGAAATTTTCAAAACAAGTAACCAGATGCCACTATTTTAAAACATGAACTCCAAAAATTATATTAATATATGTATACATCAGGCACTTTTCATTACAATATACCATAGGTCAATACAAAAACAGATATAAAAATGTTGCTACTTGAATGCATCACTGAATAAAGCAATTTGTGAGAAATCAAATTGATCTCATGAAAATCAAATACTAACACTTGAGAAAATCCTGAGCAGTTTTTGAAATAAAAATTATTTTAGCTCCTGCTTCTAAATAACTGGCTTAATGGTTAGCACTGCTGCCTTATGGCACCAGGGACCCAGGTTAAATTCCGCCCTCGAATGATTGTGTAGAGTTTGCACATTCTCCACATGTCTATATGTTTCCTTCAGGTGCTCTGGTTTCAAGTCCAAAGATGTACGGTTTAGTTGGATTAGCTGTGCTATAGTGCCCAGGGATATGCAGGCTGAGTGGATTAACCATGCATTTGGATAGGATGGGTCTGGGTGGGATCTTCTTCTGCAGTCAGTGTGGGCTTGAAGTGCTGAACTGCCTGCTTCCACACTGTAGGGATTCTAATTTTCTATATCCCTTCGATCTTGATACTCCCGTGAGAGGAATTAGTTTCCGTAGATCTACTCTACTGAATCCTTTTAATATTTAAAACTTTTGATCAGATCATCCATTGTCTGGGGAATGTATGTTCAGTTTATGCAACTTGTCCTCCTGTGTTAGCTCCGTACAGACCAATACGTTATAGTATTAACAATTTATGGAAAGAACAATTTTCATTGACCAAATAATTCCTTATCATTCAGTGTATGTTCTGTGCTTATTTGTAATGTAGGATTACCTTTATGATGAGAGACATCAATGAATGCATTTACACTACAAACTCAGCATTGGTGCAATGTTGTTACTTAATTGTTATAATGCAAATTGATTACAAAGCGAAGCATAGTGGAAGTTCTCTTTCAAGAAATCTCACTTTCATGCCTTTATCAGGTTGAGTCTTGACTTCAAATTCAAGTTGCATTTATTCTATAACTGCAGCATGGTGGTAGGCAATACAAACACACACTTAAAAAACTGAAGCTGGAGCAGTGGATTCAGTTACTGAATGACTGAAGTATGTCCAAATTTTGTTAATATTGTTTTAACAGTTATATCAGTCCACTGCAGCCAAAATCTCCTCAATTGATCCAACACATGTTATGCATAATTCATCAAGGGCAGAAATTCGGAACAAATTCATAACCAAGATAGTAAGAAAAGAACATTTTGTTTTCCAATAACAATAGATTTTAGATTAATTGAAGAATGGGGTCAGGAGAGGCCCAGGAAACAAACCGCATGCAAGTCATTACTAATATATGAAGCAATAATATTTGAAGGATTGAAACTAAAAATTGAAAATAAGGATTTTAACATGTTTTAAGCTATTCTTCAAAATAAAATTCCATCAAGGCTTTGCAAATTAAGAACAGCAAATGCAAACTTAGAAATAAAATAGACAAATTCCTTTATTTCTACATGCCATTTTTCAATAAGTAAAATATAAAATGGTGATCAATGGCTTCCATATTAAATATAATTGATATTAGGCGTAAAAACATCCTTTTATGTTGCTTTATTTTGCATTGCGGATCAAAATGGGAAAAGGACTGCTTCAAACCAAGGACTATGGAAGGCGTTGCAACATATTTAAAAACAAGTACCTGGAACTCATTGTGAGTTGTGTTTACACTGTTGATCTGTTCAAGCAGTGAGGGAAGATGTCTAAAATGCTTTGGCACCATGGGTGTTTATGCAGAATAGCTTTTCCCAGAGAGATTGCTGATTGGTTTGTGCATACAGGACTTCTTGTATAGGTCAGGAATCATCAGCATGGGTACAGCTCTCTGATCAGCTCAAGAACAGGTGAATAGACAGTTCATGAACAATGCAGAAGCAGAAACCTCCAGCTTGCAATAGAAATTAGATGTTTCTCACTGCAGAGAAGTAACCAAAATCTGGAAGATAGCTAGCTATTGTCTTCCACCTTTTGATGGAAGCTGTTGCCTCTAACCAGTGACTGAAAGACTGAACAATTAATGTGCCAATTGCCCAGTGTCTGTGGTAAAGAACTATAAGAACATGGAAAGAATAAGGAAGTTTGGATCAAAATGTTTTGGGAAGCAAAAGGGACATCTCATTGAATCTGGTGGACTGGTATTGTTGAACAATGCTTCCCCATTATTATTTCTCCACCCATAACATCTTGTCTTTGTGCAAGTGTGTGATTTGTTTTAAGAAGAGGGTTATAGTTTTAGCAAGTAGAGTTACATGATGATCATTCACATTATGTTTGCCTGTGGTTAGAAATGATGTCTTTGTTGGTAATTAGTAGTTTCTTGCTACTTACAGAAACCTCGTTAGTGGTTTTATTTATAACCTGAGTTCATTAGATTTTGTGTAATTGGATTACATTGTTAATTATTGTGATGACCCCAGGAATTATAGGGCTCAAGTACAGGCTCACTTTTCCAACTAAGTGGAATTAGCATTTTTTCCACAAGTTCACACAGTGAAATCACATTGGATTTTCAAATTGGAAACCTATACTTAGAATGCTTAATGTTATCTTTCCACTTTCTTGTTGCAGCTTCCAGTGCACTTCGTACAGGCCATCAAACCATATTCTGCCCCCTTGGATACTTCCCTTGTGGCAATGTCAGCGTGTGTCTACCACAGCCACTACATTGCAATGGGGTCATAGACTGTGAAAATGGAGCTGATGAGGACAAATGTGGTAGGTACAGTCGGGTTAATGTTGATAACAGGTGTAGGAATCTGTGTGTTTGAGTTATAGAGTCATAGAGGTGTACAGCACAAAAACAGACCCTCCAATCCAACTCGTCTATGCTGACCATATATCCAAAATCAATCTAGTCCCATTTGCCAGCATTTGGCCCATATCACTCCAAACCCTTCCGATTCATATACCCATCCAGATGCCTTTCAAATGTTGTAATTGTACCAGCCTCCACCACTTCCTCTGGCAGCTCATTGCATACATGCACCAGCCTCTGCCCTTCAGATTCCTTTTATATCTTTCTCCTCTCACCTTAAATCTATGCCTTCTAGTTCTGGACTCCCCACCCCTCATGATTTCATAAACTTCTATAAGGTCACCCCTCAGCCTCCAATACTCCAGTGAAAACAGCCCCAGCCTATTCACCCTCGTAAGATAGCTCAAACCCTCGAACAGTGGCAGCATCCTTGTAAATCTTTTCTGAACTCTTTCAAGTTTCACAACATCCTTCTTGTAGGGGGAAAGACCAGAATTGCACATAATATTCCAAAATTGGCCTAACCAATATTTGTGCAGACTCAACATGAACTCCCAAAGCCTATACTCAATGCACTGACTAATAAACCAAGCATACCAAACACCTTCTTCATTATCCTATCTACCAGCGATTACACTTTCAAGCAACTATGAACCTCCACTCCAAGGTCATGTTTAGCAACTCCCCCCAGGACCTTACCATTAAGTGTATAAGTCCTGCTAAGATTTGCTTTCCCAAAATGCAGCCCCTCATATTTATCTAAATTAAACTCCATCTGCCACTCCTCAGCCCATAGGCCCATCTGATCAAGATGCCATTGTACTCTGAGGTAACCTTCTTCACTGTCCACTGCACCTCCAATTTTGGTGTCACCTGCAAACTTACTAACTATACTTCCTATATTCACATCCAAATCATTTATATAAATGAAGAAAAGCAGTGGGCCCAGCACTGATCCATGTGGCACTAGTCACAGGTTTCCAGTCTGAAAAGCAACCCTCCACACCACCCTCTGTCTTCTACCTTCAAGCCAGTTCTGTATCCAAGTGGCTAGTTCTCCCTGTACTCCATATGATCTAACCTTGCTAAGCAGTCTACCATGAGGAACCTTGTTGAATGCTTTACTAATGTCCATATAGATCACATTCACCTCTCTGCCCTCATCAATCTCTTTGTTGCTTCTTCAAAATCAATCAAGTTAGTAAGACATAATTTCCCATGCACAAAGCCATGTTGACTATCTCTAAACAGTCCTTGGCTTTCCAAATACTTGTAAATCCTGTCCCTCGGCTTTCTACAAGTATGTCAGGAATAAAAGAATGATTAGAGTAAGATTAGAGCTAGTCAAGGACAGTAGTGGGAAGTTGTGCATGAAGTCCGAGGAGATAGGAGAGGCACTAAATGGATATTTTTCATCAGTATTTACAGTAGAAAATGACAATGTTGTCAAGGAGAATACTAAGATACAGGCTATTAGGCTAGATGGAATTAAGGTTCATAACGAGGAATTGTTAGCAATTCTGGAAAGTGTGAAAATAGATAAATCCCCTGGGTTGGATGGGATTTAATCTAGGATTTTCTGAGAAGCTAGGGAGGAGATTGCAGAGCGTTTGGCTTTGATCTTTATGTCATCATTGTCTACAGGAATAGTGCCAGAGGACTGGACAATAGCAAATGTTGTCTCCTTGTTCAAGAAGGGGAGTAGGGACAACCCTGAAAATTATAGACTAGTGAGCCTTACTTTATTTGTGGGTAATGTGTTGGAAAGGATTATAAGAAGTAGGATTTTTAATCATCTAGAAAGGAATAATTTGATTAGGGATAATCAACACGGTTTTGTGAAGGGTAGGTCGTGCCTCACAAACCTTATTGAGTTCTTTGAGAAGGTGACCAAACAGGTAGATGAGGGTAAAGCGATCGATGTGGTGTATATGGATTTCAGTAAGGCGTTTGATAAGGCCCCCCACGGTAGGCTATTGCAGAAAATACTGAGGCATGGGATTGAGGGTGATTTAGCGGTTTGGATTAGAAATTAGCTAGCTGTAAGAAGCCAGAGGGTGGTGGTTGATGGGAAATGTTCATCCTGGAGTTCAGTTACTAGTGGGGTACATCAAGGATCTGTTTTGGGGCCACTGCTCTTTAGTCATTTTTATTAATGATCTGATGAGGGCATATAAGGATGGGTTAGTAAACTTGCAGATGACACTAAAGTCAGTGCAGTTGTGGACAGTGTGGAAGGATGTTGCATGTGACAGAGGGACATAGATAAGCTGCAGAGCTGGGCTGAGAGGTGGCAAATGGAGTTTAATGCAGAAAAGTGTGAGGTGATTCACTGTAGAAGGAGTAACAGAAATACAGAGTACTGGGCTAATGTTAAGATTCTTGGTAGTGTAGATGAGCAGAGAGATCTCAGTGGCCATGTGCATAGATCCCTGAAAGTTGCCACACAGGTTGATAGAGTTAGTTAAGAAAGCATACGGCGTGTTAGCTTTTATGGGTAGAGGGATTGAGTTTCGGAACCATGAGGTCATGTTGCAGCTGTACAAAACTCTGGTATGGCTGCACGTGAAGTATTGTGTACAGTTCTGGTTGCCACATTATAGGAAGGATGTGGAAGCATTGGAAAGGGTGCAGAGGAGATTTACCAGGATGTTGCCTGGTATGAAGGGAATGTCTTATGAGGAAAGGCTGAGGGATTTGAGGCTATTTTCATTAGCGAGAAGAAGTTTGAGAAGTGACTTAACAGAGGTGTACAAGATGATCAGAGGATTAGATAGGGTGGACACCATTCCTCGGATGGTGATGGCCAACATGAGGGGACATAGCTTTAAATTGAGGAGTGATAGATATAGGACAGATGTCAGAGGTAGGCTCTTTACTCAGAGAGTAGTAAGGGTGTGGAATGCCCTGCATGCAACAGTAGGAGACTCGCCAACTTTAAGGGCATTTAAATGGTCATTGGATAGGCATATGGATGAAAAGGGAATAGTGTAGGTTAGATCGACTTCAGATTGGTTTCACAGGTTGGTGCAACATCAAGGGTCGAAGGGCTTGTACTGTGCTGTAATGTTCTATGTTCTCAGGATTCCCTCCAATAACTTGCCAATCACTGATGTCAGGCTCACTGGTCTATAGGGTGGGGTGAGGGGAGGGGGAGTGGGGGGGCGGTTGGGTGTGGGTGGGGGTGGGGTTGGTGCAGCAATCACTTCCCAAGCTTCCCACAGAGTTCTAGAGTACACCTGATCAGGTCCTGGGGACTTATCCACTTTTATGCATTTTAAGGCATCCAGCACCTTCCCCTCTGTAATATGGACACTTTTCAAGATGTCACAATTTAATTCCCCATGTTCTATTTCTTCCATGTCCTTCACTCATTTAGTATTTCCCCATCTCCTATGGTTCCCTGCATAGGCTGCCTTGCTGAACTTTGTGGGGCCCTATTCTCTCCCTAGTTACCCTTTTGGATTCTCCTTAACACTATTTGCCAAACCTATCTCATATCCCATTTTCGCCCCCCTGATTTCCCTGGTAGGTATATTCCTCCTGCCTTTATGCTCTTCTGGGGATTCACTTGATTTCTGCTGTCTATATCTGACATCTGCTTCCTTCCTTTTCTTGACCAAAACCTCAATTTCTCTCGCCATCCAGCATTCCCTACACTTACCAGCCTTTCCTTTCACCCTAACAGGAACATATTGACTCTGGACTCTCGTTATCTCATTTTTGAAGACTTTCTATTTCCCAGCCGTCCCTTTACCCGCGCAGAGGCAATTTGATAGATATATATCTTGAAAAATCGATGGTGATATGACCTACCTCCAGACAATTTTTCATGTTGATTTATTTTCTTTGGAAGGGACTCTCAAGGAAGTCTTGCATTCAATCTACTATAGAGATAACAGATAATGACATATTTGATTATTGACTTTGTGCCAACTGCCTTTGATGACATAAAAGAACTTTGCCCCAACCTTTGTCAAATATAGTGATATTTAGATCCAAAATAATCAATGGCATAATGTTTACCTTAACTAGTTTGCAGAGAATTAGTTATACAAATTGTCATAAAAAAAGCAAAATTTCTAGCATTTAGGCAAAACTAGTCTCCTGAAAGCAATTAGATTCTGGCTGTTCTTGCTGTTTTAAAAGACAGGGTTGAATTTCCCTGTTGTCTTGATGACAGTCTAGGAAGCAGTTGGAGAGCCAGTAAAATATACAGTAGCCAATACCCAGTCGCAGTTTCAGAGCGGAGTTGGTTATCTGCTCCACACCAGAGATGGGGCCATGAAAGGCCTCAGCCTGAAGCCAAATGGTTCACCCTCTTCTCCGAGCAGCCTCGTGGCTTTGACCCCATAATGATTAATTTAGATCTTTGCCTCAGAGGATGCCTCCATATTGAATTGCCCACCTCTCCTTCTGTGACTGTGAGTCAACCATCTTATTAAGAATGTGATGCAGAGGTCTCCAATTAGGAGGCAGCCTCTGGGAAGATTGTACCTCTTTCTCGCTCCTACCAAATCTGATTTTAAAGCCATTTTGGAGTTTATCTGAAGAGTGAAGCTTTGATATAATCTCCTGCATCACTCATCTGCTTTATTTTTCCTGTTTAGCTGACATCTATGGCTGGCCAAAACTTGTAGATTGGTACTTCGACCAAGTTACAACTATTAATGATGAATCAGGCGATTGCTGTGAGTAACCAGATATTTTACCTGATTTGTAGATTTGTGTTTCCCATTTGAAAAATAGCTTAATCGGTTGCCAAAAAATTGCAGTCACACAGCATTATACAGTTATCAGGACTTTAAATTCCTGAATTTAAAAATTCCAATTCCCAGTTCCCAGTATTGCATCTCTGTGTAGAGAAAGTTTCCTAATGCATTCCTTTGTGATTCTGTGTAATATTTGTTAACTTTTAACTCATTGACAATCTTACACTTCATTCCAGCACTCGACTTGTATCCAAAGAGATGTACGTGTGAAGGTTTTAAAATTACCTGTGAAGATGCAGGACTTATCACTGTGCCATCAGTTTCCACCAATGTAACAAAACTGTAAGTGACTTGACCATTCCTCTCCTTGAGTAACACAATCAACAGACTGATGTCCACATCAAACAGACTTCAGTGTTTCTTTGTTTTTGGAAAGCAGTTTTCCCACCTCGTGTCCAGACTTTTACACTTCCCTATGTTTTTCTCTCTGACAACATAAGAAATAATTTACTTACCAAGTCCACAAAGCCATCTACAATCTATTCATATCTGAAGGAAGCCTCTTTGATCTCCAAAGATTTGGGAGGAAATGCCAGAAATAAAGCAGCCACCTCATTCCTCCTGCATTTTATTTTTAATAGCTTTTCCGCTAATGATCAGAGTTAGAAAATTTCTAGAAAGAAAATTGATATTAAAGACAAAGTAATTCTAGAATTTTTGTTGGGTGTTCTTACAGAAATGTACAATAGAAAGCATAAAATTGATCCTCCATGTGTGGGGAGTGATAGCCTATTGCTAAACTATAAATCCAGGGACCCTGATAATGTTCTGGGGACCTGGGCTTGAATCTAGCCACGGCATATGGTGGAAATTGAATTTAGTAAAACCTCTGGAATTAGGAGTGTAATGATGACCATAAAACCATTGCTGATTGTCAGGAAAGCCCATTTGGTTCACTAATGCCCTTTAGGGAAGGTAACTGTTGTCTTTACATGGTCTGGCCTACATGCGACTGCAGACCCACAGCAATGCGGTTGAAGTTTAGTTGTCCTCTGGGCAATTAAGGATGCTGGTCTTGCCGGTGATGCCCACATTCCATGAAGGAATAAAGAAAAGGTTACCCTCTGGATGTGTATTGGGATGGTGCTTTGTCCACTTGGCAGTGAAGTCACCCTAGTTATTTAAGTCAGAGTTTATTTTTATTCTTTCAGAGGATGCAGGTGTGACTGGCAAGGCTGACATTTGTTGCCCATCCCTAATTGCCCTTGACTGCCACAGAAGGCATCACGGTTGTTGCTAGATGACTGACCTGCATGACTCACTGCTTATGGCCACAAACCAGCTGGGCTTTGAGGGAGTAGAATTCCTCCAGTTCCAGTATGGAGCAAACTTCACATCTTGTGCCTGAGACACAATGTGTGCTGTCAATGACAGCCTGCATCATGGAAAGGTCTGCAATCCAAGCAAGACTACAACTCTCTCCATCTGTTTGTGTCTGGCAAGAGAAAATGAAATGAAGTTGGCTGACTTTGATTCAGGAACCTCACAGAATAAGAATGACAAGCTACAAGATAATGCAAAAATCCCTGATTCCATCCAAGTAGGGGCCAGATGAGTAGTTTCATTGTCCTGGTAACCTTCACAGCCACTGGCAAAGTAGTTCTTGCCCTGCTTTGGGGTTAGAATTGTGCCTGCACTGAATGGCAGATTCCTGTGAGGATGTCTGGGTTGAAATGCAGAAATCTTATGCATTGTTCCTCATTGAAGTTCGGGCAGGAACACTTTGCACAGATATGGGCTTCTGCTAATATCACTTCTTCCTGTTTTTCTCCTCAAGTGTTCAGTCACTTGTTTGGAAGCTCACTGCTCAACATTGCAGTCTGGCTTTATTCCAAGAGGAATACTTATTAATTTCTGGGAGCAGCTAGTTTATGCAAAGGTTTTGTATTCACAAAGCTGACCTTCAACATCTACCACATTGCTCCCTAAAAACATTCACAACTTATCAATACCACGGTGGCTCAATGGTTAGCACTGCTGCCTCACAGCATCAGGGACTAGGATTCAATTGCAGTCTCGGGTAACTGTCTGTTTGGAATTTGCACATTCTCTTCGTGTCTGCGTGGGTTTCCTCCGTGTCCTCCAGTTTCCTCCCACAGTCCAAAGATGTGCAGGTCAGGTGAATTGGCCATGCTAAATTGCCCATAGTGCTAGGTGCATTAGTCAGAGGGAAATGGGTCTGGGTGGGTTCCTCTTCATAGGGTCAGTGTGGACTTGTTGGGCCACACTGTAGGGAATCTAATTTAAATCAGCCAGGATCTAACCTGTAAGTAGTTGGTGATCATTTGAAATAGAGTGGTGGTGGTTTTCTTCCCCATAATAAGTGATGTTAAGAGACGGCATAGGTTATTGTGAGGAGCCATGAAATTACATTAAGTCAATGTTGTACACTGATCTGCCTGTTCTGCATTACTAGCTTGCTAACATCTTCACTGCTTTGATACCTGATGGAATTTGTGGCTGGAGTGCATGCATGCACATTGGATATATTCTTGGTTCATCTACAGCAGATGTAGTGACAAAACAAGAGACGCTAGCCACTCTACATTCATGCCCACGACCTATATATAAGAATTCATTGCTGTTATATGTGTCTTACCTTAGTAAACCAAAACTGTTTTAAAACTCTCTGTCTTCTGCCTCAATCTAGGTTGCTAATGCAAAACAACATCACAACCCTCCTTGATGACCAGTTCATTAGATACAGACAACTGGAACTACTGTGAGTATTTCTCTAATATTAAGAGAACAAATTAGCTAGCCATGGAACCCTTCGAAATGCACGAACCAAGTGTGCTATATTTAGTCTGATTGCAAACTTGATTTGTGATTTATAGTTTAGGCAAATCTGAGCTAATGGTTTAGGAGGAAAAGTGCAAACCTTCGACAAGCAGACAAGACTTTGAAGTTATATTATAGAAGATGGATCTATGCTTATGGTTTGTCTTTCAGAGAGACATTCCTACTCTTTTTGACGATAGCCAGTTATCCTACCCCCACCCATCACTCCCTGTCCCATGGTGAATCATCCATTAATGAATTAGTTCCCCTCGTTTGATCTTGTACCTCATTAGTGCCTCTCATGTTCTTATGCTAAAAACAAACTGAACAGATGTGCTGCAGAAAATTCCCCTCACACTTGAGTATGTTCATAACATTGAAGTACGTGCAACCTGCTGGCACTGGGAGGGAAACAGGAATGACAATTCTGCATGAATTACCCAATTCTGATCACCAGTATTCACACAAAAGAATAGTATAACCTGCAAGATAGTAATCTGGACAAAAATAACACCCATTATAACATTTGGGTTTTATCTGTCTATACTGACAGACACTAAGTTCTCCTCAGAACGAGGGTCTAATAAAAAAAATCTCAGCTTGTAATATCTTCCAATAAAGTTACTTCGTTACTCAATACCAAGTCATTCCTGATTTATTGTGGATTACTAAAAATTGTGAATGCTGATTTGAATGCTAGATTGTCTACATCTCACCTCATATTATTCCTATCTCTTCCCCTACCATCGATTGCTTTAGCCAATGAAAATCTATCTATATCAGTCCTGAAATCTCCAGTCACTCCAGTATCAACAATATATTTGGGGGTGTGAGTCAAAATTATTGGGTGGACAGGAAGTGCAACTTCAGAATTCCATTAATCATCATGTGGCCTAACACTAATTTTAATATTATGTTCATGTGTTCTTGATTTCTGCCACCAGAGGAACTGTCAGACTGAGAACATCCTTTTAATATTTTAAAACTCTTCCAACTTTTGTACAACAAGAAATGGATACAATCCATGTTTACAGCCACTTTGCATAATTTCAACTTCTGACTTCTGGTATTATTATAATGAATCTATGCTGCAGCACTCCAGGAACAATATATACTTATTAAGATGCAATGCCCAGAACTGAACACCATGCTCCAAAAACAGCTCAACAGAGCTTGAAATATATTGATGTTTAGATTTCTTCCATTTTTATATTAGTCCAACCAGCCCTTTTTAAGATATTTTCTGTACTTGTACATTATATTTTAGATTAGATTAGATTACATTACAGTGTGGAAACAGGCCCTTCGGCCCAACAAGTCCACACCGACCCGCCGAAGCGAACCCACCCATACCCCTACATTTACCCCTTACCTTACACTACGGGCAATTTAGCATGGCCAATTCACCTGACCTGCACATCTTTGGACTGTGGGAGGAAACCGGAGCACCTGGAGGAAACCCACGCAGACACGGGGAGAACGTGCAAACTCCACACAGTCAGTCGCCTGAGGCGACTATTTAGTTACAAACAAATACAGAGATTGCTGGAAAATCTCATGAGGTCTGGTAGCACCTGTGGAGAGAAATCAGAGTCAATCTTTCAGCTCTAGTGACCCTTCTTCAGAACTGGATTAGATTTTACTGATTTGTGTACTTAGTCCCATAATTACTTTTCTTGTGTCCGAAGTAGCCATATGCAGACTTGCTTACATTGAACTCAGTTTACTATAATTTATTCCCATACCTCTTCATCTCTGCAACTTCCTGCTCTTACCTGCACTACACAGACCCACTCCTAACTAGGCTGTAGCCAAATTTACCAAGACAAGCTTTTCAGACAGCTGTTATATAAATTATAAATGAGAAAGGTATCTTGTTAGGCTCAAGAATATATGCTCACCGGGAGTAACAACACCTTTTTTAAAAAATTTGGAACTTGAATTTTTAGAGCACGTTTAAAATAGCAAAATGCCCAAAGGACTTCATTACTGAACAACAATTTGACACATAGCTGGGAACAGAGGTTGAGAAATTAAGGAAAGAAATCTGGGGCAAGATTTCACTATCGTCCGGCAGCAGGAAGGAGAGCCTTCATAAATCTGCAGGTATCTTTCCCATTGTCTACACATCTGACCCTGAACGGGAAGCAACTTTGTTGGGGATGGATGAGGCCTTAGAAGATTTGTACATGAGCACCACGACCAAGAATGAGCAGAGGCCTCATTGATGTTGTGGTGTCCCTCACCATGTTTCCCACCTCCCAGGTCTCTGTCCTTTCCAGCCTTCCAAACATAACCTCCTCCAACATCACCACCACATGCTCCAGTCTCCTCACCCGGCTCTTGTATCAGAGAGACCTCTGGATGTACTTGCACTCTAAACTCCCAGCACATTGTTATGTGGGAGTTTGTGTTGTCACAGCATTTGAGGGAAGCTTCTCTAGGCTGATACCAGATATGAGGAGACAATCTTAAGGTTGAGTAGGTTAGGCCTGTACCTGTTGAACTCCAGAAGAATGGGAGGTGATCTTATTGAAAAATGCAAGATTCTTTGGGTTCAGGGTAAATACAGAAGGGTTGTATCCCCTGTGTAAGAGTTTGAGAGCCAAGGGTATAATTTCATAATAAGGGGTTGCACATTTAAGACAAAAATGAAGAGAAATTTCCCTGTCCAGAGGGCTGTTGAGGCTGGGTTGTTAGGTATATCCAAGGCTGAAATCAGCAGATTTTTAATCAGGACGAGGATTGAAGGTTATGGCGAAAAGGCAGGAAACTGGATTTAAAGGTTGTCAGATTAGCCATGATCTCCCTGAAGGGTGGAGCAGATTCAATGATCACAATGTTGCTCTTCTGCTCCTACGTCTTCTGGTCATATAGAGTGAGAAATGGGCAATGATAACACCATAAACACTTGTTTATTTGTGATGTCGTGGTTTAGACTCTGGGACACCAGTGTCCATGAGCTACTTCTCATATTTATGCAAGGAAGGATATATTTGCCACATTAGGGAGTGTAAAACATGTTCATCAGGGTCATCCTTGAGATTGTGGGGTTGTCCTGTGAGGAGAGACTGCAGAGACCGGGCTTGTACTCTCTAGAGTTTCCAAGAATGAGGGATGAAACATACAACATTCTTTCAGGTCTTGACTGGGCACATGAAGAAAACATATTTGCCCTAACTAGGAGTGGGGTTCTGGAACTGAATTACAGTCTCTGAATAAGGGGTGGTGTATGTAGGACTGAGATGAGGTGGAATTTCTTCATTCAGAATTGTGAATCTTTGGAATTCTGTACCCCAGAAGCCTGTGAAGGCTCAATCATTGAGTATATTCAAGACAATTTCTACTTATTATAGATATCAAGGGATATAGCATGGGAAGATGACATGACACAGAGATAGAAGATCACCTGTGATCAAGATGAATAGTGCAGCAGGCTCGTGGGCTGAAAGCCATTGTTCCTATATTCCTTGACCTTGGAAGCAGTTTCACCCCATGCCACTGGAGGGGGAAGCAGTTCACGCATATTATGTTCATGGAATTTCAGAAGACAATGATAATTGGAAGCAGTCAGTAATGATTAAGTGAGGAGATACACATTAGTAACTGACTGAACACAGCCTACATATTTGAGAAGTCTTGTAGTGTGGAATGTAAGATTCTACCAGTGTACTTGTATAGCACACAAGTTTCTCTTTTTGAAAACAAAGTAGAACTTTTTCTCGTATAAAATCGAAACACTGTGGATCCTGGAAATCTTGACAAGAATTAAAAGATTAGACAGTACAGCAGATTCCTTCAGCCCATCAGATCTGTACTTCCGAAAATACAATATTACCTACATTTGTCCCACTTTCCCACACTGCATCCATTACCTTGAATGTTATGTTACAGCAACTGCTGGAGAAATTCAGCAGGTCAGGCAGCATCTGGAGAGAAAAACAGTATTAATGTTTCAAATCCAATACAATTTTCTTCTTGAACATTTTTTTATTGTGAAAATTCAGAAAATGGAAACAGATAGCAATAAAAAGTAAGTGTCTCACCCTGTGTATAACACGTTCACCACTCCTTGAGTCCCCTTGGATTTTTAAAAATCTGCCATTTTCACCAGTAAATAGGAAATTGGTAATTTCCTCAAGCAGGCAAGTTTTGTAAAACATTCAGCTCACCTCAAGTTAAAAGTTATTCCACCGTGAGGATTTACATTCTACCTGTAATAATATTAATCATAATCTACAAGCATAAAGACAAAACTAAAGTGACAAGAAATCAAAATGAGCAAGTTCAAACTTTTTAATCTGATCCCCTCGTCCATCTTTATTTCCGCTGTTCTTTCCTACTTGATGCCCTTTACAGAATTCTTTCTTGATTGTTTAATATTATATTTTTGTCATGAGCCTTGGTTAGCTCTCAACTCTGAGTCAGAATTCTCTACCACACATCTCATAAGGCAGTCGCATTTCAATATGGAACCCCTGGAAGTGTCATCTTTCAAATAAGACATCAAACTGGGACCTTATCTAAACAATGATTCGAAGAAAACATGAGGAACTTTCCCATTGTCCGGGGCAATATTTATACTTCAATCCATTTCATTAGAACACATTGCCATCTGTTTCTTATTTGTGGCAACATCCAAGAGACCTTTTCTGTTGCATAAACGTCAATGAAGCGTGTGGTGGTTGTAACGAAATTGCAGCAGACCCCCAACAAAGAACTGGCCAGGGAATAGTTTCAGCTTCTAACTCTCCCAAAAGACACATTTCAGCTCCTTAGAACAAAGCAAAGAGAATAGCCAGTGCCCTGCAGAACAGCTTCCAGAGCATGATGACCCTGATGCATGCTTCTGTCTCTCAGGGTTTTCAAGATCAGATAGCTACTTTCCAAACGGCACATGCTGTTTTTGTCTACTGAACAGTATAAATCAAATGCATCAACCGTCAAATGAAAGAGCTGATTATTGTAGAATAGATTCTGTCACTTAGATAGATGTAAAAAATGATTTTCCAGTGTATCCAAGGTGCCCTCCATTCATTTCTCAAAAATAATAGAACAATATGTGTACAAACTAAAAACCATTGTTGGAATGAAAATGATTAACATACTAGCCTCAGATTGAAAGCTGGCCATTTTCAAAAGACTGCACTGACTTCATGCTACATAAATGCCAAGCAATGACCATCTTCACAAGAGAAAATCTAACAATTGTCTTTGATGTTCAATGGCATTACCATCACTGAATCGTCCACTATCAGAATTCAGTGGGCTATCATTGACCAGAAACTGAACAGGACTTGCCACATAAATAATGTAGCTACAAAAAGAGGTCAGAGGCAGGGAATTTTGCAGCAAATAAACTCACTTCCTGACTCCCCACAGTCAATTTACTGTCTGCAAGTACAAATCAGGGATGTGATGGGATACATTCAATGTGCCTGGCTGAGTGTAGATCTAACAACACAAGACACACGACACCCTCTCAGGACAAAGCAGCAACCTATCCATCAGCCTAAACTCTCACGCCCTCCAGTACCTATGCATGCTGACAGCAATGTGTACTGTATACAAAATGCCCTACAGTAACTGGCTCCTCTGCCAACTTGAAGGACAAGGGCTGTGAAAATGTATGTGAACACCACTACTGGCAAGTTCCCCTTCAAGTACTCACCATCCTTGGCAGCTCACTGTTATTTTCCTAAGGGCAATTAGGGATGGGGAGCAAGTGCTGGCCTAGCCAGTGACAGCCACATCCCATGCAAAGAATGAAAGAAAGCTCAAGTAAATTCTTCTTATCCTGTTATTGCACTTTATAGAAATAATTAAAAATTTCTTGTGAGGCATATGATCTGGAATTAAACATATACATTCACAATGATTAATCCGACTGGAGCGTTTCTATTGAAACCCTGGCTGTTGATACACAAACTTCATCTCAGATGGAGCATTCCCTGTAGGCTGAAACACATTTTGTGCAAGAAATTTACCAAAGATCACATGCTACCTGTGAAAATTCAATAGAAATGTCCTATGCTTTGCCTATTGCAGGGTATCAGGCAGGAGGCTGGAAGAATACAACAAGCCAGGCAGCATCCGAAGGTGGTGAAGTCAATGTTTCAGGTGTAACCCTTCTTCAGGACTGGGTGGGGGTAGGTGTAGGGGGAGCTGCAGATAAAGGGCTTGCAGGGGAAGAGTGGTGAAATGGGGAGAGGTGAAGTCAGGCAGAGGGTACGACCTGGTTGGTCATTGGGAGGGACGAATCCTGTCGGTGGCTGAGAGGAGTGAAAGGGAGGAATAGGGGCTGGGAAGGGAGTCGGGGGAAGGGAAGGGAGATTACTTGAAATTGGAGAACTCAATGTTGAGTCCTGTATTGTCTGAATCCTGTAGCCTGTTAGTTTGCTTGTTCATTTCCTTGCCTGTTTCCTCAAATCACTGCTTGTCCTTTCTTCCGTAGGATTTTGCAAAACAACTCAATACATTCCATCTCCACCAGAGCCTTTGCAGGGCTTTTCCGTCTAAAGAGACTGTAAGTATTTAAAGGCATGTCGTCTCGCATAACCTCTCAACTCGGGGAAATTATATACTTCTGTTATGGACCAGGCCAGAACTCCACAAAACATTTCAAGAAAGTAGCCCAGACCCTAACTTTACTAGTTGTTTTAGCAGGTGTAACGCAGATATTCCAGGAGTGATGTGAGCTGGTCAAACCACTTGGTTTTAAACAAAACAGAATTTGTTTACAAGATTACCGAATGAAACACAAACAAAAGAGAACAAAATACCGAATAACTTAACCTATCCAAAAACTCAACAGACTATCCCCACTTAATGATGCTGTTCCAAATACTTGCAGCAATCCCCATAAACACCCCTTGGCACAAAAGGTAAAATCAAACATAGGGCTTACAGCAGAGATGTCAGACAGAGAGGGTTAGCATTGACCTACTTCTCTTGGGCCCAGCAGCTTCACAACACTACTGCTTGCTAACCAAACCAAACCAAACCAGAGAGAAAACTGAGCTGGGAGAACTGGCCACTCCCCTTTCATTGTAGAAGTGTTTATTTTCAAATTTGAAAGCATTTTTCCTGAGGCAGTATCTATTAGCAATTATCAAACTGGCCCTAAAACCCATCCAAACCCAGACTTTTCGGAGTCTGTGTCTTTTAGAGCTCCTAAAAAAAACGAAGGACAACATAACTTTGTTAAAGGAGCAGCATTGTCACACCTCAACACCACTGATTCTAAATAAATTGTCTCGTGGGGATTTTGAAACACTAGTTGTTTTTCATTGAACCTGTAAAATTCTACCACGTTTAGTCGAGGTTCTCCAATAATCTGTACAAACTACTTGCAATTAAGCAAGCTTGGTGGAACAGTGGTTTAGAACGTTGTTTTTAACTGGATTGATGGAATCAAGTCTCCTATCTCTTTATCCTGATGAAGAGTTTCGGCCTGAAACTTTGACTTTCCTGCTCCTTGGATTCTGTCTGACCTGCTGTGCTCTTTCAGCCTCACATCTATTGACTCTGGCTTCCAACATCTGCAGTCCTTACTGACTCTCATCTCTTACAAGTGTTCCAAGATTAATAAGCTTTGTGGATACTTCAAGCCAGAAATCTTAGTGTCTCTGCTTTCACATCACAAAGTCACCAATTCTAGGATGTTTTAGATGGAGGGAGCATGGACAGTCAAATTAGTCCTTAGTATGAGACGCAAAACCAAGTTTCTACTTGCCAGTTCAGTTTGAGATTAAGGATTCCAGAGCACTATTTGTACAATGCATGGACTTCTCCTGGACAACCCACAACCTTTATGAACAAGAACGAGACAGAGTATTGGTGTTTTACCAAGCGCATACCATGTGCTATTTATCTACAGTATTTCAATATGTAATATTGAATATGCAAATAGTAAAAATATATTTTGTGAAGTGCGTTGAGATGAAATAAGATACTACACCAATGCAAATCTTTCTTCCTTTAACAACCTTTTTACTCGTTTACACCAGATATCTCGGCAGGAATAAAATCTCCGTGCTAAAGCCAGGAGTATTCCATGATTTGCATCAACTTGAGTGGCTGTAAGTGTTTTCAAATATTTTCATGTTCCATCTGTGGAATATTTCTCCTAATATGGTTTAATTATTATTTTGTTTTATGTTGCAAACTTCCAAGCAATAAACCAAGTCTTGAAAGCATGAATAAAAATTAAGTGCTGATAAGTTTGAAAAACTTGAGGCAATGTATAAGTGGTAAGTCATCAATACATCAGAGAAGCAAAAGCAAAATATTGAGCATGCTGTACATCTGAAATGAGAACAGAAAATACTGTAAGCATTCATCAGGTGTAACAGTTTCTTTGGTACATAAGCTGCCAGACCTGCTGAATAATTACAAATGATTCTGGTTTTATTTTTAATAATACAACAAGTATTTGTGTTGTGTAACTTCCACGAATTACATAGGAGAACAATTCATGAGAAATCTTATCTGGGTTTTGAAGTTAAAGTTTTTTCAGATGGTTTAATCTCCAATGATGTTGAGGAGCTGGATTTTTTGCATCCTCTGCATGGCGTTTATAGATATTGCTGAGATCATATGCTTCGGTTGCCACCAAAGGAAACAAGTGCATACTTTGTGAATTTTCCTATGGCCCACTATCAACTCCCATGGCTCCTCATTCTCCCCATGACAACCTATTTGCTGCTACTCCCATCTCCATGGTCTCTTAAACCTATTATGTCACCTTGTGCCTTCCTACCCAGTCTTCATGGCCTCTCAAACCCTCATACCACCCTATTCCCCTATACCCAAACCACATCGCTCCTCATACTCCCTATGCTAACCTGTGCCCTTCTACACAAGCTCCTGGCCCCTTATAACTCCTATGGCAACTTAGTGCCAATTCTTGCCAATGCAAGCTCCATTGCTACTTTTTGTCCTTTCCTCCATGCCAACCTGCTTGGTATCTACGATGGGAAACTTAAGGAGTAATGCTGACCTGGTTATGTGTCTATTAATAGCTCAAAACTACATATTATATGCATTAAAAATCAACATAGCGAAATTTCTCCAACTAATCTCTCGTGAAAACATTTGGACGCTAAATTGTTTGGCAGCTTTAACAGTTCATTGCCTATTTTGACAGTTCTAATGGGTTTATGCATTTTTAAGTGCATTCAAGTCAACGTTTTGCAATCTCAAAGTGCATCAGACACTCTCAAAGGTTCCTGGCCAACCCTGAACAACTGATCCTCTGATGATCACGTGAACCTTCCTCCCCAAGGTGGCCTGGGTTACCACACCTCTCCAAAGGACTGCTTTAGCTATCCAAAAAAATTTATTGAAGGAAACTTGCTCTGTCCTGGTCTGCTCTGTAAATTCTGGATTCTGGACTGTGAGGATATGAAGCTCTGATTTAAATGGAATCACTCATGAAAAGTCCATAAATTTGTCTCGAAAGATACTAAAAATGATGCTTATGAAACTGGGTCTTCCAATCCTTGGGGTTATTTGGTACATCCAACTACCATTCCGACTATTCTAAATTCCCAAAGAGACTGTAAAAAAATAAGGAATAAAAAGAATCGAGTTACCTTACCAATCCAGCACACAGAATCTTTTTTTTTGGTTAGAGGAGGAGGAGGACGAGTGGGAGACACTAACTAAGTAGTGTATCGGGTAACACAACCGCCCAGATATATTACTTCACTTATTCAGCAGTCCCATGTCTGCTCCTGCTCAATATGCATTCCACCCATTCATGATATAAGTTTTTAAACCAGTGACTCAACATCCTGTCAGCCCCTTTGTCGATGCTCCCGCTCTTCCTGCTGCTGAAGCAAAAGTAGAGGGCCCCCATGCTCAAGGTAAGTTTTTTAATCAGTGATTCACCTACCTGTCAGCCTTCCCGAAATGCTCTGTAGCTTAAAATATGGAGGAGACACTTTGCAATATATGCACTGACACTGAGGTTCCTGAATACATGTTCAGTACCTTTCCAGAGGGAGAGACGAAAGGGCAATATTGAGCTAACCTGTTGTAAACACATAATAGTGTTTTCCTGCTGCCAAACACAACCAAGTTACAAATATTTTTCTCAACCTTTTTTGAAGAAGTTGATATTTAATTTGAAAATTTTGTCTAGTCTCTTAATTTTGTCTAAACTCCGGTACAAAAATGAGATACCCTCTTGGCAACAAGACTAAAGGCTTTTGAACAGCTATTCATTACAGGACAAGATGCACTTCATTCCCATTGATTTATCAGGAATTGAGTGAACAACACATAATAGAATATATACACGTCTCATAATGAGAGGCCTTACAGTTTTCCAACTAGGATCACAAGATTATATTTTTTCCAATTCCATTATCTTATTACAATGGAGTCGGTACATTCTACTCCCTAGACAATTGTATTCAAATCTATGCACAGTCACCAAATGAACATCTAAGCCATAAATACATATTCAGTCACTTGGTGACCAAGAGATACATCGCTTTTTCTCAGGATTGAGAATGATTTGCTTGCTCTCAATTTTGATGTCATAGAGTCATAAAGTCACAGAGATGTACAGCATGGAAACAGACCCTTCGGTCCAACCCGTCCATGCTGACCAGATATATCAACCCAATCTAGTCCCACCTGCCAGCACCCGGCCCATATTCCTCCAAACCTTTCCTATTCATATACCCATCCAAATACTTCTTAAATATTGCAGTTGTATCAGCCTCCACTACTTCCTCAGGCAGCTCATTCCATACACATACCAGCCTCTGTGTGAAAACATTGCCCCGGAGGTCCCTGACCCCAGGGAAAAGATCTTGTCTATTTACCCTATCCGTGCCCCTCATAATTTTGTAAACCTCTATAAGGTCACTCCTCAGACTCCGATGCTCCAGGGAAAACAGCCCCAGCCTGTTCAGCCTCTCCCTATAGCTCAAATCATTTATCTGAATTAAACTCCATCTGCCACTTCTCAGCCCATTGGCCCATCTAGTCAAGATCCTGTTGTAATCTGAGGTAACCCTCTTTTCTGTCCACTACACTTCCAATTTTGGTGTCATCTACAAACTTACTAACTGTTCTGAGATTGCTGGTAAGTCCAGAGTATGATCCCTGACTTGGACACATGCTGGCCATTCAGTTTTGAGAGGGTCAGGAGAGGCAGGAAAGATTATTAGTTCACTCTGTTGCCTCGACTTCACCTCTGCATGTACCTGATGAAGTCTCTTAATGTTCTCAGTGCCTTCCCAAATAAACATTCTCAATTTTAATAAGTCACAAAACAGAGGTTCCAATGAGCCCAATGCTTTGAATCATCCTTTTCGCTATCTTCCTGGGATTCTGAGTTGAAAAGTCATTTTGTGAATCTGGTGTCATACTATTAGATGCATACCCTTCTAACACGTAGTGCTCCAGTCACAAATTGAGATGTTAACTTCTATTGTGATTAAAAGGAACCAGCCTTGGGCAACTGTCTGGGTAGAGTTTGCACATTCTCCCTGTGCTTGCATAGGTTTCCTCCCATAACCAAAGATTTGCAGATTAGGTGAATTTACCATGCTGAATTGCCTGTAGTGTTCAGGGATATGTAGGCAAGTTGCATTAGTCTGGGTTAATGTAGGGGAATGGGTCTGGGTGGGTTACTCTTTGGAGGGTCAATGTGGACTTGTTGGACGAAAGAGCTTGTTTCCACACTGTAGGGATTCTATGAGTCTGCAATGATAGTGATCAAATTTAATAAAGCAGTTATTCTGATTATATGATTTTTCTTTAAAGGCATAACCAGTTCTGATCCTATGCTGACCAAAATTGTTCCAATTCTCGTTACGTCAGGTTCCAAATTCAATGAGCCTCCCAGTTCCTAATGCTGATTTTGATATATTATCTGTGCACTAGAGTGTTGTACTTGTAAAAAATGATGTATTGTTAGGGAATCAGTTAAGTGATAATCTAAATTCTTCTTCTGTCATAGCATTTTGGACAACAACTTGATAGAAAGTATCACACCAAAGACCTTTGTTGGCCTGAAGTCTGTCTTCTTCTTGTAAGTAGTGAATAATTGACACATCTTTTACTATTGAAAAGTTTGCTCACTCAATGGATTTAGACAGTGACACTATGGATCTCTGTTGCTAACTAGAAGTTGGCCATCATTTCTCTGTTCAGAAAGAACCACACTCCTGATTGTGGATTGTAGATTGTGGAGCTCACGTCTGATTACAGTATCATTGGGATTTGCATCACATGGAATTGTACAACGTGAATAGGCATTTTCTACCAATCGAAATTTCAGAACAAACAATTATCAATTACACCATGATAGTTATAAACTGGGGTGTTCCTTTTGAATAGTCTCCTTGGTCAAGTTACAAATCAACTCTTAAGCAGGACCCAAACAAATTTGTTTGGAACCATTTCATTAGCTGTCACCATTTAGATTGAGAGGCTATCTGGCTGACGGGTTGGTCAGTCTGTAACACTTGACCAGGATCAGGTAGCGCAATTGAGGATAGACAGAGAAATGACGGGTTTAGTTTTCCTGGCTATATGGTGTTGAGTGTGGAGGCAACAAGGCAGGGGATACTGGGAGATGAGTGGGACCTACTTTGGGATAGTTCCCATATCCATTCTGCCAACAGGAATGTTTTCCGGTGGGGTCAACTGTGCAGAGGCAGGTGGGCAACTAGATACAATACTGCACCATCATCAATAACTATGCTGCAGAGCTAACTATGTTCAGGTCTTTGGCAGAAAGATGTTGTTTCCTTCAAAGGCTGTGAGATATTTTTCTTCCACAGCACTGACAAGGTCTTTTAGTACCTGGCAACGGTCCTAATCATTGTACTAGTTTCTTATATGTATCATTTATGCTTTTGCACCTTAATACTTGAATAGATTCTCCTCATCAACTGTTACAAAGTTCATCTTTTCCTCTAGGATTGATTTGAGCTGAAATGGACTTTTGCCTCACTCACCATCTGAATGGCTTTCCTTCAGTCAGATCTTCTTTGAACTGTAACAAATTTGACAAAGCCTCATCAGCAATACCTACAGAAATTCTCTCTTCTGAATTTTACTTTAAGGCATGATAGTCATATTTCTCTGCTAATCTGTAGAAAGCATGAATGAAATCCTTCCTCTGGATGTTGAACTGTTCTATTAAATCTTGCTCTTTCAAGAATTGTGTTAGGTTTGATATTGAAGTCATTGTCAAAGGCTTTTAGTATCTTTCAAAAGTATCTGTTGCCTCTTTATGATTGGCAAGTTTTAATATCATAAACTATACTCCCAGTTGTTTACAGAAGTATATTTACTTGTCCTGCTTCTGATTGAATATCTAATTTGGAAGGTATTCTGTATCTCAGAAATTGATTTTTTATAACATATCATGCTATCTTTGATCCATTTCTGACATTATGCCTTCCTAACAATATTATTTCTGATGCCACAACCTCCTAATGAGAGAATATATTTCACTTGTTTAAAAGACTTTATTTCATAGTAATAACAGTACTGCTGCACTTTGCTGCTGCATTCAAGGATATTCCCATTTTTGTTTTAGCTAAAATGGAGGATACATACCTATTTTACAACTTCACTGTATGAACCCAATTGGTTGCAGTTTCAATAAATAATTCTAACTTTAATCATGATTGAACTGAATGGTTCCCACACCTTGCAGTTTAAGTAAATCATTCTGTCTGTATCGTGCCTCTTATGAAAGAGTGCCCACTCTCTGAAAACTTTCTATCTCCCTTTCTGTCTGTTTAGGCTTTTAACCTGCCCAACATTATCACTTTAATTGTTGGCTTTGCAATGTCCCTGGGTCAGCAACCTTGTCTTAATATTTCTTTTGTGGTCCTTTACTTTGATGTTTATAGCTGTCCCCTAAGTTAATCGCTTGCTATAGCAGTGATGCTTAATCAGAACTAAAATAATTTTTTAACTTATCACCTTTTTGGTCATGGTTTACTGCACTTTTTGACATTTTCCCCAACTCGCTGAGGATTTTAAGCTTCAATCATGGAGACTCTAATGTCTGTTTGCTCATTGTTCAACTCTGACTTCACACTGTTCTTGCAGACCATCACCTTGTGATACAGTATGTAAGTTTGGAATTATCAATTCTCTTTCTCCCGGGAGTTGCCTAAGTCTCCTTTTTCAGTGGGTCTCTTATCAGACCTGAAATGCTTTTACCATTCACTGAATTGTTTCTCCACATTGTCATGATGGTTTCATATGTAGATTTCTGAAACATTCAGCTCTTCCCTGCTGCTGACTGTGTCTTGGGAGCATGGCAACTTAAAGCTGGGATCGAAGATGTCACACTGCTGCTCACCATGTGCTGTACAGGCAGTCAACTCAAAGGTGAACAACTGCATAACTTATTGTATGGGTAGGCCAGCTCACAACACTGTATGTAACCTCATAATGAATGATGCTGCCAACATTTTCTTTAGGTGTAGGAAACTATAGGGCCTGTTTGATCTAGAGAAAATCCACTTCCTGATCCGAGTAGAAGAGTCTCTAGTAGATGACAAGACTGATTTTATTATGTGTTAACAATTAGTTTCAGATTACATTCCCTTGAAACTGTTAGAGACCTTGAGGAGTCCACATGACAGGGTGCACTCTGTCAAGATCGCTAGTTGTTATGCCCCGAAGTCCATTTGACATCATTATGTGGATGGTGCTTATGGCACTCTTCCATTCAGACCTTTTCAGATCTTTTGTCTTTAACTTGGATAGTGCCAAGCTTCTTGAATGATGTTGGAGCTTCACCTATCCAAGTAAGTGGAGAGTATTCTATCACATTCCTGATTGTGCCTTGAATATGGTGTTTACACTTTAGAAAGACAGAAGATGAGTTATTCACTGGAAAATTCCTAGCCTCAGATCTGCTCTTGTAGCCCTGCTTAAATGGTTATTCGAGTTCAGTTTCTGGTCAATGGTAACCCTAAGATGTTGCTAGTTTTGGGATTCAGCGATGCTAATGTCATTGAATGACAAGTTTAGATGGTTAGATCCTGTCATACTGAAGATGCTGATTGCCTAGCACTTGTGTGACATAAATATTTCATGCCATTATCAGTCTAAATCCCATAAATTAAAAAAAATGTGAGTGAACAATTAGGTAATCTGTTTCAATGCCATTGGTTGAAAGAATGTTCAGCCACTGTTGCTGAAACAGAGTAAAACGTTAGATTACAGAAATAAAATATGCAGATGCTGGCAATCTGAATGAAGAGAAGAAAATGTTGGATGTACTCAGCAGGTCTGACAGCATCTGAGGAGAGAAACAGAATTAATGTTGATGATCTGTGATCTTTATCATAGAAGTAGAGAGTTGTCTATCACACTCTTGACGTCCACCTTTTAGATGGTGGACAGACTTTAGGGAGTCAGGGGGTGAGTTACTTGCTGCAGGATTCATAATCTCTGACCTGGTCTTGTAGTCATACTTGTATTGTTGGTCCAGTTCAGTTTATGGTCAATGATAGCACCAGACATAACCTCCCTACATTCTACTTTTACATCTTACTTCTACATCCAATTGAGCAAAGAAATTACTCAAGTTCAATCACTAACCCAAGAAAATGCCACTTTTGACAGTGCAGTACTCCCCCAATATTTCATTAAATTGCCATCATGTTATTCATAGTTGAGATTAAATAGAGTTATAGAGTCTAAAAATGTACAGCATGGAAACAGACCCTTCAGTCCAACCCGTCCATGCCAACCAGATAGCCCAACCCAATCTAGTCCCACCTGCCAGCACCCAACCCATATTCCTCCAAACCTTTCCTATTCATATATCCATCCAAATGCCTCTTAAATATTGCAATTTTCAATCGTAAAGTGTTTTAAGTTGGACAAACTGTTACTTGAAATATAATTCTGCAGTATGTAGACAGAAGGGTGGATTAAGAAAGGCAATTATTAGCGAAGGGAAATTAATGACAGATACTACACCTGACATGGAGGTGCCACGGTTGGACTGGGGTAGACCATGTCACAAGTCACATGACACTAAGTTATAGTCCAACTGGTTTATTTGAAATCTCAAGCTTTCAGAATGTTGTTCCTTCATCAGATAAAGATAGTGCACAATCATATGAAAAAGAAATGCTGCACTCTCTGGAATATTAAAACTGTACAAGACAGAAGAAGTGGCAACAATGACTGTACAATGTGCTGAACAAGACAAGTGATATTCCCAGTGATCATGGAAAGGACACAACAATCCTGAATAATATTAATTGTAAATGAATAATAACAATGTCTACTACTGGAAAAGGAAAATTCTCTGCATACTGTGGGAAATGGATGGTTAAAATTGGGAGACAGGAACCATACTGCACCCATCCATGTGATCTACTCATATTTATAATCAGATTTTTCACCCGAACCATGTGCCATTTGAAAATCCTTTGAGAATTCCCTTTTAATCAAATGAACAGTGATTATTTTATGGAGAGAAAACAGAGTTAAAACTGTGTTTTGGAAGGGTCACTGGACTCGAAACGTTAACTCTGTTTGTTCTCCATAGATGTTGCCAGAGCTGCTGAGTCTCTCCAGCAATTTCTGTTTTTGGCTGTCTCAGATCACCAGCATCTTCAGTTTTTTGTTTTCTTTTAGCAGTTATTTTATCTTGAAACCGATATTGTCCCATAAAATGTGGAAGTATTTGCATTTTCTCAACTTAGCACTGACAAATATTGAAGTTGTGTTTAAATCTGTTGATAAATATTTGCATTAGCACACATTGTCAGTTCCTTTTCTGAGACCTTTGGGGGCACAGTAACAGGTTCACTTACATCAGTCATACATCTCACTTTATTAAATTCCATTTAAGGTAGTTCAGCTTATAGCTAGTAACTTGCTGTTGGAGTTTTTAAAGTTTTTGCATTTTAAATTTTAGTTTCTTCTCTTACTTTCCCATTTGACTTGGTTTTTATTTTGTCTTTCTTAAATCAATCTTTCTTTCTCTCTCCTTACTTGTTTCCAAGCTGATTTGCCTGCAATTCCCCTATCTTAATTCATCCTCTTTTTGAGTCTTTGTTCTGTTTCCTTGTCAATTCTTAAATCTTACACATTCAGGAGAGATGCTAGTAGAGCACCAATCACTAAGGGGCCTGATGTACCATGGCTTTGTAATAAGGGATGTGTTGTGTTAACACTGCTGGCACCTTCCATGGTAAAACCCTTCGAGCTGAAGAGTGCAAGAGAAAGCTGCTCTACCCCAGCAGAATGTGGTCTAATGTTTCAGCATTGTATAAAATTTCAGTCCAGAATACTTCATTTTTAAAAAATTCTTCTTCTTCCTTCAGATATATGATAAATAATTCATTGGAAAATATTCCCAATATCTGTTCTGTACTTCCCAAACTGAAATGGCTGTAAGTATGAGAATGCCTTTTAAATTATTTAATATTGGTTGAAAGTTGTGATGATAATGAGAGGCCAAGTATGGACTGTGGAGGTTGACGTAAAATTCATGTAAATCTGTCTCTCGTTATTTTCTTGAAAAGCTTGAGATAAGAAGGGGAAAGGGCTATTCTTGGTCTCTGCATGCTCATACGGAGCTTTAGCTTGATGCCATAGAGAACCTTGTTCCAGCCTTCTGCCTCCTCTTAACAGGGGATGTGCTGCAATGGCCACCACCTGTAAGAGGGGCTGCTGAGACATGAGAACTGTCAGCCATCTCATTGGCCTTCAGCACTCAGAGGCAACATTTTATCTTCAATGGGGCAGATGTTCTATTTCAAGCCACTTAAAGCTGTTAAGTGACTGACAGGTGTGCCAGCTAAGCACAGGCAAGCTCACTTCCATGTGAAATCTAGCTCCAAATTCTCATTCACTCTTCAGGAGATTTTCTTAAGAGCTCATTTTTGATTTTCAGGGGCAGCCTGTAACTTTTATGAGTCTTTCCTTCATTCTTGTTCACTCATTTATTAGATTTTGCAGTCAAGTTGTAAAAACACCTTCCATATTTTTGTTGACCTATAGACTTCTTGGCTTCACATGGAAGCAGAATTAGAATAATTCATCAATATCATTAATAACTATAATTCTTCCATTAAACTTAAGGCCACAAAACACAGGGAAAGCATTAATTTCTATATTTAAATTGATGCAAGAAAATACACATAAGATAGTGACAAAAGTTTATTTCAAAATAACAGAGATACATTTCAACACATGAAAAGCTGCCACTCAAGACAAACCAGTTTGGTATGGTGGCTCGGTGGTTAGCACTGCTGCTTCACAGCTGTAGGGACCTGGTCCGATTCCAGCCTCAGACAACTGTCTCTGTGGAGTTTGCACATTCTCCCCTTGTCTGTGTGGGTTTCCTCCCACAATCCAAAGATGTGCAGGTTAGGTGGATTGGCCATGCTAAATTGCCCATAGTGTTCAGGGATGTGTAGGTTAGGTGCATTAGTCATGGGAAATTTAGAGTAGTAGGGTGGGGAGTGGATCTGGGTGGGTTACTCTCCAGAGGGTCAGTGTGGATTTGTTGGGCCAAATGGCCTATTTCCACACTGCAGGGATTCTATGATCTTCTACAGACGGGTGAGGACATAGTGACAGCATATCTGTCTAAGCTGGAAGATTCTAACCAGGCAAATTTAAATTTTACAATTGACAGTGACATTTCTCTTCATATAATAATTCCTGAACATGTGTGTCCATAAGCTAGAGATTCCACATTCATTTGCAATGAATTAATTACTTCAGTAATTTCAGGCTTTCCTGGTTTCTCAATAATTTGGTATTCCTTTGGTGATATGTTTACAATTTTCCTCTACCTCTGCTGCTTGCAAACTGCCTCAGACCCCACTTCAGTCCCACTCTCCTTGCAGTCTGTCTATATGCTCCCTTGCAGCAACCTCTTTCACCATCATGCTGCTCCCTCTGTGGTCTAACTCCACATCCCCCCCTCACCAACCTTGCCCTTACTCCCTTCCACCATGCCTGACTTCCCTCACTCCCTATGCAGCCTGCCCACCCTTCTGACCTATGCCTTGCTGACTTGCAGCCTGTCCCTTGAAACCTCTTGCAGATCCTTCTTACCGCCTCTTCCCCCCAAGTCTCTTTCTTCTGCTAGTCTCTCAGCCTCTTTCTCACCTCACCCCAAATGATGAAACCCTGCCCCCAACCCACACCATCCCCTGTAGATCTGGCAGATGAATCTCCTGATACTCAGCTTCTCAGCCTCATTCCCGAGAGAAAGCCTCGTGATCTTAACATCCTAGCATGGCCAGGCCTCAGCTTCCTGCAAAAAGCTCTCCTGGCACACTTTTGTTTATTTTTCTCTTTCATACTTACCTGCAAAGTGTTCTTCCAAACAAAGGCTGGTTCTCTTCCACGTTCCCTACTATGTACCTTTCGGGAATTAATTTCCCATCAGTCCCATGTATTTTGAAAAGTGACTGCACATAGTTGTGTAAGCACCCATAATACAATGACATAGCTGTTTAGGTTTCCGATCTCTTTAGAATCACATTGGGATAGAAGGAAATATGGACAATATATTAGAGGGTTATTAGTTCTCACAGACCTTCAACCAAAAACAGAATGTCCAACTTCTAGGAGTTGAAGGGAGAAAATCAAGTGAAAAATTGGATGTGGGGTAAAGAAGAATTGAATGACAAGATTGAATTAAATTTTTTAACATGTATTGCTGTGCAGAGTATACCTACTAATCTTCACAATTTGTTGCAATTGAAATAGGGATGTAGAAGGGAACAATATTGAGTCCATCGAAAAGAAGAATTTTCAGGCATGCAACAAGTTTGATGTCCTGTGAGTATGCCATGGAGCTCTATTCTCTGTAGTTGACTCATTGGTAAGATAATTGTTCTTGTTTCCAGGGAGGAACAGGGTGACCAGTAGACCAGTGCACTTCTCCAATATGGAAATCTCGAACTTTGTTGAGGCTGCAATCAATTACAAAACTGACTTTGAAGGACTTCTGTTAGGCAAGCATAATAAGGATTATGCAACCAACGTGCCTAGATGGAGATACAGATTAATCATGATCTAATTGAATGACAGAATAGGGTTAATGGCTGACTCCTGTTCCTATGCATACAGAATATAAAGGCAGAAAGGGAGTCAGACAGTAAAGCAATAATCATGAAGCATTGCAGTTATAGAGTTGTATATTTCAGCTTACATGCTGGTCAAGAACAGATTGGAAAAACCCTGGGGAGTTAAGGAGACTCAGAGGGCAATAATCATACAACAGTTCACTGGCACTCAAGCAGTCAACGACTTCACAGAGAAATTGGGAGAAGATAGAATATTAGTTTTGAATAAAGTCATTCAAGCTGGAATTTTTTTAAAGCTAGTTTTAAAAAGTGTTTGTAAATGTGAAAAAGAACAGAAGCTAATGAGAAAATATGGTGGAGAAGATATGGTCTTACAGTAACTCTTCAATGAGACAATTCATAGTCTGCCACTCACCCAGCTGAATTGGGAAAAGACCTGATCAAACTGCATGGTTAAACTTGACTGAAACCTTCTTCGTGAGGTGTCAAAAGTTGAATGAACACTGTCTGATCGTTCACTACCTCCACCTGAGTCAGAGATCATATATAGAGGGAGCGGAGCTGGAGGAGACAATCCTGGTGAAGTAAGGTACACGTGGTAGTGGTTGGGAAGATTCTCCCAGTCTTGGAGCAGCATTTCTCAAATGCCATCCTGGCTTTTGACCACTGGCTTCATTGCTCAATGCTAACCTCTAGAGTGGTGTTTGGAATGTCTTCACCAGATAAACATCAAAATTGTTGTGAATTCCCTCGCAAAACATGTATTATGATTTACAAATCTAATTTGACTCCTTCCTGTTCCTTAGCTCATCTGTTTCCTGGCCTATTCTGAAATTGGAGTGTACAATTTCTCAGTTGTGTAGACAGGTTAGGTGTTAAATGTTGCACCTTTTATGGTGGACACTAAAAATAGCACCCGTAGCTGCATTGTGGGACTCCTTTTTGCCCTGAGTCATTTCCATGAGGCAGATATGGGGTGGCGGGGGCCAAGGCTACTGGCCCACATGCCACAGCAGCCAGTCCAGCTCCTTCAAGTCCATCACATCCAATTGAAGGAGCCTTTCTGGGATTTTCTAGTTCCTGCAAGTGGTTTTAGGTGCCTGAGATATAGACTCCTAGAGCTGGAGAGGATCAGCTCTCCTAGACAGGCCTAGAGTTCCTCCTGGCCTATATGAGTACAGCAGCAACAACCACAGGTCACCCTGGAGATGAAATCGCACACCCTGATAAAAGTTACCTAACTGTAAAAGCCATGTTTTTAAAGTTCAAATTGTAAAAGGTTGGAGAGAATGCAGCTCCATTTTTAAGTATCTCTATCTACCTATCCTATATCCTCCTGCTACTTTATGTTGGAAGGCCTTTGATTTACCCTCCTTAAATGGACAGAAATCCCACCCTCTGGCAATTAGTTAGCTGCTCCAAGAAAATTCACTATAATTGGCTATTTCTTGTATGACACAGGCTTCTGATGCCCCTTTAAGTGTGACGGTGGAGTTCAGAAGCCTGAAGGGACAAATCAGTCTCATCTTTCTGCAGCTTTGCCTCTCATAGCTTGTTCTGACTGGAATATTCTTGGCTAAGAACTGTACTGCAACTGAAAAGGCGGGACAGCAAAGAGAAGAACTCAATGAGAGCTCACAATCAAAGAAGAAAACTTGAGCACCTCCTGTTGTTAAGCTTCAAATTCTGTCATGCAAAATATTCTAGTTAAGCCTAGACCTATCATGCCAGGGTCCTTTGTGGAGTTTATCTTATCCCTGGTCCTTTTGCATATCCATTTCCAGGTTGTAAATTAATAATTCTCAATCATTTTCTGGAGCTTTTATCTTTATATACTTGCTATCTAGAATCTATGGGGGGGTGAAATAAATGTATCCAATGGTAGCAAAAAATGGGCCATAGTGAAGTCGTAGCTGTTACAGTAGACTGTATAAAAATATTGGTCTTCTTTTTGAAAATTTAGAATGATTTGCACACACTTGAATTTTATGTCAATTGATTTTCTTAGAGTCATAGAGGTGTACAGCATGGAAACAGACCCTTCGGTCCAACCTGTCCATGCCGACCAGATATTCCAACCCAATCTAGTCCCACCTGCCAGCACCCGGCCCATATCCCTCCAAACCCTTCCTATTCATATACCCTTCTAAATGCCTTTTACATGTTGCAATTGTACCAGCCTCCACCACTTCCTCTGGCAGCTCATTTCATACACGTACCACCCTCTGTATGAAAAAGTTGCCCCATAGGTCTCTTTTATATCTTTCCCCTCTCACCCTAAACCTATGCCCTCTACTTCTGGACTGCCTGACCCCAGGGAAAAGACTTTGTCTATTTATCCTATCCATGCCCCTCATAATTTTGTAAACCTCTGTAAGGTCACCCCTCAGCCTCTGACACTACAGCCGCAACATGACCTCCCAACTCCTGTACTCAATACTCTGACCAATAAAGGAAAGCATACCAAACGCCTTCTTCACTATCCTATCTACCTGCGACTCCACTTTCAAGGAGCTATGAACCTGCACTCCAGGGTCTCTTTGTTCAACAACACTCCCTAGGACCTTACCATTAAGTGTATAAGTCCTGTTAAGATTTGCTTTCCCAGAATGTTGCACCTCACATTTATCTGAATTAAATTCCATCTGCCACTTCTCAGCCTATTGGCCCATCTGATCAAGATCCTGTTGTAATCTGAGGTAACCTTCTTCGCTGTCCACCACACCTCCAATTTTGGTGTCATCTGCAAGCTTACTAACCATACCTCTCATGCTCACATCCAAATCATTTATATCAATGACAAAAAGTAGTGGATCCAGCACTGATCCATGTGGCACTCCACTGGTCACAGGCCTCCAAGTCTGAAATTGAAGTTAATAAAATGAGAATCAGAACCATATTGCATTACCGCTGAAGACCAATGTTTTTTTTAACAAGAATGTATGCTTAATCAGAATTATTGCTTAAATTAGTGATTTTTTGTTCCAATCAGGATACTTTCTTTCTTACAGCGTTCTTCGCAACAATAAAATCAGATATATTAAGGATGATACTTTCTCAACAATGCCATTCATGATAGAACTGTAAGTGACTCTTGGGCTATAACTTTTCAGCTTTTTCATTTTAACAATCTACATACACCCAATTAATTTTACATAGGGAGACCATACCACACTCCCAAATAATACTTAAAAATAGATGCAGTAAAGAAAATAAAAGCACAGGCCTGTCATTCTGTTCCTGAACAGCACTTAACATTCTTTATGGTCCTTTTTTTAACTGCACATAGCTGTGCTTAAAGAGAGTGCAGTAATGTGACTTAAATGCAAATAAATGTCAGAGACTTTGCATTTAATATTGTAAGGGCAAACATAACCCATAAAAACCTGACACTACTGATTTTCCAGCTGCTGTTTAGGCACTATCAGCCTGACAGGATAACGTTATCAAGTTAGTTTATTCATGATGAAATAATTGGGTTTGTCCTTTAGGATTTATTGCTGACTGAGTTTTAATTCAGTGTTGGAGGCTGCCTTCAGTGTTTTGCTCCCTATGTAATTTTCTGTGATATGGCTCATTTGAATTAAGACAACAAGGAAGAACCACAAACCCTCTTGACAATTGCTTGACAGTCATTCATCTGATACCCTTTCTGTAGCACTAGCAATAGTTCATCAGAAAAAGAGTAGTTGCCTGACTAGTTGACCTTACTACAGCTTCATGCAACCCCATTTATTTTCAAAAAGCTTCATTATCAAGCCGTTTCTGCACTTTTCTTTATCCCATTCCACATTAGTTATTACTCAATTTGCTTTATCTGTTATAGAGTCATAGAGATGTACAGCATGGAAACAGACCCTTCGGTCCAACCCATCCATGCCGACCAGATATCTCAACCTGATCTAGACCCACATGCCAGCAACCAGCACATATCCCTCCAAATCCTTCCAATTCATATACCCATCCAAATGCCTTTTAAATGTTGCAATTGTACCAGCCTCCATCACATCCTCTGGCAGGTCATTCCATACACGTACCACCCTCTGTGTGAAAAAATTGCCCCGTAGGTCTCTTTATATCTTTCCCCTCTCACCCTAAACCTATGCCCTCTAGTTCTGGAGTCCCTGACCCCAGGGAAAAGACTTTGCCTATTTACCCTATCCAGGCCCCTCATGATTTTGTAAACCTCTATAAGGTCACCCCTCAGCCTCCGACGCTCCAGGGAAAACATCCCCAGCATGTTCAGCCTCTCCTATAGCTCAAATCCTCCAACCCTGGCAACATCCTTGTAAATCTTTTACACTTCTAGCAAACCCTCTCCAAGGCAGACTGCAGTGGCACCTGAACTTATCAGAGTGCTGCTAACACTTACAGTTTTGCCACAACATGACAAACATATTCAGAACTTTTGAAAATCAGCACAGGATTCTGAGTAGAAAAGTGATGAATTGTCACCAGTCTACTCCTGTCTCACTGAAAATAGTGCAGCCAGTCATTGTAGTAACCCTCCAACTTGGCTGGCAAACTGTTGAATCCACATAGACCAAGGGACTAAATTTGGATCATTCTTCCATCTACATTTCTTCATGAGCTCACAATGTTAATCTTAAAAGCTTAGATACTGTTGCAGAGAATTTCAAACTTGCAACATATAGATCAGTGTTAACTACTCAAAATTGTCATTCAGAATTTACATTAAATACTCAAATTTAATGTAATAGTCACGCATTCTGGCACTCAAACATTCATCTTAAAGCTCTGAAATCTTCCTCAGAAAATTTTCAGGAAAATTCATGTCCCACTAATGTTTCCAAATCCTTAAATACATTTGTACCATGTAATGGCTGATGAGGCTGACGTCCAATGGAATGCCAAAAGGAACTTTGTTTGACAGCAGTGGAACATGAATATTCCTGGACACTTTCTGAAGAAGAAGACAGAGCTTTAACCCAACACACAATCAGGGTAATTGAAAAAGGACACAGAGTACAAACCTGAAATGTTACTAGTTTGAGTTTTTGTCTGCATTGTTTTTCAGGAATTGTATGCATATTTCTGAACATGATTTTAAATGGTAACACATTTTATACCCTCAGTTGTGAAAATACAAGTCTGTGAGCTGTATCAAATTACTGCACCCACACACAACTAATTACTAATTGGGCGACATGCCAGAGGAGAAATGAAAGGAAGAGAATATGATTGAAGCATATTTTCAAGTGAGAGCCATCAAGAAGACAAATGGCACTTTTCTGTTCATTTGAATGACTTTGATAACTAAAGTGAAGGAATCGTGAAGAATGGTTAGGTTGCCTTTGCCCTCATATCCGTCACACTACTTCACTCAATACCTACCGTAAGCAGACCTCAGGGACCATGCAGAAATGAACAGAATACATTTTAAGTAGTTATTCCTGTCTTCACTTTATTAAAAATAGTGTACCTTTCTTTAATAAAAGCTCAATTAGTACATTCACATCCAATCAAGTAGAATTATTTCTCCATATCCACGAGGGTTCAGTTCGTGAGCACTCTTGCAAATGATGAATTTCACAAGTGCAGAGCCTGTTAATAATAGATTAAAAATAGGTTCAAAATCACAGATACACAAGCTTTACCCACAGATGTTGATTTTTATTGGTACTTATTGTTTCGCATGGATAGACAAATTCATGATTTTCATCCCTCATACCACTGAGGGTGTTATTTTACATTATTCACTGGTGGGATGTGGTTGCCACTGACAGGCTAGCATTTATTACCCATCACTAGTTGCCCTTGAGATGGTGATGGTGAGCTGCCTTCCTGAACTGCTGCAGTTCAGAAGCTGTAAGTAGATCCACAATGCCATTAGGGAGGGAATTTTAGGATTATGACCCAGCAACACTGAAAGAAGAGTGATATATTCCCAAGTCAGGATGGCAAAGAGCTGGGAGAGGATCTTGCAGGTGATGGTATTCTCATATATCTGCTGCTTTTGTTCTTCTAGATGGAAGATTAGATTAGATTAGATTAGATACAGTGTGGAAACAGGCCCTTCGGCCCAACAAGTCCACACCGACCTCCAAAGAGCAACCCATCCAGACCCATTCCCCTACATTTACCCCTGACTAATCCACCTAACACTATGGGCAATTTAGCATAGCCACTTCACCTACCTGCACATCTTTGGACTGTGGGACGAACCGGAGCACATGGAGAAAACCCACGCAGACACGGGGAGACTGTGCAAACTCCACACAGACAGTTGCCCAAGGTGGGAATTGAACCGGGTCCTTGGCTCTGTGAGGCAGCAGTGCTAACCACTGAACCACCGTGCCGCCCTAAAGTGGCAATGGGTTTGGAAGTTGCTGTCTAAAGAGCCTTGGTGCATTTCTGCAGTACATCTTGGAGATAGTACACACTGCATTGAGTGTGGTGAGAGCGGATGTTTGTGGATGTGTGCCAATTAAGTGGTCTGTGTTTTCCTGGATGGTGTCAAGCTTCTTGAGTGTTGTTAGAGCTACACTCATCCAGGCAAGTGTGACTATGCTCCAAAGAAGGCAGCTCATTACTAATCTCTTCAAGGCAGTTAGAGATGGGCAATAAATAGATTTTTTTTAGATTTAGATTGTATTGTGATGTGTACTCGAGTACAGGGGTACAAGACTACAGTGAAAAGTGTACAATATCAAATACCGGCCTAACCAGTGACATTCACACCTCATGTTTGAATAATGGATAAAAAATTATTTTGCCCCAAAGGCAGCTTTCCACCCAGCAACTAAATCCGACTCATGTTTCCTGCCTCTACAATGAAAATTCAGCCCATAGTGTTTTTTCCAGCTATAATTTATTTATAAAGGCTGTCTGTTTTGTTTTTAAAGGGATTTGTCTATGAATCAGCTTCAGGAATTGTCTCCCTCAGTATTCAAAGGTTTTGAACAGCTTCATCAACTGTAAGTTGCTGAATTTCTCAATGTTTACTACTTTTCTCATAGTCAGTCACACTTGGATCTCCTTCATTACTGAAATCAAGGGCAAACATAGACCTAGAATAGGCCATTTGGCCCATTAAGCCTGATCCTTTCACAGATCCTGCAAGATTTACACCACAGAGTAATGTGACTTTGGCAGAATTGCTTCTGAACTTCTAAAAGCAATTAAGCAAAACCCATTCACATTATTCATTCTTGGTCACTTGTCCTCCACAGACGGCTGATATAACAGCTAAAGGATTATCATGTTCCGAGAAGATTTTGTGATCTCCATCCTTATGTACCCTACAGCCTCTAATCCCATTCCAAATATAGTCCGCTCTTATTGATGCCATGTACTGTTTTGGAAATCATATGAGGTTTCCAAATTAAATTTAACATTGTGGTTCTCAAGCAGCCAGATGTAATCTGCAACTGAGCAAGGGCACTGCTTCACTGATTATGCAGGAGTTACTTCTGTGTTTGAACTCAGACAGTAAATTGCAGGTTATAGGAATTAATATAAACTAAAATGACAAAGTGTTACACATAGTTCCTCTGCAGCTAATGTTGGAGGAGAGGAGGTGGGAGTATGTATGAATGGAGTTTGGCAGCAAGCCAGGGTTGAATAATGGAGATGAAAAGATGGATGGATATTCATCAGTTTTGCTTGATTACTTTTGGAGTCAATTATTTATACAGAATGTTCTCTTGGGGAATTAAGGGCTGGATAAAGTCCATAAAAGGATAGATTTTACTTGGTCTGGGGAAAAACATAAATTTCTGTGGAGAATCAGTGAAACAGGCTGAACGGTCTCTCATTTGTCACTTAACATTTGTGTCTGTGGAAAGGGGTCAAAGCATCTTTTCTCATTCTGACGCACTCAGTGAGAAAGTGGAAGGACAGGGAAGGAGAAAAAAAAGGGATTGACAAAAGCAAATTTTCTTGGCTCAGAGTGATTACCTGAGTAAGAACTGGATAGGAAAAGCATCCAAAAGAACATATCCGTAAATGTAACTTCATATCAATGTGTATATAAAAGACATCAAAAATTTATCCAGGTTAGGGGCCATGCACTAGATAAATCATAAAATGCAATCTGGGATCTCTAGTCTGGCAGGTCTGAAAAATTCAGCAATGATAAACATGAATATCACACATTCCTTTCCATTTCACACATATGCCAGCATTTAAGTAGGTATTCCAATTTTATACAAATGCAATACTGTCAGCAAAATCAATACAAGTTTGTACATACCAAGGACACTGGACCTACTTTCTATCACTGGGTCTGGACAGAGAAATGCAGTGTGAAAACTGACAAACCTGCATATCATGGAAACCAAGTTTCCTGGTGGTACAAACATTGTTGGCACCGTAAGCAATTTAGCATAAAGCATCAAATCACAAAGGGATGCATGGATCAAGTGTTAAGACTGCGACAAATAGATTTCAATGTGAGATCATCCATCTTGCAACTAAAGAAGGTGATACAGCATGCTTTCTAATGGTAAAAACATTGATAATCAGAAGAGATTTGGAAATGTCCTGAAACATAGAACATTGAAATGTCACGCACAGGAATAAATAATTAAGAAAATGCAGGAATGCTGGCATTTAAACTTAGAAAACTAGAACACAATGGTACAAGTCATGTTTCCACAATACAAAGCCCTGTATGGATTGTATGTCAAGTACTGGGACAAGTCCTGGGCATCACTCATCATACCATGGATTGCTCTTTGAGGGAGTACCACATATGTTTATCAGAATGACACCTGGGCTCCAAAGTTTAAATTGTGCAGTCAGATTACACAAACTAGATTGTATCCCATGGAATAAAGCTGGTTAAAGGGTGATTTGATTGAAAATTTTCAACATATTAAAGGGAACAGAAAATGTAGATTGAGAAAAACTATTTCTGGTTGAGAAATGCCAGACTGGGGCAGTTTCAGCTGAATGAAGCTTGCCACCCATCTAAGTAAGATTACTTGAGCAAAGTAGGCCCTGGAGGCTAACTATCCTCTTGAAACAGTGTCTTAACAAGAAACGAATAATTTCAGGAGACAAAATTAAGGAGAAATACATATTGTGAATTACTCACAGCATGGGAATTTTCTGGAAAATTAAAGTTAAGGATCTCTAAGACCTTTTGGAAGCTTTGAAAAATTTACTCCCATTCTGTTATTTAGCATGTCTTTTCTGGTGCTTTACAGGAATTTATCACGTAACCCAATGAACTATATCCACATGGATCAGTTTGACCACCTTGTTTCTCTTAAGTCACTGTGAGTACAGTTTATCTTGCTTTGATCATTGGTAGAACATGTGTCTGGTTACTGGATGTTCAGTTTTCTTTTTGGTAAGGTGACAACTTTCCCATCAAATGTGAGCCAAATTCAGACTCATTGCAGACAGCTAACTTTGACTATTCATCTTCACATTCAATGGTGTGGTGAACATGTGGCTGAACTCCAAGTTTATAAACAAAAATTAGGGAAGAAACAGGCTGAAACTTAATAGAAATAAAAGGTTTGGATGTATTCCAACTTTATTCAAGTGCATATTTGTGGGTGACATATTATACTTAATTACTGCTCCAGTCTGCTTTTGGATTTCCCAAGGCAAGTAGACAAGAGGGCAACCAAACACTGAAACCTACTCCTTTACTGCACTGCAGTAACCACCAGAAAGTAATGGTTGTAGCCCATTAATAACTCTTGTCCAGTTCCCTTTCTCCCATCGCTGCAGAGGACGTGCCTCAGGCAGAGTTTGTCTTTGCCAAGATTAACCACGCAAATCAATTTGGCCATGTGTATACTAGTTGGCTTTTGTTTTTCTTTCCCAGGAAAATTACTGTTCAAGTGTTAATTCACCCCTTCAATAGTCCCTGTCTATTACTCTTTCAGGGTATCATTACATATAATAAAAACAGAAAATCTCAACAAATCTAGTATCATCTATGGAGACAGAAGAACAAAAGTTAGTGTTTTGAGTCAAATGTGACTTTTTTCAGAACAGCATCTTCAGTGTTATGCTTCCGTATCATTATATTCGATTCTTTTACCTTTATGAACTGACTTTGAACACAGCCCAATAAAAACTGAAAGAACTGTGGATGTTGTAAATCAGAAGCAAGAACAGAAATTGCTGATAAAGCTCAGCAGATCTGGCAGCATCTATGAAGAGAAATCAGAGTTAACATTTCAGGTCCGGTGACCCTTCCTCAGAACTGCCAGAACACGGTCCAGACTTGTGGATTGAAAGTCTTGATTATTTTCTACTGATGTAAATAAATTGTTTGGGCAACGTCAATTACAACAAACATACTGCACGAAACTGGATATAAAAGGAATAGGGGAATTTCTGAGCAGAAATAAGGCAATCAGCTTCTCAAGCCATTTTGTGAAATCAATGTGATTTGCATCTCAATCCCATCTTCCCACTTCTGTCCCATATATCTTAATATACCCTTGATCAACAATAATGTAATAATCACATTTTAAGATTTTCAGTTGACCTGGCCTCCTCAACCTTTTGTGAAACAGTATTCAAGATTTCCATCATCCTTCATGTGAAGAGGTGCTTTCTGACATGTCCCATCAATTATCTAGCTAACCTTAGGCTTGAATAACTGAAACCTCCATATCATTCTGGGTAGAGAATTCCAAAGATTCACCACTCTCATCTCAGTCCTAAGTGGCCTGTGCCATATGGGGAGATGGTGCCCTTTGATGCTAGATGCCCTCAGGCAGGCTAATAGTCTTCCTGTTGAACCCTATTTGAATATTTGAATAAAATCACATCCAATTCTTCAAAGCTCTGGAGAATATAGACATAGTCAATTTAAACTTTCTTCACAGGATATTCCTTCCCTTCCAAGAATTAATTTGGTGAACACCCTCAATGGCAAGTGTATATTTGTGGAGACAAGGAGGTCAAAACTGTACACAATGCTCCAATTGTGGTCTCACCAAGGCACTATATAATTTCAGTAATACTGTACATCTTTACTCCTGCACTTAAATTGTCTTGTAATAAAAAGAATTGTATTTGTCCTCTCACTTGCTTGCTGTACCTTCATGTTAACTTTGAATGACACATGAACAAGGACACACAGGTCCTTTGAAGTTCAACACTTCCCAATCTTTTACCACTTAAGAAATACTCTTTATTTCTGCTTTTCCTACCAACTAAGGATATAGACAGGTTAAGTGAGCGGGCAGAAACTCAACAAATGGAATATGATTTGGACAAATGTGGGATTATGTACTTTGATGGGAAATATAAAAGAGCTGAATAAATTATTTAAATAGAGGAAGACCAGAAAGCTATAGATTGAGAAATTTGGGGGTCTTTGTGCATAAGTCACAAGAAGTAACAGGGAAGGCAAAAGGAATGCCTTTCTTTCTTTCAATGGGAATAGAGCATAAGAATAGGAAAGTCTTGTTAAATTTATACAAACACTCATTAGACCACACCTAGAATATTGTGAATAGTTCTGGATTGTTTTCTAAGGAAATATACACTGACAATGAAGGCAATCCAGAGAATATTCACTGGGTTGATGCTGAGAATGGTGGAGTTTTCTTATGAGGAATGGTTGAGTGAGTTGGTTGTGTATCATTTAAAAGAATGGGAAGAGAGTTTATTGTAATCATAGAATCCATGCAGTGTGAAAACAGGCCATTTGGCCCAACAAGTCCACACTGACCCTTAAAAGAGTATACCACCCAAACCATTCCTCTACCCTATTACTCTACATTTACCCCTGACTAATGCACCTAACCTACACATCCCTGAACACTATGGGCAATTTAGCATGGCCAATTCACCGAACCTGCACATCTTTGGATTGTGGGAGGAAACCAGTGGAAACCCGCACAGACATGGGGAGAATGAGCAAACTCCACGCAGGCAGTCATGCAAGATTGAGATCGAGCCTGGGTCCCTGGCGCCATGCGGCAGGATATGGGACTTGAAAATGCATTCACTGACTTTGACCACTTAGAACATAGAACATAGAACAATACAGTGCTAACCACTGAGCCACTGTATAATATAATATGTACAATATTCGTAGAGGGTTTTGACTGGGTAGATGTTCTTCTTGGAGAAGAGGTTCGGCCTAGAAGGCATAATCTCAGAGTAATGGGTTGAACATGTAGGACAAAAATGAGGAGGAATTTATTTTCTCAGAGGGTATTGTGTCTATGAAACTCTTTACTGCAGGAGGCTGTTGATGCTGTACTATTCAGACTATTCAAGGCTGAGACAGACAGATTTTTAATCAATAACGACATCAAGAGTAAAAGACAGAAAAGTGAAATTGAGAATTATCAGATCACATTGAATGGTGGAGCAGATCAATGGGCTGAATGGCTGACTTCTGTTTCTATGTCTTATGGTCTTATTGTCAAATTAGTTAACCTCATATTTCACCTGTAGTCTTGCATCTTTTGTGTGCTCACCCAGTCTATCTAAATTTCCTTGAAGTGTCTTTGCATCATCCTCACAATCCACCCCTTCACCTAGTTTTGTATCATCTGCAAATTTTGGGATGAGAAGTAACTGGGGATATCAGATGGAGGAGCATGGGTAACTGTGTCGTGGCTGAGGGTAGTGGTGGAATTGGTAGGATATGGGACTTGAAAATGCATTCACTGACTTTGACCACTTAGAACATAGAACATAGAACAATACAGTGCAGAACAAGCCCTTCAGCCCTCAATGTTGCATCAACCTATGAACTATTCGAAGCTCATCCCCCTACGCTATCCCATCATCATCCATATACTTATCCAAGGATTGTTTAAATCTCCCTGTGGCTGAGTTAACTACATTGGCAGGTAGGGCATTCCACGCCCTTACCACTCTCTGAGTAAAGAGCCTGCTTCTGACATCTGTCGTAAATCTATCACCCTTCAATTTGTAGTTATGCCCCCTCATACAAGCTGACGTCATCCTCCAAGGAAAAAGACTTTCACTGTCTACCCTATCTAATCCTCTAATCATCTTGTATGTCTCTATCAACTCCCCTCTTAGCCTTTTTCTTTACAATGAGAACAGACCCAAGCCTCTCAGCCTTTCCTTATAAAAGCTTCCCTCCAGACCAGGCAACATCCTGGTAAATCGCCTCTCTACCTTTTCCAATGCTTCCACATCCTTCCTGAAATATGGCGAGCAGAACTGTACACAATATTCCAAGTGCGGCTGCACAAGTGTTTTGCATAGTTGCAGCATGACATTGTGGCTCCGGAACTCAATCCCTCTACCAATAAAACCTAACACACCGTATATATGCCTTCTTAACAGCATTATCAACCTGGGTGGCAATTTGTGTAAAGTCAGTGAATTTCTTGATGCACTGCATCTAGGTTCTTGAGGCTTGACTGCCAGCATTCATTTCCAGAATCCTCTACTCCATGTGCCTTTTAACTGTGAAAGCTTAACTACAATAACTGTAGTTTATAAACGTAAGCAGTTGTATTGTGGATGCCCTCCTACCTGGCTTCTTCCCCTTCTTGTCTTTTCTCCTTTTCACCTCCTCCACCAAGACATCCAGTGCGGCAGCTGGAAACCTTGGAGACTGCTATCCATAATGTTGCACTACCTCAGATTGTTTTACAGCATAGATTCACATTTTGCAAGCCTCCAAGCACTTGGTCTGGCCACAATGCACCCCATCCTCAAGAAGCCCAGCATAATTTTAAGTGGTTCTTGGAAGTTATGGTTTTAAGCCCTCTGCTAATGCTTATAGCCAATTTAGAGCACAGCTCAGGTTGAGCATGAAGTTAAGACGCCAGCTGCATTTCAATCAATAGGTGGACTTAATCCTACCTTGAGATCCTCACAGGGCCGATCGAATTTAACACCCATGCTACCTGTCTCTCCATGTTATTAAAACCTTCAATCATCTTAACAAACTCAATTAGATCACTCCATAAACTTCTTTACTCAAGAGAATTATAAGTCCAGTCTATGCAAAATGTTCTCATAACTTAACACTTTTCAACCCACTACCATTCTGGTGATTTTGCACTCCTTTGAAAGACAGGATATCCTTCCCGAGTTGTGATGTCCAGAACTGAACACAGTGCTCCAGACCTAACCAAGCTTTATATAACTGACATAACTTCTATTGCTTTGTGTTCCAGTCCTCTTGAGATAAAAGCTAACACTGTATTAGTGTTTTTAGTTGTTTATTGCACCAGTCTGCTACTGGTTTCTGTACATGAATGTCTGAATCTCTTCTCACCATTTTAAAAAATACTCCAATCTATCTTTCTTATATCTAAAGTGGTGATCTCAAACGTTGACAGATTAAGCTCAAATCTATGAGGTTTTTTTTGTTCTTTGTTCTTTCCTGACTGTCACTGCAAGGCCAGAATTTGATGCCCATCCTTCATTGTCCCTGAACTAAGTGGCTTGCCAGGCCACATTGTTAGGGAATAGAGGCACATGCAGTCCAGATTGGGAAAAGATGGCAAATTTCATTCCCTTAAAAAGTATTAGCAAACTAAATAGGTTTTTGCAACAGTCAATAACAGTTGCATGGTCCCCAATTCAACATTTCTTTATTAAATTCCACCAGCTTCAATGGAGGTATTTGAACCCACGCCCCCAGAACATGAGCGTGAGTTCTGAATTACTGGTCCTGTGAGATTACCACTATCTCGCCTTCGTTGACTTTTTTAGTTCCATGCTTAATAATTCACCTAGTTTGAAGCTATCAGCATACTTGGATATATGACCCTCTAATCCTTTGTTAAGTCATTTCTATATACAGTGAAAAGTTGAACACACTGTACCAAATTCTGGAGAACTCCAGGAGTAATCTATAGTATTGTCAATTTGAGTACAATGCATTACCCCCAGCCTCTGTCTCTGACCGTTTAACCAATTTCTTTTGCAAGTCAATACATTACCTTCAGTTCACACGGTCATTTACATAGAACATAGAACATAGACAAATACAGCGCAGTACAGGCCCTTTGGCCCTCGATGTTGCACCGATCCAAGCCCACCTAACCTACACTAGCCCACTATCCTCCATATGCCTATCCAATGCCCGTTTAAATGCCCACTGCTACTGGCAGGGCATTCCATGAACTCACGACTCGCTGAGTAAAGAATCTACCCCTAACATCTGTCCTATACCTACCACCCCTTAATTTAAAGCTATGCCCCCTCGTAATAGCTGACTCCATACGTGGAAAAAGGTTCTCACGGTCAACCCTATCTAAACCCCTAATCATCAAGTCACCCCTAAACCTTCTTTTCCCCAATGAAAACA
>NC_057724.1:65216151-65226283 GCF_004010195.1 Chiloscyllium plagiosum
ACCTCCTTAGTCACCTTCTCCAAGAATTCAATAAGGTTTGTGAGGCACGACCTGCCCTTCACAAAACCATGCTGACTATCCTTGATCACATTATTCCTATCCAGATTTTCATAGATCCTATCCCTTACAATTCTCTCTAATACTTTGCCCACAACAGAAGTGAGACTCACTGGCCTATAGTTACTATGGTTATCCCTACTCCCCTTCCTGAACAAGGGAACCACATTTGCTATCCTCCAGTCTTCTGGCACTATTCCTGTAGACAACGAGGACATAAAAATCAAGGCCAATGGCTCTGCAATCTCCTCCCTTGCTTCCCAGAGAATCCTAGGATAAATGTCATCAGGCCCAGGGGACTTATCTATTTTCACCCTTTCCAGAATTTCCAACACCTCTTCCCTACATACCTCAAAGCCGTCCATTCTAATTAATTGTGACTCAGTATTTACATCGGCAACAATATCCTGTTCCTGAGTGAATACTGATGAAAAGTATTCATTCAGTGTCTCCTCAATCTCCTCAGCCTCCACACACAATTTCCCACTATTTCTGTTATTTCTGTTAATTGTTTCTTGTGTGGAACTTTATTTCATGTCTTTAGGAGCCATATGAGGTAATATCCATAGATACTCAGTTATCTACTATTTCAATTACTTCTCCCAAAAAAGGTGCTAGGGTCAGCATGATTAGATATAATCTGACAATGACTTGACAATCTCTTTATAGCTTTTACAAAATGACCATTACAAAGTACATTAGAGCATCATGAGACTATTGACTTTATTTTCCCTACAGTCAAGCAGACAGATAGGGAATTTTACAGGACATGAGGAGTGCATTCAACCTGAACAAAGTCTCTGAAAGAGATATTTACTTTTTTTATGATTTCCTTGCTTTTTCTGAATACTCTTTCAATTATTTTGTTTATCAAATTTTATATTTCTTCATTCGTGGGAGATAGGACATGGACATCACTGGTTGGAAAAATATTTATTGCCTGTCCCTCGTTGCCCTTGAGAAGGCTAAAGTGAGTTGCCTTTGTGAACCACTGCAGCCCATGTTCTGTAGATAGATCGAGAATGCTGTTAGGGAGGAAGTTTCAGGATTTTGACCCAACAACAATAAAGAAATGCAGATACATTTCCAAGTAGGGATGGTGAGTGGCTTGGAGGGGAACCCCAGGTGGTGGTGTTCCCATGTATCAGCTGCCCTTGTCCTTCAAGATGGAAGCAGTAGCAGCCTGGAAGGTGCTGTCTAGGATCTTTGGTGAATTTTTGCAGTGCATCTTGTAGATAGTGCACATTGCTGCAACTGAGTGTTGGGTGTGGAGGAGTGCATGTTGAAGTTGGATGTGGTACCAGTCAAGTGGACTGCTTTGACCCGGATGGTGTCAGGCTTCTTGAGTGTTGTTGGAGCTGCACACATACATTCAAAAAAGTATCTATTTTTCTTCAATAGCTCTTTTACTTTGTACTATTCTTTCTGGTAGGGTATTCCATGTTCTATCAACCATCTGAAAAATCTAAAAATTCTTCTCAGATATTATTTTGGCCACTGTCATAAACGTATGCCCTCTTTCTGACCAACCAGTGTGAATACTTCCTGTAATTTTAATTTATCGAAGACTCTTACAATTTTTCAATGTCTATACTCAATCTTCCTTTCACCTTTATTATTCAAATTCTTTAGTTCTTCTTTATAGTCAAGGTTTCACCTCGGTGATTTTCTTCCGATCTTTTTCATCGCCTTGACATCAAGCCCAAATTTAGGTGCCCAAAATTGGTTTAAGTAGCTGAAGTTAGTTCAGCATTTGGCTTTTTAGGATTCTTGTCAAATTTTACAATAACGGCTCCTGCTTTCTTTATTTTACAGAGACTTGTCTGGGATCAACATCTTCAATATTCAGAACCAAATGTTTAAGAATCTGGGCAACCTCTCGTACATGTATGTTGAATTTTACTTTAGAAGTGTTTATGGGCTGATAAAACAGCTTACAAACAGGATTTGTTCTGGCAAAATATGTCATCAGTCTTTAATGCCAGGCAATTCGAGTTTAATAATATCCACTTTACAAGATGATCTGTTTATTTGACAGTTATGAGAATGTTTAAATAGCTGCTCAGTTATCCCACTTTTAAAAAGGAAAGCCATCATTTTTGGAAATGTCATATAATTCTGAACTTAATCTGTTCTAGGGTCTTAATTATATACATAGAACAATGTAAAATTTGCAGTAGAAACAATCTATCCAACTCAATTGGCCTATATACTTATAGTTTATATTTCAAGCAATCCTCCCTTGACCTACTTCATACAACCCTATCATTAAATGCTGTTCCTGATATGGATCTAGCTTCCCATTAATTCCTATTTGTCTCAACTACTGTTTGTGATATTAGGTGCAGCATTCTAGTCACTCTCTGGTAGGGAATGTTTCTTATTGAAGTAGTTGGTGACGATCTTTGGTGAAACCTAATTTTGAACTCCTTCACAAAATATTAAGTCCTGGATTTTCATTCTTGTGTCAGGAGTGCAGAGCAGGAACACTTCCTAGCTTTACAAACCTGTAAAAGTGGCCCGGAAGTTAAGGTTTTCATTCTGGTGTGCTGAGACTCCCTGCTTGTCTGGGAGGGTGAAATTGGAACAAGGATAGAGGGTGCCGGGTGCAGAGGTGAACTGGGTGGAAGGTACCATGTTCAGGGGCAGGACTTGCAATTATTGACCCCATAGTGAAATTCCAAGTCTAATTGTTTCACAATTTTGCTTTAGAGTGGAGATTAATTTTTTCGAGCTTCCTCTTAAATTAACTCAACAGCTTAACAGCAGCTTCTTCAAGCTATAGCATTTCAGCTTTCCTTATTACTGTGGATTTCAGTTCATTAATGCTGCTGTCTGCAATGTAAAAGTAACCTAATGTAATATAATTTAATTAATAACTTAATGTATGATTAATGGATAACAGATTTTGTATTGTTTATGAAATAATTGGAAACCTACAATTACTTTGTCTTGCAACTCACAATGAGTCATCCATAATTCTATTTTTGTAATGCGAGATCCTAATACACTAACGAGTATCTCAGTTTCTCATATCTATTTCAGAGGATATCTCTACACTAACTGGTATTTTTCACACACTTCTTGTTTATACATATATAATGATTGATGTCTCACAATATTTCCCTTTGGAAGATATATTGATACAGTATTGTGTTCTTCAGTGTATTTATTTCCAAAGATGTTTGCATGTTGACTAGAATTAACTAACCATTTCCTAAGAGAGATCTATATATTGACTGATGCCTGTGTCTCCTCACTGCGAGTGAGATGTTAATGTAATGCTTTCCATGCAGCCAACAGTTGCTTATTAACTGATCTTTCTCAGCCACTCTCTTAGAAAAATATAAATATGTTTGCTGCTGCTACTCATTTCTCCCTCAAGTTGTCATCCATAAAATAGATGCTAAGAAGCATAAGGTGTGTTTCACTTTGGAACATTTTGGTTTATCAGATGGGCATGCTGCTGCTATAAACATAAAACATGGCCTATTAAGCATTAGCCCGACCTTTAAGTCAGTCCAGTTTATCTATTTGCAGCACTTGGCTTCTTATGTATGTTATTATGACGTAACAAAACTGGTATTCAAACAATATGTTTTCTAATTAAAACTAGCCTTTTTGTAAAAGGAAGAATTCCAACACTCCTGTGTTATTTTGTTGTGGAGCCACTGCTATGTTTTATTCATCTTTTTACTGTAATCCAAGTCAGTTTTAAAACAGTGAAGACTCCTCTCTGAAAACTCCGTAAAGTGACTTTTCTTCTCCAGAGCTGAGCCATGCAGAACAGGAAAATCCCACAGGTTGAGCGGCCCCCGCTCCCCCCATCAGAATAGCATTGGAGATGTGACATTTCTAAATTTCTATAAGCTAGTGAGGAAAAGCATCGTTTATATTTTCAACTTCCAATGACATATTTGAAGACTCCTGCCAGAAACTATAGAGGATGACTGACTGCCTGGTGAGGAAAGTATCTGGTTTAGCAGGAATACTGCTCATGCTGCCAACACTTGGCATTTACACAACATTTCAGCTTTACTTTTAAGATCAAATTCCCCTTGAGAATCACAATTCTGCCCAACTAAGACGCGATATTTGTCAGGCTATAGAGGACATGTCTGTCATTTTATTAGATATTTTCCCCCTCCACCTCTTTGAGTTTTGCCACATCACAAACGTTCCCCTGTCCAGCTCCTACTTGGATAACCTGCTTCAGGGCTATTTATGTTCCAGTTTTGTTGATAAGATTTTCTCATTTCAGCATATACAGAGTCAGGAACATTTTAGCTATGGTCATATGCTGGTCTCTGATAAGCTTAATCTTCATGAGCAGTGTTAGTGAGCTCTGCAATCCAGGTAAATCCTAAATCTAAATGCTGCTGTGAGCAAAATTACTCAACTCTACCTTGGCAACAGTCACTAGGAGAAAATGAGGACTGCAGATGCTAGAGAGTCAGAGTCGAAAAGTGTGGCACTGGAAAAGCACCGCAGTTCAGGCAGCATCAAAGGAATAGGACAGTCGATGTTTCAGACACAAGCCCTTCATCCCACATTCCTGATGAAGGGCTTGTGCCTGAAACGTCGATTCTCCTGGCCCTCGGATGCTGCCCGACCGGCTATGTTTTTCCAGCGCCACACTTTTTGATTCTTGGCAACAGTTGCCCACTGCAACTAATGTTGGTGTCCTCAAGTTAAGAAGAAGGTGTAAATTAGGATAGAAAGCATCTATATGTGGACATAGCTGAACATAGGCTCATATATATTTGTGAGGTAGTCCACAATTTCATATCATTTTCTTTGTATTTTGGTGCATATGGAATGGCTACTTGGTTCAGATTTGAAGAGTCACTGGCCATGGAATTAAGACTACCTTTTTCCATTTCTACCACATCTCCCATCCTCTGTTGCTTGTATCTTTACTCCGACTGTTCTGTTCATCCGTCATCACAGGGCTTTCTGGACCATGTGATACTTGGTTAAGCAAAGTATAACTTTTACACAGTGCACAAACAGAAAACACTGGGACCACTCAACAAGTCAAGCAGTATCTGTGGAGAGAAGTATTATTTCAGGTCAATGATGGTTGGTCAGGATTTTTTTTTGAATACATTTTATTCATTCTGTACACACACACACACACACACACACAATTAGTGTCCTTACCTACTATTGCCTAAGCTTTGGATTCATTCGCTAAACCTCCCCAATTTTCTCTTCTTTGTTCTCCTTGAAGATGATCCTTGAAGCCTACCTCTTTGGTCACCTGTCCTGCCATCTTATTATAAAGAAGAATGAGAGGTAGTCTCATTGAGATATATTGGATTCTTAAGGTGTTTGTCAGGGCAAATGCTGAGAGGATGTCTCCCCTCATGACAGAGTCTAGGACCAGAGTACACAGTCTCAGTACAAAAGCGTGCAATTCAAGATTGAGGTGAGATGGAATTTCTTCTCTTAGAGGGTTTTGAGTTCTTGGAACTCCCTGCCTTAGAGAGCTAAGGGCGCAGAGTCCCTGTGTATACTTTAGGCTGAGATAGATGGATTCTTTATCTGTAGGGGAATCAAGGCTTACAGGAAAAGGCAGAAAAGTAAATGTGAAGAATGATGGATCAGCCACAATCATCAAAAGGTGGCAGAGTATGCTCAAGGGGCTGAAAAGCCTCCTCCTGTTTCTATTTCTTACACTCTTATATGGCTCAGTGTCAAAGACCATATCTTAGGTTTATCTAACACTTTTAATATCCTGAAATATCCCAAGATGCTTTATAGAAGCATGATTAAACAGAATATGATAGCAGCAAAGGACCTAGGACAGAGTTCATTGATGTTATAGAAGTGGAAATGGCTTGCTTTTGTTCTGTGGTCAATAGCTGCCCTTCAGCACTTCAACCAAGTAGCCACTATGGTATGTTTCAAAACATACAGCAGGTATTGAGAATCAGACATGCATCACATGTGCTTATCTAACGTCAAATACTTGAACATCATTCAAAAATCTAATTCCATTAACCTAATATCTATTAACATTTCAGAAAAAGCTATTGCATTAGGAAACAGGAAGCATGCTTGATTTATTTCCTTCTGTGAAGGCTAATGGGCATGGAGACCAAGTGCAAAGTCCTTACTCATACCCCTCAAAACTGAGATTAGATAATAACGTAGATGAATGGTCAAACCTGAGACTCCCTGATCTGAGTGGCCTGATATCACACTGGAGTCATCAGAGTATTAAAAATAGTATCCAGCTAGCGCTTGAGTTGGCTCATGTGCTTCCTTAGAGATTATGGATTTACTTAATTGTGACTTTCTCACTTCTTAAAATAAAGAGTGGACCTTCTCAGAACTGAACCTGCAATCTGTATTACTACTACTTAAAAGAATTCAACTTCCCACATCATAATAAAACATTATACATCTTTATCACATATCCAAGTGGGCATGCATTTAAAAAATGCTTCAGCAGCTTAAACATAGTGGGCTCACAGTTGAGCCTATTTCGTACCATCTCCCCTCCTAATATTAAACTCAATAAATGTACCAGTTATAAATGAAAGAATGTATTTTTCTGGCATGAGATCTTGTGACAAATCACCTTTTTTTCAATAAGGGACATCTAGGTCCATGAACAGCAGAAAATGGAAAGCCTTCTGTTTGATTATTAAAGTTCATATTTATTTTTTAAACTTTGGCAGATACTTCAAGAAGTTTGAATACTGCAGGTATGCTCCACATGTCCGGAGCTGCAAGCCGAATACAGATGGAATCTCATCTTTTGAAAACCTGTTGGCCAACATCATTTTGCGGGTCTTTGTGTGGGTGGTGGCTTTCATCATCTGCTTTGGAAACCTGTTCGTCATCTGCATGAGGTCATGCATCACAACAGAAAACAGGCTACATACCCTGTCTATCAAATCACTCTGCTGTAAGTAGGCCCTGGAGACACCTTATTATTTGAATGGTACAATAAACTGTAACTAGAGACAAGAGTAAACGAATACATATTTCACAAATGGAGCCTGATTATTATGGGGGTAAAACAGTTCTGAGTTTTTCTTATTCATTTATGGGATGTAGACATTGCTTGTAAGGCCATCACGCATTGCCCAGCTCTAATTGCCAATTGAAAGGGTGGTGATGATTGGTGAGTCACCTTATAAAGTACATAATCTAAGCTTGCACTTTGGTGCTGTATTAATGGAGTGCTGCCGAGTTGGAGGTGCCATATTTCAGATGATACATTAAACTGAGGCACTTCAGGGGGACTTGAAGCATGCTTTTGTAGTATTCAGTAAAGAACAGGGAAGCTTTCTCAGAGTAGTTGACTTTCTCTGCAATCAAAACAAATTATCTGGTTATTTATTTGTGGGAATATGGTGTGCATTATTGGCTGCCTCATTTGGCTACCTTTCAAACGCACTTGATTAGTGATCTAGTATTTTCAATTGAGTTGAGGCTGTGAAAGGGGCTATAGAAGAAATATGCCATTTGTTTCTTAATTTAATAATGTGCTTCTTTCTTAGGTGCTGATTGTCTGATGGGAGTTTATCTCTTCTTCATTGGTGCCTTTGACATGAAATATCTTGGAGAATACAATAAAAATGCCCAACAGTGGATGGAGAGTATGAAGTGTCAGCTCATTGGTGCATTAGCCATGCTCTCCACTGAGGTCTCTGTCATGCTACTAACATATATGACACTTGAGAAATACATGTGCATAGTCTTTCCATTCACTCATTACAGGCCAGGCAAGAGGCAAACCTTATCAACACTGGTCTCCATCTGGATTGCTGGATTCATAATCGCCATGATACCATTGTGGAATCATAATATGTTTGGCAATTATTATGGAAAGAATGGAGTGTGCTTCCCTCTTTATTCTGAACAGTTTGAGAGCCTTAGTGCAAGAGGATACTCCACAGGAATATTTCTGGGTAATGGACTTTTGATTTCATTTGTCTTCACATCAAAGTACAGTGAACAGATCTTTCTCCATTGATGAGAAAATGTGTATTATTTAAAATAAATATCCAGCAGTATTGTTATTAAATAATATATTTCCTTTATTGTTTCTGGTCAATAGTTAAGGATCATTTGCAGGGTGAGGTTTTAATAGAAACTCAAACCTCAACACTCAACCATGAATCTGGCTCAGTGATCAATAAGGCAAAGTGTTGCTCACATCAAGGAACAAGATTTTTAAAGAGATATAGCCAAACACTGATCTCGGGGTCAGCACAATGGCTCAATTGTTGGCAGTTCTGCTGTCTCACAGCTTCAGAAACCCGGGTTCAATTTCAGCCTCAGGTCACTGTCTGTGTAGAACTTGTACCACACATTCTCCCCATGTCTGCATGAGTTTCCTCCGGATTCTCCAGTTTCCTTCCACAGTCCAAAGGTGTGGATTGGCCATGCTAAATCATCCATAATGTCCAGGGATGTGCAGACTAGATGGATTATACATGGGAAATGCAGGGTTACAGGGTTAGGGTTGGGGGTTGGGGAGGAGGTGGGGGTGGGATGGGGTGTGGGGGTGTTGGTCTGGATGAGATGCTTTTTCGATGATTGATGTGGACTCAATGGGTCAAATGGCCTGCTTCCATGCTGCAGGGATTCTATGATTCTAGAGAAATATGTATTATTCAAAGTGTTCACTGTTATCCAACATATTGCTCAATAATCCCTTTAATAAGTTCTGTAACTGCTGTGGTTCCTGCAGTTCCCTTCCATAGAGTTGCATGTGCTCACCCCAACCCATCCTGTTCCCTCACCCATTCACACAATGAATGTCTTCCCCATCACAGTGCATTTATCCACAGTACTCCACAGCATTCCTCCCTTTGTATTCTTCCATCCAGAATTCTACCTCCTATATCCTATCAATGTTATCTTAATTCAAGACCAGTCTCCCACCATTACAATTGCTAACCGCCCACCACAATTTTTCCAACTCATAGCTCCTGACCTCCACACTTCTACCACATCCAGGACTGTTTTGAATACTGCCATGTCAGACTGCCTCTCTTCCAGTTGGCCTCCAGTGCGCATTGTGACGATTCCTTGGCAGTGTTCTTGCATCTTGAGACCACCCCAACTGTCTCATTTCAATGAACCTTGTAAGCTTGTTCCTCTCTCTCCAAAGCTAGCAATGTACACTTTCCCATAGATGCTTGATCAATCCAACAGAGTTTCTAAAGCCTACCTTCTACCTGCTGAAAACTGGAAGATCTTTCTTGCAGTCATCCCCTCTACCACAGGCTTTAAAAAGAAATGAGATAAAATCACCTATAGTTTGCACGATCCAGATTTATCTATTTTCTAACAGATGGCATGGTTATTACTACTGTACTAGAGTCAATTACAGCATTTGTGTTTATAAAGTGTTAAATGTGCCCACTAATTCAATACTACTTCACCGCACTTATCAAATTATCTGACTTCATCAGGAAAGTCAGGTATTCAAGCCATTTTAATTAGCCATCCACAACAAATTAAAATGCAATTGTCATGGGAATGAGATTGCAGTTGGAGTTGCTAATAATTAAGATTTATAACTTTCTCAATGAAAATGTCCAGGTTTCAAGTCTCACCTGGGATGTGATGCCATAGAAATTTGTCATAACGTCTGAAAAATAATTTTTATCCTGATTAAAAAATGTAGACTAGTTATTTATCTTTGTAGTTTTCATAACCATCATGTATAGTGTAAAAAGATTGTGCTAACACTAAATGCCCAGTGCACATTATGAAATGAACACATCATAGAAGTTAAAACCACTGGTTCATAGATTCTGTCTTAATATGGACTACACAATTAATATAATTCCGACAATGCTCTGATATGTTACTTAAATGATCGCCAATTCAGTGGCCCTAATAAGGTATCTTACTTTGGATGGGAGTAGAGAGACGATTGCAGCACTGAGTAGTGCAGGACCAGAGTTGAGATTGCAGGAGTGAGCAGTGTAGGACCAGAGTGGAGATTGCAGGAGTGAATGGGATAGGCCCAGAGTGGTGATTACTGGTGGAGGACCAGAGCGGAGATTTCAGGAGTGAGCAGGACAGGACCAGAGTGGTGATT
>NC_057724.1:65227720-65230826 GCF_004010195.1 Chiloscyllium plagiosum
GGATTGCAGGAGTGAGTGGGGTAGGACCAGAGTGGGGATTGCAGGAGTGAATGGGATAGGCCCAGAGTGGAGATTGCAGCACTGAGTGGTGTAGGATCAGAGTGGGGATTGCAGAGTTGGGTGGGCCCAGATGGAAGACAGCAGTACTAAGGGGGCGGTGACTAGACCTGGAGTTTAGTGCAAGTGAAACTGTGGGCAGAGTGGGTGATGACTTCCATTCCTGGGTGGAGCAGATGCAAATTTCTGGTTCTGGCTAAGTACCTTTACACTCTTCCTCTCTTACAATGTCTCACTAAACAGAGAGTAGAACCATTCTTATAAATCTTCTTCGGTTTAAATAATTATACTGAGCTACTGTTGGTTCATATTTCTTGTCATCATTGTTCTTTGCTAGGCGATGTACTCTGTGACCTATACCTGTGCATGCTTCCTATTGTCAAATCTTTGCTCTCTTATGTCTCAGAAGTGATAACATGGGTTTACTGGGGGAAGGGGATATTTGTTCCTTGAGATATAGTTGGTCTTAAGCCTCTCCAGGCGTTTGACTAGTTATGCTGCCTTTTTTTCCCCTTCTAGGTTTGAACTTACTTGCTTTCATCATCATTGTCTTCTCCTACACCAGCATGTTTTATTCAATCCACAAAACAGGAGCACAGTCGGCCGAGAGGAGCCTTTTCTCTAGAGAGGTAGCCATTGCAAAACGCTTTTTCTTCATCGTGTTCACTGATGCCCTATGCTGGATCCCTATATTTCTGACGAAGTTACTGTCTCTCCTTGAAGTAGACATACCAGGTAATAAATCAAAGCTTGCTGAGTTTGTATAGCAAGCATAAATTTGACTGCAGTCCTATGGTGTAATAAGACATAATCAGTAATACCTATTGCCTTTTGGGTTGGAAAGTTGTCAGTTCAAGTTTCACTTCAGAAACTTGAGCACAAGATCTAGGTAGGATGTTCCTGTCCAATGCTGAGGGAGTATCACACTGTTGTCTTTCTGTTCAGCTGTTAAACTGATCTTCTGCCTACCTTCCTCCATAAATGTAAAAAAATCTCATGACACAATTTCAAATAAGAGGCAGTGGTGTCCTCCCCAGGCTATGGGACAACATTTAAATACAGATGGAATCATTGCAAACTCCAAGGAATTTAATAGCAAACTATTTCCAGTAGTTGAGAGGTCAGGAATGAATGCCATAGATACAAGATTAAATACAAGAGAGTATGAGAAGTGTCTTCTGACAAAAGGACGAGAGAATGTGGAATTAACTTCCCAGGATTAGGTGTTCAGACAGAAATTATGTCAACATCTAAGAGTAGACTGTGCAGGTGGATATAAGAAAGGGAGATGAAGGGATATGGAAACATCATAGCCTGTCATGACAAAGACTGATTGCTCATATAAGATACAAGTGTCAGTTGTGTTTACAGTTTGGAGTCCTGATACATAACTCCTCAGATAAGTAGTGCTAGTTAAACCCATAAATTGTCTGCATTATGATTTGAAAAATGAATCTTGTGGCTAACTAATAGCATGACTCAATTCTTATGTTTCTTTTATATGTTTCGAACTTTTTAAGGCAGATCATGATTCAAGATCAAATATTATTCGTAAGGCTGCTTTAGTTCATGGCCAGTCAACAAACAGGGAAGGAGGGCAGTTGGCTCGGTTGGCTGGACTATTTGTGTGTGAATCAGATTAATACCAAAAGCACAAGATTAGATTATTATTCGCACTAAGGTTGCATCAGGACCAACATTCCTTCCAAGATGTGTGGCTGTGTGCGCGTGTAACTGCTCTGAGTGTCCACAGAGAAGAAAACATTAGTAAGAACACTGCTCAGGATCCGCCTCCTTGCCCTACCCTGTAGTGAAAAAAATGTCATTTTGCCATGGTTCAGCAAATAGTCACCAAGGACTTGCCATCAGGCAGAGAAGTCCAAAAGATGAAGAAACACACAGGTCTGCCATTATGACTGAATTCACATGGTTCAAGCAGAACAAACCTCTGTGTGGAATTAAATAATGCATTTGCTATATTTCCAAACATCAGTACTACTTTAACAAAATAATTCCTGCAGACAAGACTGTTAAATAATCACATTTAACATTTGCCTAATAATATCAACAGTCATTTACTTGCTCTGTTTTAATGAAAATGGAAAACAAATTCCCCTTCCAATTCACAGTCTAGATATTCTTCATAGTATTGATCATACCATTCTAAGGTATTAAACTGAGAAGGTAGATGAGTTGTGTAGTTTTAGAGCAACTACAATATATTGCACAAATTTGATCCCAGAAATTCCTGGTAATGGCATTGTTTTTCTAAAGCTTTGAAATGACTATTTGCGTATTATTAGTCACTAACAAAATGTAGTATTTGGAATGATGATAAATGTTAGCCCAAAAAGATTAAAATCACTGCATCAAATAATCAGTGAGATTTGTTAATAGTAACATAAGCTGAGATAGTTAGAGGCAATAGTGGAACAATTGTAAGCTCCTGATTTGTTACTGTCACCATTCATGATATCCTCTGAATGTGGAATATTGTGAGCAGTTTTGGGCTCCAATTATAAAGAAGGATGTGCTGGGCTTGGAGGGGGGTCCAGAGGAGGTTTACAAGAATGATCCTGGGAATGAAGGGCACGTCATATGAGGTGTGGGGGTTTGAGGACCATGTGTCCGCACTTGATGGTGTTTAGAAGGCTGGGACTTCTCTGAGACTTACAAAATACTGAGAGGCTTGGATAGAGCGGACATGCAGATCTTTCCACTTGTGGAGGCCCTAGGACCCAAGGGCACAGCCTCAGAGTGAAGGCATGACCCTTTACAACTGAAAGGAGGAGGAATTTCGACAGCTGGAGGGTGGTGAATCTGTAAAACTCATTGCTGCAGAAGATTGTGGAAGCCAAGTTATTGAGTGTATTTAAGACAGGGGGAAAGTGAGGACTGCAGATGCTGGAGACCAGAGCTGAAAAATGTGTTGCTGGAAAAACGCAGCAGGTCAGGCAGCATCCAAGGAGCAGGAGAATCAACATTTCGGGCATAAGCCCTTCTTCAGGAATGAGGAAGGTGTGCCAAGCAGGCTAAGATAAAAAGTAGG
>NC_057724.1:65231433-65259092 GCF_004010195.1 Chiloscyllium plagiosum
GGTGCTGAGTCCAAGGGTTGGGACTGAGATAAGGTGGGGGGAGGGGAAATGAGGAAGCTGGAGAAATCTGCATTCATCCCTTGTGGTTGGAGGGTTCCTAGGCGGAAGATGAGGTGCTCTTCCTCCAGGCATCATGTTGTCATGGTCTGGCGATGGAGGAGGCCAAGGACCGGCATGTCCTTGGTGGAGTGGGAGGGGGAGTTAAAGTGTTCAGCCACGGGGCGGTTGGGTTGATTGGTGCGGGTGTCCCAGAGGTGTTCTCTGAAACGTTCCGCAAGTAGGTGGCCTGTCTCCCCAATGTAGAGGAGGAAGCTACATCGGGTGCAGCGGATGCAGTAAATGATCTGTGTGGAGGTGCAAGTGAATTTGTGATGGATATGGAAGGATCCCTTGGGGCCTTGAAGGGAAGTGAGGGGGGAGGTGTGGGCGCAAATTTTGCATTTCTTGCGGTTGCAGGGGAAGGTGCTGGGAGTGGAGGTTGGGTTGGTGGGAGTGTGGACCTGACGAGGGAGTCGTGGAGGGAGTGGTCTTTCCGGAACGCTGATAGGGGAGGGGAGGGAAATATATCCTTGGTGGTGGGGTCTGTTTGGAGGGGACAGAAATGACGAAGGATGATACGATGTATCTGGAGGTTGGTGGGCCTTGAATCGTTCTATTTCCAGGGATCTATAATGCCCTAGTTACTTATTCTTCTTAGAAACTTCTTTCTTATGTTTGATTTTCATTTTTTGACAGGCAATGTAACTTCTTGGGTTGTAATCTTCATCCTGCCAATAAACAGCGCCTTGAATCCAATCCTCTACACAATTACCACTGCATCCTTCCAGGAAAAGCTGAAGCAGTGTTTGCGGAATCAAGAGCTGCTTGGTCCCAAAAAGAGCCTCACAAGCACGACACAGATGAGCAACGTGTAAGATGACCAATCCTGACAGCATCAAGCAAAAGGGTGTTAACATCTTACATCCCTAGATGAGTGCTAGGTCACACAGTAACTCTTTACAATATTGAGTGAGAACTATCATCTGTCTCTTACCAGAAGCAATGCTGTGTGAAACAACAATTTCTGACAGCATATGTTGAGAAAGCTTTACCACCTCATTTCTCTAAGTGAATGCTGTGTTACACAATCATTCAAATAGCGTGGATTGAGGAAGATTCATCATCTTGGGTCTGGACAAACAGTCACGGTGTAACACAGCTATTCATGATGACATACCATGAGAATTTTATTATTTCCTTTCTTTCCATGAATGGGTGCAACATATATTGAGAGAGCCTTTGCCATGTAACTGCTCATCAAGCAACCATATTTAGTGTAGACCACCAGATCTAATAGCACTAATGTGATAAATGTCCTAGGTAGTCCTTTCATCCATTATTGCAAACATTGGACAAGATAAAGAGTCAACTCCCCACTCAAATTACTTTTCACATACATTATGTTACCCTCTTTTTCCTGTTTCAAATCCTAAAATTGCCTGACTCTCTTTTTACAGATCCTTATACTTAGTTGTGTCTTTGCTTCTCAACTCCCAATCAAACCGTTTTAAAACAGATACTGTGCTACAGTCTTAGCTGCTCAAGCACAATTGTCTGTAAAACAATTTTGGATGTGAGTAAATCATGGGAAAGCCAGTTCCAAACTTAATCATTTCAGTCTCAGCTGCCAGACTTGACTGTGTCAGACTCATGGCCTAAATGTAGTCAATGTTCTTGTGTCGTGGATATAAATCAAACATATTGAAGAACTGAATGGTTGAAATTTGTATGGAAATTTTAAAATGATGTTACTGTTTTACCCTGTCTCAGATACTACAGAATTTAACAACTTCTTCAATAACAGCACTGCTTGACCACTGTTGAGTGTGAGTTCCTTTGTTATAGTAGCATTTGAATACATGCAGCTTTCAGCATACAAATGGAAGCACTGGCAGTGAGGTAGTGACCTGTAGAGTACCACACGATAGTGGTAAATCCCCTTTTTACACTACATATCTATAAGATCTGACATAGATGTACATCACAGACCAGAAGTGAATGTCTCACTTTTATTTGACTTAAAGGTATTGAGGTTAGTTACGCACAGGTGTTATCAATTCTAGAAGGAGTGAAAATAGACAAGTCCCCTGGGCAGGATGGGATTTATCCGAGGATTCTCTGGGAAGCTAGGGAAGAGATAGCAGAGCTGTTGGCTTTGATATTTGAGTCATCATTGTCTACACGTTTAGTACTTGAAGACTGGAGGATTGCAAATGTTGTGACCTTGTTCAAGAAGGGCAGCAGAGATGACCCAGGTAATTATAGACCAGTGAGCCTTACTTCTGTTGGAGGAAAGGTTTTGGAAAGGATTATAAGAGATAAGATTTATAAACATCTAGCAAGCAAGTGAAAACATTGGAAAATGTGCAGAGGAGATTTACCAGGATGTTTCCTGGTCTGTAGGGAAGGTCTTATGAGGAAAGGCTGAGAGACTTGGGTCTGTTCTGATTGGAAAAAAGAAGGCTAAGGGGGGATTTGATAGAGACATACAAGATGATCAGAGGATTGGATAGGGTAAACAGTGAGAGTCATTTTCCTAGGATGATGATGTCAGCGTGTACGAGGTGGCATAACTACAAATTGAGGGGTGATAGATTTAAGACAGATATCAGAGGCAGGTTCTTTACGCAGAGAGTGGTAAGGGCATGGAATGCCCTACCTGCTAATGTAGTCAACTCAGCCACATTAGGGAGATTTAAACAATCCTTAGATAAGCACATGGATGATTTTGGGATAGTGTAGGGAGACGAGCTGAGAATAGTTCACAGGTTGGCGCAACATCGAGGGCCGAAGGGCCTGTTCTGCGCTGTATTGTTCTATGTTCTATATTCTATGAAGCTAACATTGAGTCAAACACAAATGGTACACTACAGATGGAAATAAACAATTTTACTTAGTAAACCTTACTGTAGAAAGTCTGACACTTGTACAGTACCAGATGGGAATAACTTGTTCCTTTTGTTTCAACTTAAGACATTATTATTGTTCTTTGTTACATCATATTATTAGACATTATATTTATAATATTTAGTGCACAAGTCATAGTACTCAAAGTAAATTGTTGTAGTGTGTACGTATTATTGAGTGTCTTAAGCTGGCTTTGACCCCAAGGGGCTACTCTGGGGAATGCTTATAATATTGTGCGTACTATTGTGATTGTTCATATTTGTACGTGTCAACTGCTGACTTTATGCTGTGCTACAGAAAAATATTATTGTTATCCAATGTATACTGTACAAGAACAGGGTTTGACACTGAAGTCCAAGACAATGTTTCAGTAGAATGGTGGAAGACAATAGTGTCTAAGTTGGGATCAAATATTTATATGTCTTGCAATAGACCCAGAAACACTACACACAACCATTTGGGGAAGAATTAATGATGCTTACTTGATGGGTCCAGCATCAAAATGATACTTGGTGAAATGTTACGCAAGTTATAATTATTAGTGGAATTGGCTTTGAGATTGCAAGTGCTGAGAACATAGATAAAAGCAAGTAACCCAATGTTCTATTGTGTTTAACAATGTGTTCAGACACAAAGTCCAAAAAGGCAAGGTAACATTCCTCATCACAATCAGCAGTCGGTGCCATATAGTTAATGTTGTTTTCTTTTTGTTTTTCCAACTGGTCCCAATTAATTTCACTGCACCTCCCATGCACTAAATGTTTTACCAAAAGGCTGCGGATGCAATGGATGTGCATTGAATGCCTAGTTTGCTGCACAGGGTCAAGTGCAGAGAATTTTTAAACAATGGATTTAACCCATCCTAGCCCAGACTGACAGTAGATTAGGCTGAGATCAAACTGCAGATCAAATCTGGGGTGCTCCGGGACTGTATATATTAGTGTCGCATTCAGCATTGCATCAACTGAGTCATTAGAAGCCATTTCAAAGCAACTTACTGGACTGGAAATAAGCAAATTAGGTCTAGCAGTCATTTTACATCACTCCCCACCCCCAAAAAAAATTTACTCTCCATTGACTCCATGTGAGAATAAAATCTTATGGAATGTGAAATTGGTCTGTGTCCCAAAAGTATTTGTGTCCTGCCCAACAGATTAGGTCAAAGTGTCTTTCAAAGTCTCCTTGACGGAGAAGCATTAGGGTAATTCCACCTCAAGTTTACAAACAAATGAATTGTTTTTTGTGTTTTAACATTTTAATAGTTGGCTCATTGGATGGGAGACACAGTGACAGATGCTGTACATTCTATTTAATAAAAGCCTAGTCAGTTTATCCATGAAAGTCAGGGGGAAAGAAACTATTATTTGTCAGGCAATTATTTTGACACAAGATACTCCCTTAATGTGTAATTGAAGCAGGTACAAAAGAGTACCAAATAATTTTTGAATGCTATAAAAACTCCATCCACACAAAGTTTGGTGAGAATGTTGAATACCATGATATAAGTCCACAGCCATGAATTCTTAAAAACTAAAAGGAGAGAATTTATAAGGATTTGTGCAGGGGACAGGAGCGTTGGAGAAAATAGGTGGAGAAAATAGCTGCACAGGCAGACCTGTTGTGTTAAATGCCCCACATCATTGCTGCAGTAATTTGTGATTTCATGGTTTACTAGTAACAATGGTATTCTCTGTCACTGCATCACGTGTTTTTTTTTTGTTAGATTGCAGGTGTAAGCTTATAAGAATTGGGTAATTGGGAACAACTATGGGATCAGTTGTGTTGGGGGTGGGAAAGATTGGGAAGGGGACATGTCATGAATGATGTGAAGAAAATCTGTTCACTTCATTCCACTCTCTCTCGTCACATGTGTTTATCACTTAAAAATAGTCTGAGGAAATATAGTTGAAGCAGCATTTTGTCTTGCTTCTGGAAAGTATTCTGCAATCAGATTGTAATGGAGTGGAGACAGGGTAATGCCAAACATGGAATATGGGACAAAAAGAAAGGTTTGAATTGTAAAGGATCTGAAAGGAAATAATTTGAGACATGGATTAGCAACAAGAACAAAGAATTATAAGTTAATAGGAAACAGCACAAACATTAAGTTGTAATAATGCCAGATCTTCAACCAAACACTCAGAAAATTAAGTGAAAGCAAACACATTTTTCACAATAGTGGAGAACTCAAATCAGACAACAAAAACCCAATAAGACTGTTATTTACATCTGCCTTTGCATTGTACATTCTGAAAGAGCTGTGTAAGTAAGTGGTGGAGTGTTTTGAATATATTACTGCAATGATGGATAAGGATTTAATTTGGATTTTCAAAAAAAAGAACAGGAAATCAAAACAGCAACTTGCATTAATATAGAATCTTTTCTCATAGTAAAGCATTTCAAGATGTTTCATGCTAGCATTATCAAACAATATTTGACACTGGGTTACGTAAGGATCTACTAAGAAGTGACCAACAGCTTGATCAAAGTGATAGGCTTTAAGGTGCATCTTAATGGAGGAGATTGAAGTGACAGGTAAACATGACTGTGATGAGGACACTTTTGGTGACCACAAGTTTACAAAAGATATTATGTGGCAAAACAGCCAGGAGAACATTGGAATGGTCAGGATCAATACAATTTGTTGCTACTATGAATACTTAGAGGAAAGTATTCCATAAATATCTTTTTGAGAGATAAGGGATATAATGATAAGTCAAGTAGATGGGATAATAACTCACAAGAATCAACAAACTTGTTTGTCTGAATAGCCTTTTCTGTTCCTAGAACCTCCTAACCTATAACGAGTCTAATCAACTTTTTAAATATAGTTACCGAGGACAAGTGAAAAACAAGAGCACTTGGAACTGGGATGGACACACATCTCTGTAAAATAGTGAATACACAAAACATTTATAGTACATTACTTCACCTATCCTTAACACTGGTTCTCAGAAACTGTGTTGTCTATTCACTTTTACAGCACAGCATCATTGTTTCTATATACACTATTTTGTGGCAAAAAATTATTAAATAATTCTTATGCCATGTTTATCAAATTGGACAAGAACGAGGTTTGTGATTGGCTAGGTGGTGGTTTGGGAGCCAGGTTTGGGCACGGAAGGAATGGTTCAATAACCTAATATTGAATCAATGATTGGGAAATCTGATTTTTGTTCTTGTGCTTATAAAGTAAATGAATTTGTTCCAGGGTAAGTTATTTGTGAATTTTGTCAATCTGCTTATCACAAATGCTAATAATTTGGGCAGGAATCTCCTATCGTATCTAAGCTTCTAGCACAGCAGGCCTCATGTCTCATTTCTACATATAAAACTGTTAAATAGATCTGCTTAAAAGCTGTATACATGGGCTCTGTAATTCCTAGTGTTAGAATTTGGCCCAAACAATCTGTGTGTAAATGTGAATGCAAAATGTTATTTTTCATGCAAAATTGTGTATTTTGTACTTGCTGTATGATAAACTGCAATAAAGTAACTATTTAATATTTTACCTGATTGTGGTGTTTGACTTTAAACAATGCATTGTTCTTTAACCTTCAGTTTCCTTCCATTACTCAGTCCCTTCCAGCATATGAACCCTGTGGTCAAAATTCTAGGGAAAGCAAACTGTAGTTATCCATCTAAAAACAGATGGGGAAGCAGTGGTATAATGGAATAATGGTACAGTATGGACTAGTAATTTAGAGGAATTAAAAGCTAGTCTTATGGTGGCCATTGTTACTGTCATTAAAAACCTTGCTGGTTCACAAACTTCCCTGAAGAAAGGAAATTTGCCATCCTTGTGACTACAGACCCACAGCAGTGTGATGGACACTTAACTGCCCTCTGAAATTGCCGAGCAAGCTACTCAGTTCAGGGGCAATTACAGATACAATTACAGATAGACAACAAATGCCAGTGTTGCCCTAATACTATGCAAGAATTTAAAAAATGAGAACAGCGAAGACTTTAATTATCTTCCAGCTCATTTACAAGAGGTCCATGGTCTCTCATTCTTCACCTCCATTTTAATCTTGGTACTAATTACTTTGAATTTAACCTCATTGGTTTTGACTTCTGTAAGAGAAATAGGTTCATCCTATTTACTCTATCTAGGTCCTTGGGTTCAGAAAAGATTTAAAAGGATGTTGCCAGGGTTTGAGGATTTGAGTTATAGGGAGAGGTTGAACAGGCTGGGGCTGTTTTCCCTGGAGTGTTGGAGGCTGAGGGGTGACCTTATAGAGGTTTACAAAATTATGAGGGGCTTGGATAGGGTAAATAGACAAAGTCTTTTCCCTGTGGTCGGTGAGTCCAGAACTAAAGGCCATAGGTTTAAGGTGAGAGGGGAAAGATATAAAAGAGACCTAAAGGGCAATGTTTTCACACAGAGGGTGGTACGTGTATGGAATTAGGGGAAGTGGATTCTAGATTAGAGAGGTGCTGGTAAAGCACAGCAGCTCAGGCAGCATCCGAGGAGCAGGAAAATCGATGTTTTGGGCAAAAGCACTCCATCAGGAATAGAGGCAGAGTGTCTGCAGGGTGGAGAGATACTTCCGAAACATCGATTTTCCTGCTCCTCGGATGCTGCCTGAACTGCTGTGCTTTACCAGCACCACTCTAATCTAGAATCTGGTTTCCAACATCTGCAGTCCTTGTTTTTACCAGAGGAAGTGATGGAGGCTGGTACAATTGCAACATTTAAAAGGCATTTGGATGGGTATATGAGTAGGAAGGGTTTGGTGGGATATGGGCCAGATGCTGGCAGGTGGGGCTAGGTTGGGTTGGGATATCTGGTCAGCATGGATGGGTTGGACCGAAGGGTCTGTTTCCATGCTGTACATTTCTATGATTCTATGACTCTAAATCTCCTTTCAGCTTTCACTGTTGCAAATAAATCGATCTTAACCTATCCTGTCTCTTCTAGATAAAATTCTTCAATCCTGCCATTATGTCATAAATCTCCTTCCTGGTAGGATCATATTCTTCTTGTAACGTGACTCCCAGAACTGTACTCTGTAACAGTGGCCTAATGTTTTAGATAGTTCTAGTATAACCTCTCTGTTTTACACTCGCCACCATGACTAATAAACTGCAATGTTTTAACCACCTTATATATCTGTTCTACATTGGGGGATCTGTTATAATGAACTTCAAAGTCTCTCTAGTCCTCAACACTTCTCTCCAATTACCTTACACATCATCTGATTGAATTCTATTTTTTGCTTTTCTACCCACCTGATCAGTCCATTCATATCTTCCTGCTGCATACACTTCTTTCCTGCACAGGCAATTTTGAATCATTTGTATACTTCTTAATCATGATCTTATATTTAAATCTAAATCATTAATAATCAAGATGGAGGATGGAAGAACCTTCTGGCTGTAAGAGCTACTCCTTTTTTGAGGTATTTTAGGTGTTGGAGGTGTTTCCTCAAATTCCAGGAGCAGCAATTTCTGTTTTATGTGCTGTTGCATTGTTTGGAAATTTGGAGAAAATAAAGTCAAAACAACAGCACTTTTAAAAGGGACAAGGACAGACAAAAGTCAGCACATGGTCAGTGGAGAGAGAGAAAGAAACCTACACTGCTAACTGACACAGCAGTGAATCTGCGCAGTTACTGCCTTTGCTGTTTGAACTCATGTATCTCTGGACATTGGAGTATGTCTAGGAAAACTTAACAAACAGTGAAATTCACAACTAATCTTGGAGGAACCTGTGTGGGAGAGCCACAGCACAGGAACAAGTAAGTGCATCGTTTTTAAACGTAGCCTTGCAGTAAATCTACAATAGTGAGTAGAGTGTGTTCTTTCTAGATTACATACTTTATTGATTAATTTTTAAAAATATAAGCCATAAGTATTAAGTTAGCCTGGAGCAGTGTTTTCTTTAGTGCAATAAGATGGTGCTATTTTCTGGGTCTGTAGTTTGTGAAGGAGCAAAGATAGCCTTTAGTAGTGTGAGATGCTCTTCTTGTCAGATGTGGGAGTTTAGGGAGAGTTTACATGTTACTGAGAATTATGTCTACAGGCAATGTCTTTGGTTGGGAATCCTATCAGATTGAGTGGATTGATTGGAACGACATTTAGAAGCAATAAGGAATTTACAGGAGCTAGGGGGTATGATGGATGGTAGTTATAGGAAGGGAGAAGAGCTTCAGATAGTCAGAAAGATGGATTAACTCCAGGAGAGGTAGAAGAGGCAGGCAAGTGGTGCAGGAGTCTTCTGTGGATATCCCCATTTCAAACAAATACGCTGTTTTGGAAAATGTAGGAGGTGATGGAATCTCATGGGAAAGTAACACGAAAAGCGAAGTTTCTGATATTGAGACTGGCTGTAATGTAATGAGGGATACATCGGGTTCCAAGCGATCGATTGTGAAATGGGACTCTCTAGTCAGAGGCACAGACAAAAAAATCAGAATGATATATTACCTCCCCAGTGCCAGGATCAAAACCGGTGGCATGGTGGCTCAGTGGTTAGCATTGCTGCTTCACAGCACCAGGGGTCCGGGTTCAATTCCAGCCTCAGGCAATTGTCTGTGTGGAATTTGCACATTCTCCTCATGTCAGCACAGGTTTCCTCTAGGTGCTCTGGTTTCCTCCCACAATCCAAAGATGTGCAGATCAGGTGAATTAGCCATGCTAAATTGCCTGCAGTGTTAGGTGCATTAGTCAGGGGTTAATATAGGGTAGGGGAATGGGTCTGGGTGGATTACTCTTCAGAGAGTCGGTATGGACTTGTTGGGCCGAAGGGCCTGTTTCCATACTGTAGGGAATCTAATCTAATCTAATATTTCATTGTGCACCCTCTATGTTCTCAAAGGGGAGAGGGACCAGCAGGAGATCATTGTACATATTGGAACCAATGACACAGGAGGGGAAAAGGATGAGATTCTGAAGGGAGAATGTAGAAAGTTAGACAGGAATTTAAAGAGGAGGTCCTTGAGGGTAGAAATATCTGGATTACTCCCAGTGGCACTAGTTAGTGAGGGTAGGAATAGGAGGATAGAGCAGATGAATGCATCGCTGTGGAATTGGCGCATGGGAGAAGGGTACACATGTTTGGATCATTGGAATCTCTTCTGGGTAGAAGTGACCTGAACAAGAAGGATGGATTGCACCTGAATTGTAAGGAGACTAATATGCTGGCAGGTAGATTTGCTCAAGCTGCTCAGGAGGATTTAAACCAGCAAGCTGAAGGGGGACAGGGAGATAGTGAGGAAAGAGATCAGTCTGAGACTGGTACAGATAGGAAAGGGAGCATGTCAAACAGTCAGGGCAGGCAGGAACAAAGTAGTACAGAGAAATTAAACTGCATTTATTTCAATGCAAGAGGCCGAACAGGAAAGGCAAATGAACTCAAGGCATGGTTAGGAACATGGGACTGGGATATTATAGTAATTACAGAAACGTGGCTCAGGGATGGACAGGACTGGCAGCTTAATGTTCCAGGATACAAATGCTATAGGAAGGATAGAAAGGGGGACAAGAGAGGAGGGGAAGTGGTGTTTTTGATAAGGGATAGTATTACTGCTGTACTGAGAGAGGATATTCCTGGGATTACATCCAGGGAAGTTATCCAGGTGGAATTGAGAAATAAGAAAGGGATGGTCACTTTATTGGGATTGTAGTGGGGGAGCATAGAGTCATAGAGATGTACAGCATGGAAACAGACTCTTCGGTCCAACTCGTCCATGCCAACCAGATATTCCAACCCAATCTAGACCCACCTGCCAGCACCTGGCCCATATCCCTCTAAACTTTTCCTGTTCCTATACCCATTCAGTTGCCTTTTAAATGTTGCAATTGTACCAGCCTCCACCACTTCCTCTGGCAGCTCATTCCATACAGGTACCACCCTCAGTGTGAAAACGTTGCCCCTTAGGTCTCTTTTATATCTTTCCCCTCTCACCCTAAACCTATGCCCGCTCGTTCTGGACTCCCTCACCTCAGGGAAAAGACTTTGTCTATTTATCCTATCCATACCCCTCATGATTTTGTTAACCTCTATAAGATCACCCCTCAGCCTCCGACACTCCAGGGAAAACAGCCCCAGCCTGTTCAGCCTCTCCCTATAGCTCAAATCCTCCAATCCTGGCAACATCCTTGCCAATCTTTTGTGAGCCCTTTCATGTTTCACAACATCCTTCCGAAAGGAAGACCAGAATTGTATGCAATATTCCAAAAGTGGCCTAACCAATGTCCTGTACAACTGCAACATAACAATGTTCAGTGTTGCTGAACAAAGAGATCTTGGAGTGCAGGTTCATAATTCTTTGAAAGTAGAGTCGCAGATAGATAGGATAGTGAAGAAGGCGTTTGGTATGCTTTCCTTTATTGGTCAGAGTATTGAGTACAGGAGTTGGGAGGTCATGTTGCAGCTGTCCAAGATGTTAGTTAGGGTTATAATGGTGCTGAAAAAGCACAGCAGGTCAGGCAGCATCCGCGGAGCAGGAAAATCAATGTTTCGGGTAAAAGCCCTTCATCAGGAATAGAGGCAGAGTGGAGAGATAAATGGGAGTGGGGTAGGGTGGGGATGAAGTAGATCTGTACATCTCTTTGACTCTATGATTCTATAAATGTACTTTCTCCCCACCCCCCTCTCATTTCTCTCTCCACTCTACAGGCACCCTGCCTCTATTCCTGATGAAGGGCTTTTACCCGAAACATCAATTTTCCTGCTCCTCAGATGCTGCCTGACCTGCTGTGCTTTTCCAGCACCACTATAACCTAAACTCTGGTTTCCAGCATCTGCAGCCCTTGTTTTTACCAAGATGTTAACTAGGCCACTTTTGGAATATTGCATGCAATTCTGGTTCGATTCCTATTGGAAGGATGCTGTGAAACCTGAAAGGGTTCCAAAATGATTTATATGGATGTTGCCAGAGTTGGAGGGTTTGAGTTTCTCGGGAGAGGTTGAATAGGATGGGGCTACTTTCCCTGGAGGATCTGAGGCTGTGGGATGACCTTATAGAGGTCTATAAAATCATGAGGGGCATGGATTGGATAAATACACAAAAAAGTGCAGACAATACAGACCCAGCAAGCCCCCGTCCCTCCCATTTTCCGGCCACTCTAAAGCAGCTTGCCCCTTCTTTCTCTTTTTTGCAGGTGTGAGACACTGAGTCACAAGGTGCACAAATCTTTATTCAGTTTCCACCACCAGGAAGAAAGGAAACACCCAAGTGGCCTTTGACAAGCAGTGCCCTTCACATCAAAGGGCAATGCTGTGTGATCAAACAGCGAAGGGGAGGTCAGGGATTAAATCAAAATAGAGTTGGAGGGGGAAGTAATGCACTCCACTCCCTGCGGCGCACACTTTTTTTTTGAACAGGATATCTGACACACCTATTCTTTTTTTTAACCCCCACACTACCGCCTAACTGCGGTAGTGCTTATTTTTTCCCCAGCACCCATGGTGTGTGTGTGTGTGTGCAGGTGTGAGACACTGAGAGACACAAAGTGCGTGAATCTTTATTCAATTTCCACCACCATGAAGATAGGAAAACACCCAAGTGGCCAATGACAAGCACTGCCCTTCACATCAAAGGGCAATGCTGTGTGATCAAACACTCTTCTTTTTTCCTATTAACCCCCACACTTCCGCCTAACTGCGGTAGTGCTCATTTTTTCCCCAGCACCCATGGTGTGTGTGTGCAGGTGTGAGACACAAAGTGTGCGAATCTTTATTCAATTTCCACCACCAGGAAGATAGGAAAACACCTGAGTGGCCATTGACAAGCACTGCCCTTCACATCAAAGGGCAATGCTGCGTGATCAAACGTTTCTTTCTTTTTCCCCCTCTTCTTTTTATTAACCCCCACACTACCGCCTAACTGTCGTAGTGCTTATTTTTCCCCAGCACCCATGGTGCGTGTGTATAGGTGTGAGAAACAGTGAGAGAGACAAAGTGCACAAATCTTTATTCAATTTCCACCACCTGGAAGATAGGAAAACCCCCGGGGTGGCCATTGACAAACACTGCCCTTCATATCAAAGGGCAGTGCTTTGTGATCAAAACAGTGAAGGGGAGGGTAGGGACTAAATCAAAATAGAGTTGGACTCTTCTTTTTTTTTAACCCCCACACTACCACCTAACTGCGGTAGTGCTTATTATTATTTTTTTCCCCCAGCACCCATGGTGTGTGTGTGCAGGTGTGAGACACAGTGGAAGACACAAAGTGCACCAATCTTTATTCAATTTCCACCACCTGGAAGATAGGAAAACCCCCGGGGTGGCCATTGACAAACACTGCCCTTCACATCAAAGGGCAGTGCTTTGTGATCAAAACAGTGAAGGGGAGGGTAGGGACTAAATCAAAATAGAGTTGGACTCTTCTTTTTTTTTCTTTGGACTCTTCTTTTTATCTGTCAGCTAGGGCTCCCTGATTGGACCAGACTAACAGCCCCAATAAGGGAACTCATTTTCTATGCGGTCCTGCTGGCTGTCCTCATTACAATCACTACAATTCTTAAGAATATTAGTGAACCAAATGGGTATTTCAACAATCAACAATGGTAACATGGTTGCCATTATACTTGTTTCGAACTCCAGATTTTAGTTGCATTTGAATTTCACCATTTATCAATATTAGGATTCAAACCCATATGTTTTTAGAAAGTCAATCTGGATTCTTTAATGATAGTTTTTTGACATCACAATTGCACCAGAGTGCCCCCCCAAAGAAAATTCCCTACAATGATAGGAGTCCATTGGTGGGGAGGTACAAGCTGTCTGGTTCATACAAGAATCATCTCCCTAGAACTGGTCTCAATTCCCAGGGACCTAAAGCTACTCCTCCTGAAACATCTCTCCAGGCACATGTTCATTTACATAACTCTCCTTTTTTTTGGATTCATGTACAGAATTTTAAAATAACTGACATTTGTACAGTATATTTAATACAGTAAAATACAACACAGTATGAGATTTTAACTTCATCAACAGGACCTATCATCTGCCAGGGCCCTTGGTTAAGTAATGTTAAGAGAATTTACAAGATGTTGCTGGAAATAGTTGACATGAACAGTTACATGTCCCTTTACTCTTAAAAGATTACTACAATGCCCACTTAAATTGATGAATACCCACAATGATATTGGCATTATTATGAGCAAAATTAGGTGGCTTTCTTTATGAGTATCCAATTATCCTAATTTTCCTTGGAGTCAAATGGAAATTCAGCATCTCAGTGATTAATTGCCAGCATTTGGGTGGCATCATTTAAGTAAGTTGTAGGGTTTTCATTGTGATCTCATGAATGGGCAAAAGGAGCAGGTCAGAGCAAGAAATATGCTGAAATTATCATGAGTCCTTTAGGACCACCCAGCTCCTGTTGACCCCTAAAGTAAACATTCCACACTGAACTTGTAGACTACGTTGTTTCCATGAGGAGGATGACAGCAGCTTCCACCCTGGGATCAAGCTAAAGTAACCTTGAAGGCTCTCTGAACATTAAAGGGCAGCTATCTGGGTCTGATGTCATTGACATCAGAAAGACCTGCATGGAAAATGGGATGGCTTCATTTCAGTTGCCTGCCTACTCAACCTCTGTGAGTGACAGGGTGGCCATTTACAAACAAGCAGAATCTCTGCTCAGCTCACAAATCCTGTTAGAACTCAGGGAATGATTGAAATGCTTTTTGTGAGGTGAAAAGTTACATTTACACTGTACTGTAGATTTACAATAAAACCTTTGTAACTCTCTCAAAGTCTTTTGCCACTTAATTCAACTTATGGTATCAATGTATAAAACAAAGTGTCTTGCTGTAAATACAGGAACAGCATGAGAAACATAAAATGGAACCATTGCTGATTCTGAAGTTAAAGCAGAGCGGTGTAATATTGCAGGATTAAGAGAGGTTTGAAGGCCAATTTTTAAAACAGTGTTTCCAGCCCTGGTTTATTGAGCCACTTCTCTTCAGGATTATTACAGAAATCAAGGGTTCATTACCAAAAACAGAAAAACCTCTTTTTTTTTCCTGACTCATACTCCACAGGCTCCTCTGGCAGCTCACTCAGTGACACTCCTGCCCCTATATCAGAGGATCCTGGATTCAAAGACGTTGACACAGCATCCAGGCTAACATTCTGTACTGCATCAAAATATGCATGACTACAAGACCTGCAGTACTCTCGGAGAGCTGCATGGCATGAATGCTGCCTCTTTCACACTTCTTCAGCTCTGATGAAGTGTCATGTAAACTCAAAACGTTAGCTTGCTCTCTCTCCATGGTTGCTGCCTGACCCGCTCTGATTTCGGTACTCAGAGATGTTGTCCTTTGGATTGGATATTAAACTGATGTCCCATTAACCTTCCAATGGGTGCAAGGCTCCTATAATGTATTATTCAAAGAAAACATAGGGAATTACCCTGGTTTCCTAGCACACATAAACAGATTACCTGTTATTCTGGATGTTCTCAGGAGCTTTACTGTGAACAAATTGGCTGGTGTATTTCTTCTATTACTTGAGTAAATGCACTTCAAAAGTATTTCATTGGCTCAAGGCACTTTGGGACATCCTGAGTTGTTAACGGCAAAATATAAATGCATGTCTTTCATTTCTTTTATTTCCATGGAGAACTGGAAGGCCCTGCATGGTCAACAATATGCTAGCTGCTACTTCAATAACGTGCTCTCCAGTGGCTTCTTCAAAAAGACAATCTTACCTTTGATGGGTCACAGACTGTGGATGGCCCATCCAATTTTACACCATCCAAATTAAGCAAACTGTCTAGAGAAAAGGGATTTGCACTGGCTGCTGTGAATGAAGCCTGACTACAATATCTGATCTGGGCAAGTAATCCAAAAACTTCCTGTTCAATAAATGATGGAAATGAAATCATTGTGTTTACCACGATATTTCTCATTGAGTGAGGGTAATCATTGAGTGATGCAGAATAATACAGCAGTACCAGATTGGGTTGAGTAATATGAAGGGAGCTGATGCCACCTAGTGATAGACAATGAAATTGTACTTCATAATTGATAACACATATTTCTGATCACCCTGTCATTCACATAACATTAGAGTTATATAATGTCTTTCCTGGCAATAGTATGTTACAAAAATGGCATACTGTCAATGAAATACTTCTTTGGTGGTCATTGCAAGGACAAATTCTATTGTCTGATCCTGGCAGACAGTAAGTCCAGCATGCAAGATGCAGAGTGAAAACTAGACTCTCTCATTCTACCGACAAGTGGAACTAATTTCATTTCAAATTAGTTTTGACATTTAAAGCTCCTTGACAGCATTTGCTGATGGAAAGAACAAGAAAGAATAAAGAACATGGAAGATCCGAAGAAAAAACTACTTGCATTTAGTCAACACAAAAGGCTTAAAGCTATACATACGGGAGACAAAACTTTGCGCTGGATGGAAAATTAGTTGAACATAATTGATGCTCGTTGACTGAAATTACAGAAAGGAAACATTTAATGAATTATATGTCCCAGAATCAATACTGTATAATGCTTGCAAGTTTTTTTCCTGATCATAATTCCAAATTTATCTCAAGTTTCCCCTTCATTTGTTAGCCAATAGGTACGTAACAGATAACAAGATTAGCAGAAACTTGATGAAACTTAACATTAAACTTTAACTGTGCTTGGATCAAGGATAATTCCATCTTTTGCTGAGGTGCAACAAACATTCTAGTTCAATCTGTCAGCATTTATTTCCAACATAAAAAATGCTGAAAACATTCTGCAGGTTTGGGAGCATCTGTGAAGTGCTAATTATCTAGATTGTGACTTTCTCATCAATACTAGAGAAGAAGGAAGAAGTTCTTCAAGGTGGCAATTCCTGGAAGAAAAGTGACAATGAATTAAACACTAATTCAAAAGCAAAATATTACGGATGCTGGAAATACTCATTCTGGCGAAGGAAGGAACATCAACATTAAATGGGGGAGACACGGTGGCTCAGTGGTTAGCACTGCTGCCTCACAGCACCAGAGTCCCAGGTTCAATTCCAGCCTCGGGTGACTCTCTGTGTGGAGTTTGCGCATTCTCCCCGTGTCTGCGTGGGTTTCCTCCGGGTACTCTGGTTTCTTCCCACAGACCAAAGATGTGCGGGTCAGATGAATTGGCCATGCTAAATTGCCCAGAGTGTTAGGTGCGTTAGTCAGAGGGAAATGGGTCTGGGTGGATTACTCTTTGGAGGGTCGATGTGGACTGGTTGGGCTGAAGGGCCTGTTTCCACACTGTAGGGAATCTAATCTGTAGGGAATCTAATCTAAATGTTAAGTTTATTTCTCTGTTCGCAGGTGCTGTAAGACCTTGCCAGTTTCTATTTCAGATTTCCAGAATTCACAATATCTTATGTTACTATTTACCTCTATTAAGCTACACTCCACAGTTCAGAATAGCATACAATGTTGATTCCAAGCTATACTTAGAATTGCACATCCTTCTTCAAATGTGAGTATACCACAGAAGTGTTATTGTATCTTTTGGCCTCTTCAAGAGCTCTGAATATTTTGAATGTTGACAAATATTTTTGTCATGAAGATAATTCTGAATTGGAACAAGCAGAAACAAAGTGTAGATGTTGTGGTATTCCAAGAAATCATGCATAAATGACACAGTAACATCAATAATGAATGGGACAGCTGTGTTTTCTGCATGGTTTTGTAAAGTTGCTGCCTGAGATTTACTGCTGGTGGACTTATCCACCACTGCAATATTTTGGCTGAAAGTCACTACTTGCACAGCAGATAGAAAGATTCACTATATAAAGTGAAGTTGTCTCCATTTCAGACTGAGTACCCTTTAACTATATGATTAGTGTTAGTTATAATTATCAATAACCTCCCAGTCACTGAAAATAAAGTTGTTAAAATGTAGAGTCTCAGTCCTTTAGGCTTTAGTTTTGGAGATTTTAACAATATAACAATTAATTTTGTTCTAATATTTTCTGTGATAATCTTAATCCAAGCCTTTCTCTATTTCTCCTACTGTAACTGATTAGACATCGAATTTATCCACACTAATTTACGCTTCTTTCTTATCCTTGCATAGTTAATTCGGCAACTATTCACTGATTGGTTAAGAAAATATATAGTTGGTTGTCCTATCCAGTCTAATGCTACATGCACGGTTGAGTCCATAACTTGCCATGCAAAAAATAGTAAAACCTGAAAAGGTCTGACCAATGACAGCTGGTGTTACATGCTTTACTCCAGTAAATTAAATTCCAACATAGAAATTATAGTTTACCGTCAGTTGTGGGTAATGGTATGAAGGATACGACAGAGTATTTGGAGCTGCTGTTTGAGACTTGCAAAGAGCAATGTATTCCATTACTACAAATCTGAATTTAAAACAGAAACTTTTATAATAAAAAGTCATCAAATTGAAATGTTAACTCAGTTCTCTCTCTACTGATGCAGCTTGATCTGCTGAGTATTTATTGTACTTTCATTTTTACTTCAAATTTCCAGGATCAACATTATTTTGCATTATGGTGCAAAGCAAAAGCAGATGGGGTTGGATAAGTAAAGAAACAGACGATGAATATGGAAAACCATGTAAATAGAAAAGCAGAATCATCTCCCATGATCCTGATAGATAATATTGTTGGATATGGAAGAAAGTTATAATGTCATCAGTAGTAGGAAGCATGTAAGTACATTGAGACAAGCAAGGAAAAGTGGAAAAATTGCTTTGATACTTAAATTGTTATACCATTCCACTTATTTATATAGCTTTCAGTATTAATACTAACATAAAAGATTATGACCCAAAATCTTGACAATAAGAATTAAGACTATTAGACAGTCTGCATGAGGCATAGATAGGATTTATAAAAGAAAAGCAAAACAGATGTCTGCAAACATACTTGTTTGGAAAAAAACACTTGAAAAGAGAAAACAAAATGCAATTACTACCATTGTCAAAGCAAATGGCAGCCATCAACAAAAATGGAGAATTGCTATTGATTACAACTTTTGAAAGCTTTAATCAATGGTAATTGAACTTTACTGATCACTTTATATATCTCTTATGAACATAAGCAATAAAAGCAGGAGTAGACGATATTCAGGTTGAGCCTGTTCCACCATTCAATGTTATTGTGGCTGACCTTCAGCATCAACTCCACTTCTCTGTCCACTCCCACTCCCCATGACAGGGTTTTTGATGCTCAAGTTAGGATTTTCTCAAGGTTTTTTTTATTTCTACAGTTACCTTTTGATTTTCAAGGACTACAGTTTCAATTTTACTATCTAAATTATTAGGTCACAGTAACAAGATCACCATTTTTGTAAGTTCTAGGTCACAATCAATGAAGTTCCCATTAAATTTAATGCTTATTTATCACTGACCATTTTCTCTTCTGAGATCCATTTGTTGAATTTTGTGCAGTGTTTGAACTGTTGAAAGAGTGATAATTACTTTTCTTTAAAAAAAAGGCAAAAGATATAGTAAAAAAAGTTTCTCATAACCATGAAACTATTAAAACTAACACAAAAGATCACAAAGCACTAATTTAAACAATGTCTTACACTGTATGTAAAAACAGTAGTGAAATATTCTTCAATACAGTAGAGTGAAAGTCTAAAGGATTATACAGTTACAAATGTAAACACAAAATTAACTCTAATACAAAAGGTTATATTGGCTAAAGATTAACCTGTATATACTCAAGTACATACCTCATGTAAAAGTCAATCTCCTATTTTTGATCAAAAAATCTGGAATTTTCATACATCTCATGTAAAAGTCGATCCTAGTTCTTCACAAACAACAGATCTACATGAGTCAGTGTGCCAGTTGTCCGGCTCTGCTCCAGGTCTTCCAGTCCACCAGCCAACACACTCTGCTCCGGGTTTTCAGAATTACTTAATTAGTATATAGAACATTATGGCGTAACACAGACCCATCAGCTCTCAATGTTGCACCGACCTGTGGAACCAATCTGAAGCCAATCTATCCTTCACTATTCCATTTTCATCCATATCTTTATCCAATGACCATTTAAATGCCCTTAAAGTTGGCAAGTCTACTACTGTTGCAGGCAGTGTGTTCCACACCCTTACCACTCTGAGTAAAGAAACTACCTCTGACATCTGTCCTATATTTATCACCCCTCAAATTAAAGCTATGTCACCTCATGCTAGCCATCACCATCCAAAAAAGGCTCTCACTGTCCACCCTATCTAACCCTCTCATTATTTGAAATATCTCAATTAAGTCACCTTTCAACCTTTCGTCTTAAGGCCTTCCTACCAGGCAACATCCTGGTAAATCTCCTCTGAACCCTTTCCAAAGGTTCCACATTCTGTGTGTTTTCTCATTCTGTGTTTTTTCTTTGTTTAGAAATCAGTTGGGCTTCTGCTAATGATACAACATAAATTTTGACAAGCATGAATTTCAGCCACTCAGAAGTAGTATCCACGTAATAGTTGACCCCATAAATTTAACCTTAAAAAAGTAATTTAAAAAAATTGACTATTACTTGAGTATATACGCTACATTTAATCACAAATAATTGCTTCACTTCTCCAACAAATTAAAACAACACCAGTACATAGGCATATCGGTGACCATGACTTTTTGGTAAGGGCTAATGAGCTGGGAGTATACCTACTCTCCCTTGGAATTCTGGAAATAAGTGCAGCCTTGTATATCTCAAAGCTGAGTGTACTGCTTTCATTCTGTTCACAATTCCATGGTGTATATCTTTGTCGAGCAATGCTAAGCAGAGTCACATGGTATCAAAACATTAAACACTACATCTTAAATAGTATAATATTAAAATAATTAATGAATATACTTCAAATATATGATTACAATTAAACAAAGTCAATAATTAAACGTTACTTTCCCTATTTATCTTAAAGTATTTGGACTCACTCACTACACTGGAAGAGTTCATCAACATAGACTCAGAGTCATAGAGATGTACAGCATGGAAACAGACCCTTTGGTCCAACCCATCCATGCCGACCAGATATCTCAACCCAATCTAGTCCCATCTGCCAGCACCCAGCCCATATCCCTCCAAACCCATATATCCCTCCAAATTCATATACCCATCCAAATGCCTTTTAAATGTTGCAATTGTGCCAGCCCACTCCACTTCCTCTGGCAGCTCATTCCATACACGTAGCACCCCGTGTGTGAAAAAGTTGCCCCTTAGGTCACTTTTATACCTTTTCCCACTCATCCTAAACCTATGCCCTCTAGTTCTGGACTACTCCACACCAGGGAAAAGACTTTGTCTATTTATCCTATCCATGACCCTCATAATTTTGTCAACTTCTATAAGTTCTATTGGCATCTATCCTAATATTGATTTCAATAAGTCTTCTCACTATTAAAGTTAAACTGATTAGTCAATAACTTCTGGACGTATCCTTATAAACTTTTATGAACAAGGCTACTACATATACAATTCTCCAGTCCTCTGGTGCCTCCAACCACTCCTGCACCAATTCTAGAAAAGTTTTAAACCTTATTTCTACAATTTCCACTCTAATTTCTTTCCATATCCTTAAATGCACTAGAACTGGTTCTACTGCCTTATCAACAAGTATCAACAATCTATCCAATACCTACTTTTTGTCTTTTTTAACCCTGCTCACGACTGAGTTTCATCAGTCATCAAGACTTGTGGATCACCTTCCTTTGTGAAAACTGTCACAAAGCTGGTGCTTTTATTTTCTAGAAGCTGTTCCTTTTTTCAAGGATACTGTGTTCTTGATTATTTTCAGAGGGGTCATAAACAGTCCAGGCTCTGAATCAACTGGTTTGGTACAGAAATAAAAGGGTTTATCGAGAGGCCTTTTTGTTTATACGTATCCAGGTGAGACTTTAGGCCAAAGCTTTTATGTTTTAGAACTTACCTGTATAATGAAAGTGGAATGGTAAGTCCTAAAAGTTGAAGTCTTGTTTGAGTCAGTTCAGCAGTGGGCTGTGTGGAAACAGGCTGCTAGACTCTCTCTCCTTCTGCCCTTCTAACTTTGACCTGTAAGCCTCTGTTTCAGTTTTATTCTATGTTTAAGGGGTTTGTTTATTGGAACTGTTGCGCATTTTTGGAACAGCATTATTAAGTCTAGTTTGGATAGACTGAGTTCTGTGGGTATTCTATATTCTGTTCTTTGTGTTTCATTTCATAATTTTGTGAATAAATTTTTGTATGTTTTAAAACCTGGTACTCAATCTAGCTAACTTACTCCAGGTAATTTTCACTGTACACTTACCAAAGCAAATAACAAGGTTACGGTCTGGGCTGTCTGCTTAAGAATGTTTTGAGTGGCCTGGCCTAGACCACAAAACAGATGCAAAGTATCAAATTCACACCTTAGCCAGGTCCCCCATCACAACGTGAAAATCTTTTTGCAGTCCATGATGAACTTTATTACTCCTTTTGCCATTCATTGTTTAAGAGTCTATAGAAAATTTTGCGTTGATTGCTAGTTTCTTTCATAATCCCTCTTTGCTGCTGTCACAACTCAATTGGGAAGAGCGAACAGATAATCAAGCACCACAATTGCATACGTTGCCGCAAATGTGAAACTACTCAATTAAATCAGAGATGATCAATTTACCTGACCGACTGATAGTCAGAACAACAGTGACTCCTCACCAGGTTTTGTCATTAACAGGAAAATAACTATTTGCTGTAATCAAATATTCCTTTTCCAATGGCACAAAATGGGTTACTAATACACTACTATGTACCTTAAGCTATACTATATCCTAAAACCACAGACGCGCACATTCATTCAAAAATAAGATGGAGAATAAAAAGGACAGTTTGACTCAAACATTATGGTTGGAAAAAGTATGGAGAAAAATTCTCGACACCAAAAGTCCAGACCACAAAAAGGTGGCGGGAGTTGTTTCTCATATTTCTTTTGATTTTGTTTTGTTTTAGTCATGGTGACATGTTGCTGTCTGCAGTTAAGGTTAAAAATCGCACAACACCAGGTTATAGTCTAACAGGTTTATTTGGAAGCACTAGCTTTCAGAGCACTGCTCCTTCATCAGGTCAACCACCTGATGAAGGAGCAGCGCTCCAAAAGCTAGTGCTTCCAAATAAACCTGTTGGACTATAACCTGGTGTTGTGATTTTTAACTTTGTCCACCCCAGTCCAACATAAGCTCCTTCACATGTCTGCAGTGCTATGATCAATATTCAATTCAATAGCTGAGTGGGTGCACCCAAGTCTTTTCAGTGTTAGAATTATTTTCTGGGCCTTCAAGTTCTGTTCTTCTCATTCACAGAGAAATTGTGAGATGTGTTTCTTGTTTGCAGGCTTCTGGATGTTGCTGACTCCACTGTCCTCACAAGACTTACAAACTGCAGTTGGACAAATCCAAAAGCTGTCATTAAGATGTTTTTCCCAAACCCGAAATTTTATGTTGTTAATGCATCTCAAAAAGTATCCATCTCACTGTTCCAAATATTACCATAGACTTGAACAGCTAAAGTGTACTTCATATAATCCCACTTGATCTTTGAAATGCAAAAGTTCTCCTGATACTTTCAGCTAAATCAGAATCCAATTTCATTTTCCAGGTTATATTGTGAAGGAAAGAAAATAGGTAGTCCCTTACTTCTCTTATTTTTCATCACCTTTGCCTGAAACATCATTTTCCTGCTCCTCGGATGCTGCCTGACCTGCTGTGCTTTTCCAGCATCACACTTTTGTCTCTAATCTCCAGCATCTGCAGTCCTCACTTTTGCCTAACTGTCATAAGCATGCTTTTCCTTCTTTGACTTAATCTCAATCGCCTTTTAAATCAATAGAGTTCTTGCTTTTGCCTATATATTTGAAAGAATATATCTCAATATCTGGCTTTGAAGGTAGCCCATTGTTCAGCCAGTTTTTGCCATCGACCTTTGCTTCCAGTCTATCACTGCCCTTTTTCCCCCCCATGGAGATCAGTTCTCCCCACGCAATTATACTTACTCTGGATTGTTCTTTTCCACTGTCATTCCAAACTTTATTTCAAACAATAATCTCTGTTCTGTAAATACTCCCTCACCAACACTTAGTTTACTTGGCTCATGCTATTCCTTTGTACCAGGTCTAACAGTGCCAATTTCCCCACTGAACTGGACACATCCTGTAGAAAATTATCCTGAACACAATCTAGGAAAATTCCCCTTGCTGCTCTTTACATGAACACTATTAATTAAAATCCCTTGTGATTAGTATTCTATGATTTTTGCATCTCTCTGTGATTTAGTTGCAGATTTGTTCCACTTGGTGACGTGTATACTGCATCAAGCAATGCAATTTCATCCGTTTTGATCCTTAGCTCTAGCCAAATCAACTGCCCTCCAACAATCTTGGGCTTCCCATTTCTGCAGCACTAAAATGCTCTCCTTAACCAATACCATTAACCCATCCCCTATATTTTATGAACTTTATGACCAAATATACTTAACACAGTCATCCCTCTCCTTGAGCCATGTTTCTGATCTAGCCACAAAACCATAATTCCAAATGGCAATCTGCACCTGTAGCTCACTAACCTTCTTGACTACTCTGTGCATTCATGTAGCTTAACCCTAATTTAGACTCAATTTATTTCTTCCTTTCTGCAACTTTGCCTAATACTTATTACTCTATAATGTTCTGTCTCTCCCAAACTTTTGAGCCCCCTCCCACAGTCCTGATGCATCAGATGCAACTCATCTGGCGTATACAGTAACCAATCCTTTTTGTAAAAATCTAAAGCCCTCCCTCCTGCACTATCCTTCCAGTCACACTGATATATCATTCCTCCATGTAATTTGCATTTCCACCCTCCCCTAAATAATGCATCCCACGACTGATGAATCAGCCCCTGCCATTGACATCAGTTGCATCTTTATGTTTCTTCCATCAGGTATGAAGATTGCACACCATTGATCACTTTTTAGGGGTTTGGATCAATCAGATAAGGCTTGGTTTGTAAAATACTAACATATTCCTAAATTTACATTTGATAAAAACTAGTATACAGTATACAGTTTGTGCAAAACACATAATAGTCTTTCATCACATGAACAGAACCAATGTCTTCACTTCCTTCCCTTTATTTTAAATTCTGCAACGTGTGCCAAATTTCAGGGAAAAAGGCAGCCTTAAGATATTTGAAATGTTTTTAAAAAGAACATCTATTCACACAATTCTTAGGACTTACATGCAAGTTATTGTCCTTAATGATTCATTCTTAAAATCAATGTAGAAGACGTCATTTTTTACTTGTAAAGTTGTAAAGACATGTCTTCTCAGCTAATGGTACAATGCAAAATACCTGCTATATTATAAACTGTTACACCCACTATCCCAGCAGTCCTTCACTCCTCCCTCTCACCAAATTATCCTTCAAATATTTTGAGATTTAGGCAATAGGAGCTTTGTAGAATTTGGTTGGATTGTTCATTTTTAGGGCTAGGGATAAACAACTCGCTAACTGCATTTGTTATTTGAGATATGGGCTGAAAGGTTCTTGTAGGTGAAACATACTGCTGCTCTGTCAGTGATTGAGAGAGTGGATATTTGTGGACATGTTGCCTATCAAGCAGGCTGAATCGTCAAGCTTTTTGAGTGTTGTTGGAATTGCACTCATTCAAGCAAGTGGGGAGGATTCACTCAAACCCCTGACTTCTTTCTTGAAGTTTGTAGACTGACTCTGGGGAGTCAGGTGAGTTACACGCTACAGGATTTCTATCCTCTGACCTATTCTTGTAGCCATAGTATTGATATGGTTAGTCCAGTTCAGTTTTTGGTCAAGATAGTGGTAGTGGGGGGTTCACCAATATAATACCATTGAATGTCAAGGGGAAACAGTTAGATTTTCTCTTGTTGGAGACAGTTATGCTTGGCATCCGTTTGGAGCAAACATCATTTGTGACTTGTCGGCTTAAAGTTGGATATTGTCCAAGTCTTTCTGCATTTGGGCCCGAGACTGCTTCAGTATCTGAGCAGTCACGAATGGTGCTGAACATTGCACAATCATCAGCAAGCATCCCCAGTTCTAACCTCATGATGGTGGAAAGGTCATTGATGAATCAGTTGAAGATAACTGGATGAGGACACAACCCAAAGGAACTCCTGCAGCGATGTCCTGAAGCTGAAATGATTGATAGAATTCCAACAAACACAACCATTTCCAATGTGGCAAGCAGGACTCCAATCAGTGGAGAGTTCACCCCACCCCCATCCCCACTGCCACCAATTCCCATTGACTATAGTTTTTTGGAGGGCACTTTGATGCCACACTTGATTGAGTGTGCCTTGAATTTCAAGGGTAGTCACTCTCACTTCACCTCTGGAATTCAATTCTTTTGTCCATGTTGTAACCAGGGTTGAAAGAAACTTAGGAACAGAGTGACACTGGCAAATGCAAATTGAACTTCAGTGAGCAGTTTAATGCTAAGCAAGTTCTGCTTGATAGCACCATTGATGGTCTCTTCCATCATTTTGATTATGGATTGAGAGTAAACTAATGCGGTGGTTGGATTTCTTCTGCTTTTTGCGTACAGGACATACCTGGGCAATTTTCCACACTACAAGTATTGCAACACCACTAGAACAGCTTGGGTCAGAATGCAGCAAATTCCTTGATTTGGTTTGATTTGACTTATTTATTGTCATGTGTATCCGTCACAAAAATACAGTGAAAAGTGTTATAGTGTCACCACTCTCCAGTGCCATCTTATAACAGAGAAAAATAAACCAAAATATAGAATATAAAGGCAGAAAAATGGAGAAAGTTTCCAACTTTACTTCTTGTTATGTGCTCCATCATGGCCCATGAGCCTGATGGCCAGACACAAATCTCCTTCGCTGTGCTGCCACCACTGGAATGAAAGTCACCAATCTTTGTTACCATCTCCCATTCACTGACCCCCTTGCTAATACGAGTCCTTGCTGGACCTCAATATGCCACCGCTGCAGCCCGATTCCAATCTAGCCCAAACCCAAATCCACCACCAAAATGAGTCCACTTCAGGCCCACCTCACCAATGCAGCAACTGGGTACAAATTCACCTCTGCCACCGCCTCCTTGAATCTGTGCTGGATGCAGATGCCATCGGGAACACAAACTCACCTCTGCTGCAGCAGCCATAAGTCATGGCTAGGACCAGCTCAACATTGCAGAAGCTGCTAGGAACCCAAACACGCCTCCGACATCACTGCCATGAATCTGCACTTCTGGGTCTACTCACCACCACCAATGCCGTCTTCACCAAAAGCTAAGTAAAATAAAATAAGAGAGAAAAAAGAAAAAATAAAGAAACAAGAAGAAAAGAAATTAAATGAAAAACAGATGGAGTGGAGAAGTCCAGGCCTCAGAAGCCCTACTCCACTACCATCTCAGTGGAAGGATATACATCTTCCATGCTACTGCCAATATGCTGTCAGTGTCCATAACCTTTGCAGTATCCATTTTCTCCAGCTATTCATTGACACCAATCAGCATTCCGTAAAGACCACTCCCTCCGTGACTCCCTCGTCAGATCCACACCCCCCACCAACCCAACCTCCACTCCCGGCACCTTCCCCTGCAACCGCAGGAGGTGCAAGACTTGCGCCCACACCTCCCCCCTCACCTCCCTCCAAGGCCCCAAAGGAAACTTCTATATCCGCCACAGATTCACCTGCACCTCCACACACACCATCTATTGCATCCTCTGCACCCGATGTGGCCTCCCCTATATTGGGGAGACGGGCCGCCTACTTGCAGAGCGTTTCAGAGAA
>NC_057724.1:65259689-65434477 GCF_004010195.1 Chiloscyllium plagiosum
GTCTGACCTATCACCCTCACCTTTACCTCTTTCCACCTATCACATTTCCGACGCCCCTCCCCCCTACCTTTTATCTTAGCCTGCTGGACAAACTTTCCTCATTCCTGAAGAAGGGCTTATGCCCGAAACGTCGATTCTCCTGTTCCCTGGATGCTGCCTGACCTGCTGCGCTTTTCCAGCAACACATTTTCAGCTCTGATCTCCAGCATCTGCAGACCTCACTTTCTCCACCAAGTGGAGGGAATTAAGTTGACTGGAAGGCTGCCATCTATGACAAATAGAAAAGAAGCAGTTAAGTCAACCTACCAAGTTAATAAGGAAGCAAAATATCTCGTAAATTTTTACTATAAAGTGCTATATACTGCATCATATTTTGTTTTGCTGGGTATTGGAAATGTTTTAAACTGTTAAACATAGATAGTTTTGTTTTACTTCCTTTTGAATAAAAGATTTCTCTTTTTTTTATTAGAACTAAATCTTGAGCCTGGCATGCTTATGTTTCATTGAAAGATCACTACATTAAATTTTCAAATAAAGAATTAAAATATGATCTATCAAACAAGATTTCATTCTGAGATTTGACTTGTTCAGTAAAACTGCAGCTGGGATCCTAACATCTTCTGCTGCAAGTTCTTCTTTTGGAGCATACACAAATGACTGTTTTTGGTACAATGAGACATGGAAACTTCTGTCAAGAAGGATAATGGGATGCCTATACATGGACCATTAACATCGTACACTGAACAATCCATGTTGAGCACATAGAGTAGGAGATCACAGTATGGTAGGATCGGACACCTTACCCCACACCCTTAATCCCTAAATGATTGAAGAAAGGCAACAATCCGTAAAACAACATATTCTAAAATACTTACAATTCAATGAGTGAGGTGAGCAGCTCTAGTGCTATATAGCCTATAAGGAATTAGAACACGTTTGCAAATTTTGGAGTAGTGAGGTTTTGGATACTTTTGGGGGGTGGGGGGAAATGAGTTACCAGGGGTAAGCTATGGGGTCTGGCACAGAGTCTATCCCTGTTCTTCAGAAGGGAAGGAGGGGGTGGGAGAAGAGCAGAGCTTTAGTCATTGGGGACTCTATAGTTAGGAGGACAGATAGGAGGTTCTGTGGGAACGAGAAAGACTCACGGTTTGTGTGTTGCTTTCCAGGTGCCACAGTTCATGATGTCTCAGATCATGTTTTCGGGATCCTTAAGGGGGAGTGGGAGCACGTCGTGGTCCACATAGGCACGAACAACATAGTTAAGAAAAGGGATGAGGATTTAAGGCAGAAATTCAGGGAGCTAGAACAAACAGTTGTTATCTCTGGTTGGTTACCTGTGCCACATGCTAGCAAGACAAGGAATAGGGAGAGAGAGGAGTTGAACACATGGCTACAGGAATGGTGCAGGAGGCAGGGTTTCGGATACCTGGATAATTGGGGCTCATTCTGGGGTAGGTGGGACCTCTACAACCAGGAAGGTCTACGCCTGAACCAGAGGGGTAGGGGAATGTGCTAATACTCTTCGGGAGGGTTTAAACTAATTCAGCAGGGGAAAGGGAACCTAAATTGTAATTCCAATGGCCAGGAGGTTGAGAGTAGTGAGGTCAGAAATAAGATTTGAAGGTCATCACAAGAGGGTACTGACAATCAGGAACGTGTTCTAATTCCTTATAGGCTATATAAGCACTAGAGCTGCTCACCTCACTCATTGACTTCAACGCCAGGATCATCTGGAATAAGGTGGATGAACTTGCAGCATGGGTTGGTACCTGGGACTTCGATGTTGTGGTCATTTTGGAGACAGGGATAGAGCAGGGACAGGAATGGTTGTAGCAGGCTTCAGGATTTAGATGTTTCAGTAAGAACAGAGAAGATGGTAAAATAGGGGGAGGTGTGGCATTGTTAGTCAAGGACAGCATTACGGTGGCAGAAAGGACATTTGGAGACTCGTCTACTGAGGTAGTTTCCTGACACAGTATATAGATACGTTAACAAGGAACGAGGCCATATTAGATTTGGTACTGAGTAATGAACCCAACCAGGTGTTAGATTTGGAGGTAGATGAGCACTTTGGTGATAGTGATCACAATTTGTTTATGTTTACTTTAGCAATGGAAAGGGAGAGGTATATACCGCAGGGCAAGAGTTATAGATGGGGGAAAGACAATTATGATGCCATTAGGCAAGTTTTAGGGTGCATAAGATGGGGAAGGAAACTGCAAGGGATGGGCACAATTGAAATGTGGAGCTTATTCAAGGAACAGCTACTGCGGGGCCTTGATAAGTACATACCTGTTGGGTAGGGAGGAAGTGGTTGAGCGAGGGAGCTGTGACTTACCAAAGAAGTTGAATCTCTTGTCAAGAGGAAGAAGAAGCTTATGTTAGGATAAGACATGAAGGCTCAACTAGGGTGCTTGAGAATTACAAACCAGCCAGGAAAGGCCTAAAGGGAGAGCTAAGAAGAGCCAGGAGGGGTCATGAGAAGTCATTGGCAGACAAGTCATTGGCAGAAGTCAAGGAAGACCGTAAAGCTTTCCATAGGCATATCAGGAATAAAAGAATGATTAAAGTAAGATTAGGACCAATCAAGAGCATAGTGGGAAGTTGTGCACAGAGTCCAACGAGCTAGAGGAAGTGCTCAATGAATATTTTTCATCAGTATTCATACTGGAAAAAGTCAATATTGTCGAGGAGAATACTGAGATACAAGCTACTAGACTAGATGAGGTTGAGGTGCATAAAGAGGAGGTTTCAGCAATTCTGGAAAGTGTAAAAAATACGCAAGTCCCGTGGGCTGGATAGGATTGATTCTAGGATTCTCTGGGAAGCCAGGGAGGAGATTGTAGAGTCTTTGGCTTTGATCTTTATGTTGTCATTGTCTATAGGAATAGTGCCAGAAGACTGGAGGATAGCAAATTTGTCCCCTTGTTCAAGAAGGGGAGTAGAGACAACCCTGGAAATTATAGACCAGTGAGCCTTACTTCAGTTGTGGGTAAAGTGTTGGAAAAGATAAGAGATAGGATTTATAAACATCTAGAAAGGAATAAATTGATTAGGGATAGTCAACACGGTGAAGGGTAGGTTGTGCCCCACAAACCATATTGAGTTCTTTGAGAAGATGACCAAACAGATAGATGAGGGTAAAGCGGTTGATGTGGAGTATATGGATTTCAGTAAGACATTTGATAAAGTTCTCCAATTTCTAAATCAGAAATTGGCTAGTTGAAAGACGTCAGAGGGTGGTGGTTGATGGGAAATGTTGTTCCTGGTATTCAGTTACTAGTGGGTTACCGCAAGGATCTGTTTTGGGGCCACTGCTGTTTGTCATTTTGATAAATGGCTTAGATGAGGGCATAGAAGGATAGTTTCGTAAATGCGCAGATGACACTAAGGTCAGTGGAGTTGTGCATTGTGCTGAAGGATGTTGCATTTTGCAGAGGGACATAAATATGCTGCAAAGCTAGGCTGAGAGGTGGCAAATGGAGTTTAATGTGGATAAGTGTGAGGTGATTTGTTTTGGAAGGAGCAATAGGAATAAAGAGTACTGGTCTAATGTTAAGATTCTTGGTAGTGTAGATGAACAGAGAGGGATCTCGGTGTCCATGTACACAAATCCCTGAAAGTTGCCACCCAGGCTGATGGGGTTGTTCAGAAGGCATATGGTGTGTTAGCTTTTATTGGTTGAGGGATTGAGTTTCGGAGCCATGAGGTCATGTTGCAGCTGTACAAAACTCTGGTGCGGCCACACTTGGAATATTGTGTACAGTTCTGGTCACCGCATTATAGGAAGGATGTGGAAGGGTTGGAAAGGGTTCAGAGGAGATTAATAAGCATATTGCCTAGTATGGAGTGAAGGTCTTATGAGGAAAGGCTGAGGGACTTGAGGCTGTTTTCGTTATAGAAGAAGAAGTTTGAGAGGTGACTTAATAGAGACATATAAAATAATGGGAGGGTTAGACAGGGTGGACAGTGAGAGTCTTTTTCCTCAGATGGTGATTGCTAGCACAAGGGGACATAGCTTTAAATTGAGGCCTGATAGATATAGGACAGATGTCAGATGTTTCTTTACTCAGAGAGTAGTTAGGACTTAGGTTACCCTACCTACAACTGTAGTAGACTTGCCAACTTTTAGGGCATTTAAATGGTTATTGTATAAACATATGGATGAAAATGGAACAATATAGGTTAGATGGGCTTCAGATTGGTTTCATAGATTGGCACAACATTGAGGGCCGAAGGGCCTGTACTACGCTGTAATGTTCTTTGTTCTACGACTGTAGATGACACTTGAAAAGATCGCCTATGTTCAGTTTTGACTGGCATTAATTTGTAAGGATGAATATCATAATCAGGATTGCTTGTGCCTAGATTTCTGTTTGACCATGCACGTAAGTTTTGTGAGGCAGGTGTCCTTAATCTAGAAGATGAAAGTTTCTGATTAATGCAACCACCCATTGAAGGAGCTCACATCACACACAAGTGGACATTGCTTGAATCTAAACAAAATTTATTCTGTCCACTACAGGTGTGCTGGTTACAAGTTTCATTTTCATTATGCATTTGCAACTCAAATGGAGATGGAAGGAAACATGGCTAACACATGAGAGTGAGTCACAGGCTCTGTATGTTCTTCTAGGTACACCTCACCCACCCACCACACTCCCAACCCCACCCCTCCAAGTGTCATGTTTCTTTCTGCATTGTGTTTGCTCTCAAACCCATCAGGTTTGAACCTCTCCACATTCCAATCTGACCATCTTATTTAACTGTACATCTCCATACTTTATCCCTTGAGCTGTATGCCTACTGCCCAATGTAGTAAGGCACTATCCTCTGTCAGAGCAAGATGGTGATGATGACTGTCAATAACCTAACTTTCCAAAGTACTCAATGACCTACCATGCACTATCATCTCCCACCTTAACATTTTGAGTTGCGCCCCTTTCAAGTGACTGCCCCTGTTTCCCAGATGACTCCAATCCCCACACTTGACTTCCCAACTTCCATATCACAGCAGTAGCCCCGATAACCTCCCTTCAATTCACTGAGCCCCAGAAATGGGTGTGGCCCATCCGCCAACCAACTTGGAATGTCAATCCCAACTGCTTGTGGACCAGACCCCAGTCTGATCTCTGCACACTTCTCCCAATTAAATTGCCACTAATCCTTGGACAGGTTGGACTCTATGTGCTCAACTGACTGGACCCATTCAGCAGACTGTAGCGAGATAAATACCACACCTTGATCACATCAAATGGCTGACTGATCATGTCCAAGCCTCTGAACTGGGGTCAAATGCTGCCCTTGATTGACTGTGGCAGGACTTGCCCTGACTGACCATTGACCCCTTTGACTGGACTAAGGACCACTCCTCTTTGACTTTCAGGCATGGCCATTTTGTTGAAGCACATGCAATGAATTTGCCACGTAAGCTGTTTGGTGTAGGTGTGACATTGATCTCACATGGTGCCTTACAGCAACATGTCTGTCCCCTTGACTGATCACTACTGGAAAATATGGCAAACTGTCTGGCTGTCTACACTAAAAAGCAAGGCAAGACAGAAGGAGCCTGTAAATACTGAATGAAGACGCCATGCATAAACAGACAAGGCAAGGCAGAGATGCTGTGAGCATCCAAATAAGTAAGTGATCACTAAAAAATGACAGAGATGCATCCTGTTCTGATGCATGAGATGAGTGTCTGTCGACGCAAAGTATTAGCATTGCAATGTTAGGTATTAGTGCATTCCAAAGTCCCGTATTAAAGTAGTGAACTTTATTAATAGTTGGTCCAATGTGTGCCATGATGTGGTGGGGCTGATGCTTTGCTGATGCCAACCTCTAAGGACAGAGAAGCAAGCGGATGCTGCCCATGGAGCATGGTCTGAAATGTTGGAAAATAGTGGCCAAAATGGATGCATAGAGAAGACACTGACGAACTGTAGCCAACAGCTAACTACTGACTTTCATACTGGGAATTGTGCCTTCTATTTTACTTCTGATACCTGGGAAAAGGGCATTCTGATTATTACTGAGGTCATATTAAGTAATAATAAGGTGTTAATGAATGCAAATAAATCCCTAGCTACACACTAGCAAGACTCATCCATTTGTTAAAACATTATGTGGAAAATCTGATATTTTTCCCTCAAAGTCTAGACTCTGTGCCATTTGTGTCATATTTTACTAACTGTCCCGCCATTTCCCATGTTGCTCAGAGGCTGGAAAAACATTCTATCAATTGTTGTTAGGCACTGTTTAAATATTTTGTGTGTCATGCCTCATTTTCACTGTTTTTCTTGCTTCCAGGATTTATAAATCTTGTAAATAAATGTGCTTACTTGACTTCAGACTGAATCATGTATTTTACTTTCCTTTATGGGTAGAAGTACAAAGTAAGAACCTATAACTTCTCTTGCAAAATCATCATGATAAAAGAGTAATTGTTGGACCAGTAGCACACTAATCCTATTCACTAATCCTTCAGGGTGTGCACTTAGGGTTGATGGAAGTTCTGTTTCACTGCAAACACAAAGAGAGAGAATTGGGAAAGCATCCAAATTGTAATACAATCTTACCCCAGTAGTCAACATGACCCCTGCTTGGCTTAATTTACAGAATAGTTTGCTTCTGCGAAAACTCCCCTGTGAAATGGCAGTGAATACATATGGATCAAAGAAAGCTGCCTATTGCAACAAGGAAAGATTTTATGCATATGGTTTGAAGTAATTGCACATCTGTACTTTTCACGTGCCAGGGTATTTTTTTGTTATATAATTGTGTCACTATTTTGGGTGCACTGCACTCTGTTTCTCCAAGCACTTCTTGCTGCTAAATATGTTTGAGCTTCACAGAATTTTCCTTCATTCATCATCTTTATTTGTAACGTGAATAAAATACACATATCTCCAAAATGTATTGTTTTATGATAGAAGATGAAGGAAATCCTTGACACAGAATGCAAACTGTGCAGCATTTTGTTTGTTTTATGAGTTGCATTATTATATCCCAAAGATATGCTTTAATAAGGAAATGCTATATTTGCCCAGATTTCCTGCGGTAAATGCAGCAAAACTGTTAATGCTCACTGTGATTTCTCCACTGAAAACTGATTGCAACTTTGGGAGAATGCACTTGTGCAGAATAATGTGGAAATTCACAAACGGCATTTGTTAAATCTATGCTGCTTCACTGAGTAATCTGTAGACTGCAGTCTTTATTTTTCTTGAAAATTTAAGTTTTCATCATCTTACTGTAAATACCCTTATAAAAGTTGCACCTTGTTGAAGGACATCCAAAAGGTTTACAATGGCGTGCAAACTTCATAATTACGGCTAAACACCCTTACAAGCCATAGTAACCAACATATTCATGGAACGGGAAATTTCTCCACATTGGATTAAAATATAGTCTAAAACAAAGATAAACTATCAGTCATTTTCTTACCATCTCAAAATTTAAATTTAAAGTGAAGTGATTTCACGATTTTAATTTCCTAGTGCTGCTATCTGTGAGAAGAGTCAAAGAATCCTGGAGGTTCACAGGACAGAAAAAGGCACTTCAGCTCATCCAGTCTGCGATGGTCAAAAACAACCATCTAACTATTCTGATCACATTTTCCAGTACTTGGCCCATTGCCTTGTGTGCCTTGGTGTTGCAAATGCACATCTTTGTACTTATTAAATGTTGAGGATTTCTGCTTTACAACTCTTATAGGCAGTGAGTTCCAGCTTCCCAGCACACTCCGTTGAAAAATTGTTTCCTCACATCCCCACTAAACCTCTTGCCCCTTTACATTAAATCTGTTCCCCATGGTCATTGATCTCTACACCCAGCTCATTCCTGTATACCTTACCAATGCCTCTCAAGTTTAAATATTGCAGTTACGTACCCCCTCAGTCTATTCTGCTCCAACGCAGGTAACATCCTCAACACCCTCTCCAATCACATCCCTCCTGCAATGTGGATTCCAGACGCGCACACAATACTCCAACTGTGGCCTGACCAGCATCTTATACAGTTCCAGTGTAACCTCTCTGCTCTTAAACTATATGTCGCGGCTGATAAAGGTAAGTATCTCATGACAATCTCCCATGGGGGACCTTATCAAAAGCCTTGCTAAAGTCCACATAGACTACATCAAACACATTGTCTTCATCTCTCATAGACATGACATTTAAAACCATGCTGACTATTTGCTTTGCCCCTCCAAGTGCAGATTAATTCTGTCCCTCAGAATTGTTTCCAATTGGTTCCCACTAGCGTTGGACTGACTAGCTTGTAGTTTCCTGGTTTATCAATTTCTCCTTCTTGAATTTCAGCACTGCACTTTATGTGACCATTAAAATGTACCTACTTTTCAGCCTGTCAGCCCACTCAGAACCTTCTGTCTATGCTAATTTCTTTAATTATATTACAATCCTTTTCCATGATTTCTACACCCATGTTGCCCTTCCCATTAGTGAACACAAACACACCAAACCTCACATATGTCCTCCAGCTGCACACAAATTCCCACTGTGCTTATTAATGGGCTCTAGTCTTTCCTAGTTGTCCCTTAACGTGCTTGTAAATAATACAGCTCCTTCCCTGCTGTTATTAGACTGTTGAATGGACCTCTTTAATTTCAAACCTATTGTTGATCTTGCTTTGTGCACCTCCTGTGCAACCATAACGTTGTGTGCCTTGGCCTGTCTAAGCGCCCTATGATCTGTATGTACTGTTTGCTATGATCTGTCTGCACTGCTCACAAAACAAAACTTTTTGCTGCACTTAGATACATATGACAATAAATCAAATCAAATTTGGAATTTTTCTTTCTTTACCTACTATTATTCTTTCCTGCCCCATATTGCACTCCTAATTTCCTTTTTAAGATTGCACATTCTATACTCCATCAGAGCTAATTCTGTTTTGAGACCTCCGTATCTGTCATGAATCTCCCCTTTTTTAAAATCTTTATACAATCCTATGTAACTCTCGATTCGGAGAGTTCACTAGATTTGTTGGTTGCACCCTTTGTTATGATTGGAACACATTGGTCCTGTACTCTCCCTAATTTCTTCTTGAGTGCTTCCCACTGCTTTCACACAGATTTAACTAAAAGTATCTGCTCCCAATCCACCCTTGCCAAATCATATCTGATCTTATGAAAATCAACTTTCCCCCAGTTTAGAAATTTGAATTCAGGGACATCTTTCTCCTTTTCCATAACAATCTTGAATCTAACAGGGTTATGATCGCTGCCCTTAAAATACTCCTCCATTGATACTGCAAGTGCTTGCCCTGCTTCATTATTAAAAGTTAAGTGCAAGACTGTCACTTCTCTTGTAGACACTTCTACATACTGGCTTAAAAGGATGCGTTTTAAGAATGTCAGTCCCTTTAAAACCTTTCACACTATGACTACCCTGGGAAAGTTGAAATCCCCCACTTTCACTACCCTATTACATTTAGTTAAAAATCACATACCACCAGGTTATAGACCAACATGTTTATTTGGAAGCACTAGCTCTCGAAAGCTAGTGATTCCAAATAAACCTGTTGGACTATAACCTAGTGTTGTGTGATTTTTAACTTTGCTGAAAATGTGTTGCTGGAACAGCGCAGCAGGTCAGGCAGCATCCAGGGAACAGGAGAAGCGACGTTTCGGGCATAAGCCCTTCTTCAGGAAATGTCGATTCTCCTGTTCCCTGGATGCTGCCTGACCTGCTGCGCTGTTCCAGCAACACATTTTCAGCTCTGATCTCCAGCATCTGTAGACCTCACTTTCTCCTCAATGATTTTTAACTTTATCCACCCCAGTCCAACACCTGCACCTCCAAATCACTTACATTTCCACTTCTTTGAACACATTTTGCTGCTTGTTCTGATTCATGGCAAAATATCATCTTGATTTGGAGTCATAGAGCTGCAAAGAATGGAAACTGACCTTTCAGTCCAACTCGTCCATGCTATCCTAAATTAATCTAGTCCCATTTGCCAGCAATTGGCCCATATCCCTCCAAACTCTTCATATTCATATACCCATCCAGATGCCTTTTAAATGTTGTAATTGTACCAGCCCTCACCACTTCCTCTGACAGCTCATTCTACACACGCAACACCCTCTGCGAGAAAATGTTGCCCCTTAGATCCTTTTTAAATCTTTACCCTCTCACCTTAAACTAATGCTCTCTAATTTGGACTCTCCAACTCTGGGGAAAAAGGACCTATCTTTGTCACTCATGATTTTATAAACCCCATAGCCTCTGACGCTCCAAGGAAAGTAGCCCCAAATTGTTCCAGCTCTCCCTAGAGCACAAACCCTCTAATCATGGCAACAACTCTTATCAATCTTTTCTAAACCCTTTCAAGTTTTGCAACATCTTTCCTATAGCAGGGAGATCAGAATTGAACCAAAAGTCACCTAACTAACGTCCAATGTTCTCCACTAGGTGCTAAGCAAACTCCTTCCAGTAAAAAAAAAACACACAGCAAATTATCTGCTAAACTGGGTCCTAACCAGACCCTCTACAAAAATATACTAAACTGAAACCAACGTGCTCCACAGGATCCTAGGAAGGATCACATTACTGGAAGCAGTCACAATCCACTCCACTAGACCACTGGACCACTCAAATATAAGAAACCTGCGAGGAAGCGGGGTAAGCATGCCGGCCTGCAAGTAAGACTGAGACTACGTGGTTTCAAGACCCCCCCCCCTTCCTAGCTTACTCCTAGCAAAGGTAAAATCTCTGGAGAACAAATGGACAAACTCCGATCAAGGCTCATCTTTCAGCGTGAACTGTGGAGCTGCTGCATACTCTGCTTCACAGAAACCTGGCTCAACCCATTCCATTCCCGACTGCGCACTTCAAGCTGATGGTTTTTCTATCCATCGTACAGCGTCCTCAGGTAAGGCAAAGGGTGGAGGGGTTGGCTTTTGAATCAACAACTTGTGGGACACGGACATTGCAATCCTGAGCAGCCATTGCTCCCCAAATCTTGAATTTCTCACCATCAAATGCCGCCCCTTCTATCTACCACAGGAATCTACCACTGCTATACGAACTGCTATGTACATATCGCCATAAGCAAAGGTTGAGGAAGCTCTGGATATGCTGTACTCCACCACTAACACCCTGGAGATGGAACATCCCAAGGCCCTGTTTATCGTAACTGGCGACTTCAAGCAAGCCAATCTAAGGTGTTACCCAAGTACCACCAGAACATTACCTGCCCCACCAGGGGGGCCCGTACATTTTAGACCACTGCTACACCGCTGTGAAAGATGCCTACCACTCCAACCACGCCCTCATTTCGGGAACTCTGACCACAATGCCATGCTTACAGGCAAAAGCTCAAGCAGGAGACCACCTTGCGGTTACAGTTCCAGTGCTGGTCCGAGGTGGCACAGGGTCAACCCCAGTGCTATTTGGAATCGGCTGATTGGGCATGTTCAAACAGTCCGCAGGTACCTTGGTCGATTACGCCACCACAATCACAGGCTTTATCAGCAAGTGTGTGGAAGACTGCATACCAAGGAAGTCAATCCAGGTGCTGCCCAGCAGGAAGCTCTCGATGAATCAGGACATATAGAACCTGCTAAAAACTAGGTGTGAGGCCTTCAGATCAGGAGACGCACTCAAATATAAGGAATCCAAGTACGACCTTCACAGAGCCATTAAGACAGCTAAGGACCAATACCGATCCGAACTAAAGACCCAGACAGATACCCGGCAACTACAGCAAGGACTGAATGACATCACAACTTCTAAAAAGAGACAGTGCAAGACAGCAGATGATGACACATCCCTCTCAGATTGTCTCAACGCCTTCGATGCTCACTTTGAGCAGAATTTCGGTGGACAGGTAACACCTATTCCGACAAGTCCTGACAAAACTATCCCAGCAGTCACTGCAGAGATCAGATCAGTTTTCTTTCGTGTGAATCCAAGGAAAGCGATGGGACCAGTCGGAGTACCAGGCCACGCACTCAGAGCATACGCAGATCAACTGGCAGAGGTCTGCACAGACATAGTCAACCTCTCCCTGCCTGTTTCAAGAGGCCCAACATCATCCCTGTGCCTAAAGGTCATGCAGTATGTCTCAATGTCTATTGCCCAGTGGTCTTAACTTTGGTGGTCATGAAGTGCTTTGAAAGGCAGGTCATGGCATTAATCAACTCCAGCCTCCCCACTACTCTTGACCCACTCCAATTTGCCTATCGGACCAACAGATACACTTCATATGCCATATCACTTGCCCTTCATTCCTCCCTAGAACATCTTGACACCAAGAACAGCTACGTAAGAATCCTATTCATTGACTACAGTTCAACCTTCAACACTATTATCCCCTCGAGACTGATTAGTAAACTTCGTGATCTCAGACTAAGCCCCATTCTCTGCAACTGGATCCTCAATTTCTTGACCCATAGACCACAATCAGTGAAGACTGGGGACAATATTTCATCCTCAGTATTACTCAACACTGGAGCCCCCCAGGGGTGCGTACTCATCCCCTTACTGTACTGTACTCACTATATATCCATGACTGTATCGCCAAATACCAGACTAATGCCATTTACAAGTTTGCTGATGACACCACCATAGTCGGTCAAATCTTAGATGGCAACAAAACAGACTATCGACGGGAGGTGGAAGACCTGGAGAAATGGTGCACGGAGAACAACCTAGCTCTCAATGCCAGCAAAACCAAGGAACTCATTATTGACTTTCGGCAGGACGTTACTCATGCCCCCCCTACACCTTAACAACACAGAGGTGGAACGAGTGGAGAGTGTCAAGCTCCTGGGAGTGGTCATCCACAACAAGCATTCTTGGACTTTTCATGTGAACGCACAAGTTACAAAGGCCCAACAACGTCTCTTCTTGCTCAGGCAGCTGAGAAAATTTGGCCTGACAGTGAATACCATTGCCAACTTTTATAGATGCGTCATCAAGATCAGAAACTGTTACAGAGAGTGGTGAACTCAACCCGGACGATCACAAAGGCCATTCTCCCATCTACAGAATCCATCTACCAGGCCTGCTGTAAAGCAAAGGCCACCAGCATTCTCAAAGATCCATCCCACCCTGGCAATGTTTTTCTACAACCTCTACCATCAGGGAAAAGGTACAGAAGCCTGAACACGCACCGGGCCGGTTTCAAAACAGTTTCTACCCTACTGTTGTTAGAATACTGAATTGACTCACAAACTCTTAACATTCACCTGTCCATGTTTTTTTGTTTTTGCCAGTGTTTACCTATTATTTACTTATCTATGCTACTTAACTCCGTGATCTGCCTGTATTGCTCGCAAGACAAAGCTTTTCACTGTGCCTCGGTACACATGACAATAAATTCAATTCAATTCAATGTCCTGTAAAGTCACAACATGACCTTCCAACTCCTATACTCAATGCACTGACCAAGAAAGGGAGCCATACCAAATGCCTTCTTTGCTATCCTATCTACCTGCGACTCGACGTTCAAGGAACTATGAACCCGCACTCCAGGGTCTCTTTGTTTAGCAACATTCCCTGGGACTTTACCATTAAGCATATGAGTCCTACTAAGATATGCGTTTCCAAAATGCAGCACCTCACATTTATCCAAATAGAACTCCATCTGCCACTCCTCCACCCATTGACCCATCTGATCAAGGGCCCGTGTACTGTGAAGTAACCTTCTTCAATGCCCACTACCCTCCAATTTTGGTGTCATCTGTAAACTTACTCACCATACCTCCTACCTTCACATCCAAATCATTATACCAGATTGAAATATCCATTGGAAAAGGGAATTAGGTGTTGTGGGCAGCCATCCTGAAACTCAGTAGTGAGTACCGTTGCTTGCAAATGACCACAAAGTCCAGGTATTTAAGAAAACAATGGATTATATATGGATTACATGCTTGAGCCATTGTCCGAACTAATAACTTGGATTTTCATGAACCAAAATGATTTTAAAAAAGGTCCAAAATGCAGACTTAAAATGGATTAAGCAAGAGACAGCCTGTAACTGAAATTAATATTTTTCCCCAAGGCAACGAATAAGTTAATATTTTCCTAGGAGGTATAAAAAGGTCCTCAACTCCTATCTGATTTTGATCATGAAACCTTCATATGTTGTAGACCAAACATTGCAATGCAGATCAAAAAGCTTGCATTCCAAGGAGCTTTCTGAGATAAGCAAAGGTGATACGTTTTTGACACAACAGAAGTGAAACAGGCTGGAGAACTCTCTCTCTCTGGCTCTCAAAAAGAAAAACCCAAAATCAACACAAAGAAGCTTTAAAGAAACAGCAGGAAACCAAGAACCTCAAAGATCTGAACGTTCATACAAACAGAGTCGGTGTAGGCAATTGAGCCCTTCAAACCTGCTCTGTCATTCAATAAGATCATGGCTGATCTGGCTGTAAGCCACTCCAATCAATTATTTACCCCCAGCTTAACTAAGAATCTATTCACCACTGCTATAAATATGTCTTAAAAATTCTACTTTTGTCACCTTTTCAGGGGAGTGTTCCAAAGACTCTCAACGCTCAGAGAGAAGAAAATTGTCTCACCTTTATTTTTAAACAGTGACCCTTGTTCCAAATTCACCCATGAGGAAACACCCTCTCCACATCTACCCTGGGAAGACGCCACAGGATCTTAAATGTTTCAATCAAATTGCCTGTTACTCTTAGAGTCATAGAGCTATAGAGCATGGAAACACACCCTTTGATCCAACTCGTCCATGCCAACCAGATATCCTAAATAAATTTTGTCCCATTTGCCAGCATTTAGCCCATATCTCTCCAAACTGTTCCTATTCACATACCCATCCAGATGCCTTTTAAATGTTGTAATTGTACCCGTCTCCACCACTTCCTCTGGCAGCTCATTCCATATGCACATCTGCGTGAAAAAGTTGCCCCTTAGATCCCTCTCACCATAAGTCTGTGCCCTTTAGTTTTGAACTTGCCCACCCCAGAGAAAAGACTCCCCTGATTTTATAAATCCCTATAAGGTCACCCCTCATCCTCTAATGCTCCAGGGAAAATAGCTCCAGTCTATTCAGCCTCTCCCTAGAACTCAAGCCCTCTACAACATTTATAACATCCTTGTAAATCTTTTCTGAACCTTTTCAAGTTTCACAACATCCTTCCAAAGCAGAGACACCAGAATTGCACAGATTCCAGAAATGCCTAATCAATGACCTCCAACTCCTATACTGTACTCAATGCATTGACCAATCAGGGCAAACAAACCAAACACCACCTTCACTATCCTGTCTACCTCTCCTCAACTCTGGTAGATGCAAGCTTTGCTTGTCCAACCTTGCTTCAATAGACAAGTCACTCATTTGAGGTATTGGCCTGCTAATCTTCTTTGGACTCTGTCCAATACATTCATATCATTTCTTAAATAAGGTGACCAATACTGTGCACAATACTCCAGTTGCAGTCTCACCAATGCCCTGCTTAACTGAAGCATAAACTTTCCATTTTTGCATTCAATTCCCCTAGTGATAAATGATAGCATTTTATTAGCATCCCTAAATACTTATTGTACCTATTAACTTTTTGCAATACGTGTACCAGGACACCCAGATCCCTTTGTATCTCAGCAATTTGCAATCTCTCACCATTTAAATAATATTCTTCCCAACAAAATGCTTATGTTGCCTTCACAACTTACTCCCTGACATATATTTTTGCCATCAGGAAATTTGGCACTTTATCTTCTACCCCTCATCCATTAAATTGTAAACACTTGAGGTCCCAACCCCAACTCTGTGGCATACCACTCAATACATTCACCAACCTAAAAATGCAATTTATGCCTGTTTTCGGTTTCCTGTTAGCCAGCCAAACCTTCTATCCATGCCAATATGCTGCCCTCAAACAATAAGTTTGAATTTTCCATAATTTCCTTTGATGTGGCACTTTACCAGATGCTTTCTGGAATTGTATTACAGTATAGTCGGTTCTGCTGTAACATGTGTTTCTTCAATGTGAATTGGCTTTAATGCAGCTGAAGAATTTAGGTTGTTATTTGTAGAATGTAAACTTTCCTTGCCTGTACTGGCTATAACACAATCTCTGTCCCATTAGTTTAAATGGTGCTGCTATTGCGCGATTTTCTTATAACACGACATCTCATGAGAACGGAACTATTGCGTTATATCAGAACAAACTGTACATCCACCAGTTCCCCTTTTATTCACTGCATGTGGTACTTCTACAAATAACTCCAACAGATTGGTCAAATATCATTTTTCGATCACAAAACATTTTGATTTTGCCTAATTGTCTCAAACTTATCAAATAAGAGCTTCTAACATTTTCTTTATGATACTGTTAAGCGAAATGATCTGCAGTTTCCCAATTTCTATCTCCCCACTATTTTTGAATAGAGGATTTACAGTGCCTCTTTTCAAACTGAATTGGATCTTCCTCGAATCAATTTTTTTTTGGAAAATTGAAATCAAAAGTGTGAAATATCTTACCAGCCACTTCTTTTAAGAACACAACAGATGAAGTCCATCAGGACACGGACAGTTTTCAGCCCACAAGTCCAATTTACTCAGCAGCATTTCGCTGGGTGACTACAATTTTCCTGGATTCCTCACTCCCTTACATTTTCTGATTATCGCTGATTTTGGGATGTTTCTTGTGTATTCTACTGTGAAGACTAAAGCAGTAACCAAAATAGCACGTCAACACTGAACGTCTAGACAAAAACACTGATGATGACTTCACAGTTTACAGTCCAGAAACAGGCCACACTGCCCATCTTATCTGTGCTGATTAACACGGATATGACTATACATCCCATTTTCCAGCTTTTGGCTCCATGGGCCTGGGAGTTACAGCCATGCAAGCAAATATCTAAATACTGCTTCTGACTCAACCTTCCTCTCAGACAGTGAGTTTCAGATTCCGACAACACCTCGAACATTCTCACCTGTCATCTTAGCATTATACCTTCTCATCTCAACTCCGTGGCCCCTGGTAATTGACTCCTTTACTAATGGATAAAGTACCTCCCTATACATCCCATCTATGTCCCTCAATCTTATCCCTGTATCAGGTCTGCTTTCAACCTGCTCAAAGGAAGACAACACTAGCCTCTCCAACCTTTTCTCAGGTCACAGACCCTCCAGCCCAGCAGTATCCTGAAAAATCCTCTCTATACATTTTCCGGTGCAGTCATATCATTCCTATAACGTGGTGATTACCATGAATGTCCCTCGTTCTCAATCTCTCCCTCATCTGAGGTGCGGCAACCTCAGATTAAATCCCCATCAGTCATATCTTATGAGAGAGCAGCCCAAGTCATCTCAGACTACAGAGACTTTATAACATGATGAGCAGAGCTGCCCGCAATACTCCAGTGATTGCCTACCCAGCATTTTACACAGCTCAAGCATAACCTCCTTGCTCTTGTATTCCATTCTGGCTAATAAATTCAAGAATCCCGTATGAAGTGGCTCATGAATTCAACTATCCCATATGCTTTCTTAACCACTTTGTCTACTTGCCTTACACATTCAAGGATCTGACCATCACCTGTAAATTCCTCTGTGTCGTACACCATCCCTTCTCCCCTTTGACTCAAACAGCTTGTGCTAGCTTCCAGAACAATATAACCTACTTTGCATGCTTCTGGCACATGCATGATATATCTGCATCATCTCCAAGATTATAATAAAAGTTAGGAATGCTGGAAGGCACTGGAAACAGATTCAATGACACTTCCCCACCCAACCCACCTAACAATCATTTTATAATCACCAACTTTCTGATTTGAAAACTGGCATCAAAGATCTGAATTTTGCAGCCTGTGTACCTCAGGAAGAATTTTTCAACCTTATGAGTTAAGATATACTGCTGCTTCTCCTATTTCGTCTGATTCCTGATCTATTGCAGAGGGCATCATGTTCTAACGATTTTCTAATTAGTGCAGGTTAGAATACAAAGTTCATAAAACTCTGCAGGTAAAATATAAATGCAATAAATAGCTGGGACCTTTAATTCAGCACAGGTCATAAAATTCAGAACTTATTTCTACTTTATGGTGTAGGAGGTGATCACTTTGAACTGCATGTTTATCAAATTGTAATTGAGAAGTAACTGAAAACAAAGGCATGTTCTCTACAATAATAAAATCTTCTTAACTGTCCCTCAGGATTGAAAATGATATACTTCCCCACTGGTATAATCAGCTTCCAGATAGCTAACGGATCCATTATTCGTGACCTACAGACTTCGCCACGTATAGAATAAGTGCTATTTGAACAGTAAGGTAGAAGGATTGTTTAGATGTTCGTGCGCTTCTTTTGATACCTCGAATTTGTGTTTGCAAGTTCCTGGAGAATTATTTCAATGTACAAAACACCTTAATAAATTAGCCTTCAGCATTTTGATTGATAACAAATCGAGGTCTCTAATGAGTCAGTAGGGATTTTTGAGCTCTTCAGGGATGCTTTGAGGATGGCCTTAAAATGGTTCACTGTCCATCTGGAAACTCCTATTATAACAGAGTTCCAAACAGAGCAGTTGATATGGCTTGCGCAGTGGAATTGGTTTTGAGTTATTAACACTTTGATGCTGGGCAAGTTGGCTTTGGAGAGACTGCGGCTGTTATACCATCTTCCTTGTTACTAGCTTTGGAGGATTTTCTACCGGTGGTTCTGCTCCAGTTTCGAAAGCTGTCCAAGTCTCCGAATATACAGGAGCATAGTATCATTGCTGCCAGTAAACCCTGACCTTGATTTCTGGCTTGAGGTCACGGCCCTCAAATATTCTTTAGTTCTAAGTCAGTCAAAGGCTAAGCTGTATTTTGTTGCCTTTTATTGTGGATGCTCCCAAGATAAGAAAATGGTCAGTATTTTCCAGCACATTGCCACTGATTTTAACCAACGATGGGGAAGGTGTTATGCTGTCCAAGCAGTTTGAAAGAAAACTTGGCTTACTGCCTGTTAATTGCAAGATCCAGTTTCTCATATGCCTCGCCATGGAGTCAACAATAATCATGGCCTGAGTTTCTGAGTACTTGCACATACACTGAAAGTGTATGACTGAGATTGGAGTCTTTTTGGTTTTGAAACGAAGATGGTGTAGGTTGAACAGTTTCCAATCTTTTCTGCAGATTGTCTCCGAACTTAATTTGCTGGAGGTAAAGTGTAGTATCGTCTTGACAAAAATAGAGAAGACAGTTGATGCAAAGACACAACTTTGACTGACCCCAGATTTTATTGAGCTAGGATTTGTGGTGGTCCTGTTGATGAGGACCATGACATACATGTACATATGAGGATGATCACAAATTTCCAAGGGTAACCAAATTTGATGTAACAAAGTAGAGCATCAATGAAACATTGTTGATTAACTGTTCAGGAACTGAGTTGCAGTTTCTCTATTCTTCAATTCTTTTTCATCTCCCAGTAATGCCCTGACTATTGATCTCAACCAATTTAAGTAGCAAGGGCCTTAGATAAAGTAGGAATAATCTACATTTTTTGGCATAGTGGTGCAAATATACTCATGCAGTTCTGAAATGATCCAAATAAAATCTGCATGAAATTTATGGAATATTTCTTTCTACATATTCTGGTGATTGCATGAAACAGACCTTTATTTAATAACGCAATTATTTTTGTGTCTTGGTATTTAAATTGGGAACCTAATATCCATTGATGGACTTCTTTGAGAAATTACTTCATTAAGAACAGGGCTGATTCCTGGTCTGCCTTGTATTAGAATTCTTCAGTAACCCCTGGGTACTCCAGATAAGTAACAGAGCTATACAACAAAAATACACAGAGGAGCAAAACATTGTCACCACCCCACAGCTTCTGTACGCCACTTCATATACCTTCTGCCACTAGTGAAGCAGACAGCCTGATGATAATATCTTTGACACTTGAAGGTGAGACGAGTGCCAGTATTACATTTGCGTTTATTAATGAGGTCGAAGGATCCTTATATGTTGATTTCGAGGTTCATAGATTAATTACTAGCCAAAGAGAAATTAGTGCAAGAATAACTAAACGATGGGTCAATTGCAGCCTTCTAAGTGTAATCCCTGACAACCAGATATTTTGGTGCTATTTACGCTTAAGTTATTTGGTTTGCCCTGCCTGAATTCTGTGGTTCTGGATGGTTAAAAATGTTTCAACACTGCTACCTCATTGGTGATAAATCCTAAACATGACCACAAAAGTACCAACATTAGCAAATTGAAATTAAAGTACATTAATGAGGATATTGCACTCCCCCCACCTCTCATTGGTGCATAACTTCTCTGTAAAAGACAACAAAAATCTTAAATGCAACAATATAAAGAATGCTGATTATTTGATTGATTAAAGGTCCCAAAGTCTCCGTACCCTCTACAAATCAAAATATTATATTTATTTGGAATCAAAGCATTCAATTAATCTATAGCTCTCCTAATGAAATGCTGCACAACTCTGCAGAAATGTCAAAACACCAAATACTTTGAATTTCTGTGTATTTGTTGACTCCAGTCCACGAAAACCAACTTCCTCTTGTAGATCAAGGTTTCCTTACTTGTCTGGCTTGCAAGTTTGCAAAGTCATTCTCACAGTTTTGTACCTTTAAATGTATAACATAGTACTCTTTATTTCTTGTAAACAAAACTTTAGGTTTTCATTCTAATGTTTAAAAACTTCATAAATTTAAACACTCAAATCCATTGTAAAACATAAGCAAAATAAATTATTTATCTTTACTGACACTAAATCAATGTGTTTTTTTTTCCTCCCAATTCTTTATCTTTCCATGCTTGCTAGCCAAAAGGCCACAAGTACTGCATAAAAGCTGAATTCTGCTGTGTCTCTCAGTAGCAATGTAAATACATTGTGGTAATTCTCATGAACGTTTACATTTCCCTCCCATAACACTTGAGGAAGATCTCTCCTTTCAACAATGATATGATAATGATGAGTACGATAGGAATAGGGCCAGTCAAAGACAGAAATGGGAAGTTGTGTGTGGACCCTGTGGAGATCGGAGAGATGCTAAACAAGTATTTCTCATCTGCTTTCACTAAAAAAAAAAGGAGAATATTGTAGAGGAGAAGCCTGAGATACAGGCTATCAGACTTGAAAGAATTGAGGTTAGTAGGAGAAGGTGTTATCAATTCTGGAATGTGTGAAAGTAGATAAGTCCCCTGGGCCGGATAGGATTTATCAGAGGATTCTCTGGGAAGCTAGGAAGGAGATGGTAGAGACTTTCGCCTTGATCTTTGAGTTGTCATTGTCTACAGGTTTAGTACCAGAGGACTGGAGGATTGCAAATGTTGTGCCCTTGTTCAAGAAGGGCAGTCGAGATGACCCAGGTTATTATAAAATAATCAGCCTTGCGGCTGTTTCGGAAAGGTTTTGGAAAGGATTATAATCGATAGGATTTATAATTATCTAGCGAGCAACAATTTGATTGGAGATAGTCAACATGGTTTTGTCAAGGGCAGATCCTGTCTCACAAATCTCTGAGTTTTTTGAGAAGGTGACCAAGCACGTGGATGAGGGTAGTGCAGTTGACAGATTGTACATGGACTTCAGTAAAGCCTTTGAGAAGGTTCCACAAAGTAGGCTATTGGAGAAAATACAGATGCATGGGATTAAGGGTGATTTAGCAGTTTAGATTAGAAATGGCTTTCTGTAAGAAGGCAACGAGAGGTGGTTGATGGAAAATATTTAGCCTGGAGTCTGGTTATTAGTGGTGTGTTGGGACCACTGCTGTTTGTAGTTTTTTTATAAATGACTTGGACGCAGGCATAGGTGGATGGATTAGTAAGTTTGCAGATAACACTAATGTCAGTGGAGTGGTGGACATTGTGGAAGAATGTCACAGGTTGCAGGGGAACATGGATAAACTGCAGAATTGGGCTGAGAGATAGCAAATGGAGTTCAAGGCAGATAAATGTGAGGTGATACACTCTGGGAAGAATTACAGGAAGGCAGAATACTGGGTCAATGGAAAGATTCTTGGTAGTATGGATGTGCAGAGGAATCTTGAGTCCATGTACATAAATATCTGAAAGTTGCCACCCACGTGGATAGTGCTGTTAATAAGGCATATGTTGTGTTAGGTTTTATTGGTAGAGGGATTGAGTTCTGGAGCAGTGATACCATGTTGCAACTGTACAAAACACTGGTGCGGCCTCACTTGGAATACTGGTCACCCATTACAGGAAGGATGTGAAAGCATTGGAAAAGGTGCAGAGGAGATTTCCCAGGAAGTTTCCTAGTCTGGAGCGAAGGTCTTATGAGGAAAGGCTGAGGGACTTGGGTCTGTTCTCATTGGAGAAGAGGAGGCTAAGAGGGGATTTAATAGAGACATACAAGGTGATTAGAGGATTAGATAGGGTGGACAGTGAGTCTTTTTCCTCGGATGACTAAGACGGCTTGTTCAAGAGGGCATAGCTGCAAATTGAGGGGTGAAAGATTTAAGACATATGTCAGAGGCAGGTTCTTTACTCAGAGTGGTAAGGGCGTAGAATGCCCTACCTGCCAGTGTATTTAACTCAGCCACATTCGGGGCATTTGAACAGTCCTTGGATAAGTATATGGATGATGATGGGATAGTGTTGGAGGATGGGCTTAGATTTGTTCACAGGTCAGCGCAACATCGAGGGCTGAAGGGCCTGTTCTGTGCTGCATTGTTCTATGCTCTTTAAGTAAGCCACCATATGGAAAATTCCAAACACCAAAACATGTGCTTGTTAGTGCTTAATTGTGCAGTGTGCTGTCACTGTTTTCTCTTCCAAAAGATTTCTGATACAATATTACATTCTTTAAAATATCCCTGCATCGTAGCTCCTTAGTTAGACATATTGCAAACTCATTTTTAAAAACTGGAATTGGTATTACCTTAGCTTTTCTCAGTAAGGGCAGATATTTTCAAACGCGCCTGTTCCGGTTTGATATTATACATATCAACAGCAATTGGAAATTGAACCAGGGCCACCTGGCTGAGAGATAGGGACAATGCTAATTAAGGATATTAGTGTAATTAATTTAAAACAATTAACCATGGCAGAACAGGTGATGTATCAAATCTGCAACAAATGGGACCTCCTGGATAGAACTGTGTTCCAGGGCAGAATTAGAACAGTCTTCGAACTGTGCTAAATGGGATGACTTCAAACAAATTTATCAACTCATGATGAGGAACTTTGGGCTATCAGCAGTAGAAGAATCATACTCCAACAAAATCTGCAACCTCATGGCCCTCCCTATACCCTATTTTACATTACCATCAATCCAGGTTCAATGAAGTGTGCAAGAGGTCATTCAGCCAGAAATGCCAAATAGGTGATTCATCTTGTATCCCTCCAGGGATCACCATCATCACAAATGAACAGTCTTCAGCCAATATGATTCACTCCACATAATATCAAGAAATGGTTGGAGGTACTGGATAATGCAAAGTCTATGGGACTTGACAATATTCTGACAATAGTACTGTGGAATTGTGCTCCAGAACTTGTTGTACACCTAGTCAATCTTATCTGTACAGCTATCATACCAGCACTTAATGCGTAAACTTGTCCCAGTATTTCCAGTATAACATAAATAGGATAAATCCAATTTGACTAACTATAACTGATCATCAATTAGGTGATGGAAGATGTCATCAACAGTGTTATCAAGCAGCTCAGCTATAATCTGCTCACTGACACTAAGTTTGGATTCCGCCAGGGCCACTCATGACCTCATTACTCCTTTGAATCAAATATGGACAAAAGATCTGAATTCCAGGAGTGGGATGAGAGTTACAGTCTTTGGCATCAAGGAGGCTGAGCAAAACTGGAGTCAACGGGAATCAGGGGGGAAATTCTACACTGACTGGAGTCATACCTGGCATGTAGGAAGATAGTTGTGGTTGTTGGAGGTCAGTCATCTCAGTTGCAGGACGTCTCTGCAGGAGTTCCTCAGAGTAGTATTCAAGGCCCAACTATCTACAGGTGCTTCATCACTGACATTTCCTTCATCATAAGGTAAGAAGTGGGAATGTTTGCCATTGATTGCATCATTTGGGATTCCTCAGATACTACAGAAATCCATGTTCAAATGCAACAAAATCTAAACAATATGCAGGCTTGAGATGACAAGTGGCAAATAACACATGCACATTACAAATGACAGACAATGGCCATTGCCAATAAGAGACTATCTAACCACCAGCCCTTGACATTCAATTACCATCACTGAATCCCCGTTATCAACATTCTGTGGGTTACCAGTGATCAGAAACTTAACTGCACTCACCATATCAAAACAAATGGCAGAATAGTAGGGCTCCTGTGCATAGTTTATCTGCTCCAAATGCATTTCTTTTTCTTTTCATTTTTCTCTCTTTTTTTCCCCACTTACTTACCTTGACCTAAGCTTGGAAGGCATCTGCGGATGCTAGAGCCCAACGCAGTGGCCTCAAGCAGACCCAGGGCATGGACTTCAAGCCGGGCCCAGGGAAGAACCTGGGGTGAGTCTACCGCACACCTCGAGCGACCCAGGGTGTGGTCCTCAAGCAGTTGCAAGGCAGGCCCAGGGCACGGACCTTTGGCGGGCCTCCATGGATATCAAGAGGCCCAGTGTGAACCCATACTTACAGGAACTGGAATCAGGCAGCTGCTACATCAGCAGAGGTGACAGATGCAAGGTAGGCCCAGCGGCAAAAGATGGCACGTGAGGATTGGCAACTTCATCATTGGTTGGGTCCAGTGCTGGCAGGGGAGAAGTGAAGGCAGGAAGGGCATAATGGCGACATCAATGAGGTGAGCCCAGCAGCAAGAGAAGTGCTCTGATGTTGGTTGGTCTGGCACAGGGCGGCAAGTGGTGGTGGGGGAACATTGGCTCAGTGGCAAAGATGGCGTCTGAGGATTGGCAAATTCAATGTTGGTTGGGTTCGGTCTAGACAGCAGCGAAGCAATGGCAGAGGGATGGCGATGCAGGTGTTGTTGAGAGTGATTAGTGGCCTCAGGACTGAAGGACTCTCTTCAAACTATATTTTTCATTTTTATTTCTTTACTCCTTATTCTTTAATTATTCAAGATGGCACTGTTTCAAGGCAACAAATGAAAGGTTTTCACTGTATTTTATTGTGTTCTTACTGTAAAATACATATGACAATAAAATCAAATCAGTGGTTACAAGAACAGGTCAGAAGCTAAGAATACTGTAGCAAGTATTGCATGCAGTACTCACTTGCATAAGTGAGCAGTATGATGGAATACTCCCCATTTGCCTGGATGAGTGTAGCTCCAACAATAGTCAAGAAGCTTGACACTATCCAGGACAAAGCAGCCCACTTGATTGGTACATCCACAAGCATCCACTCTCTCCTCACTGCTGCTCAGTAGCAGCCCACTAATGAGAACTGTTCCTGCTGTCCTTGTCTCCAACATATGCTTACTTATCATATTTTCCTCATTATGTGATAACCTCGCTTACTCGCTTGGAATCTCCACAGAGGTGCGTGTATCTGACTTGTTGGAGGACGCAAACGTGACAGAGCTTCCACTGAGTGAGTAACCTCCTCTGTGTCAACCTCAATTAGTGGTAGCTGTTGCCTCATTGTTGATGGAACTGTACAAAATGAAACAGAATTAACATGGGGAGGAATGTGGAGGTGATCACATTTCAGATGGTGCTGACAGCAAATTAACATTCGCAATTGTTTTAGGGCAAGTGGTAGTATGATTTCTAATTCGGTCACTAGATATCAAGAATACCCCTCTTTCATTGCCAATGACTATGTACACTGTTACCCCACCAATCTCCAAAGCACCCACATCTGTCACAGACAGAGTGACTCTCAACATTTTCCACAAAAGCTTAATATCATTATTAAACCAGGAGATAAAATGTCATGCACTATTATACGTTTGACAGTTGATTCCACTTTCCTACTCCAAAAGGCAGCCATATTCTCAGAGACCACCAACCTTCTCTTATTTTAAATGGATATAAATTTAAAAGTTATGCATATATTATGGTCTGGCAAACACTGAACTCTTTCCTTCTGGGTGCTGCTGTCTGCTCTGAATCAATGGTTATGCTATGATCTAGATTATCCCTCAAATTGTCACACTAACTTGAGACTATTGTGCTCCATTGTCCTAAGATGCCTTGCCAACTGAACACCATGTGAAGCAAGATGTGTGGCTTGTATATATTTTAATATCTTGCATATATTTTTATATCTTCATTTTTGAATTTGAACTGGTGACATATGTGCTCTCTCTGTGTGTGAAGAGGCTTAATGATTAACATGTGAGTCTTTCTAAATCCATGGTAACTTATTTTTAAAAACCAGTTGAGGCAGATGGTTCTTGAAGCATAATGGAGTTTGTTTATGTTTGGAGAGTTTTTGAGCAAACAATATAAAGTGATGTGCATTAGGCTGCATTAGAAAATTCTAGATTACTTTTTTGGTTTAGAGAAAACACCCAGAGCTTGAATAAGCCCTTTTAGACTGAAAGGTTTTGCAGCAGTCTTGGCTGAAGGTTAAGCCCTGGAGAAGGCATTGTCTCTTTGTGAGTACTATAAAGTAGTGCTGTTGTTAATAATGGGATTGTGTTTTAGTGTTTCAAAATCCTTAAACATGTGTTGCATGCAAATAGTCTGGTTTATTCAATTTTTGCCGTAGTTCTGTTCGCCGAGCTGGACGTTTTTGTTGCAAACGTTTCGTCCCCTGGCTAGGCGACATCATCAGTGCTTGGGAGCCTCCTGTGAAGCGCTTCTGTGGTGTTTCCTCCGGCATTTATAGTGGCCTGTCCCTGCCGCTTCCGGTTGTCAGTTTCAGCATGCGGATCATTAGCTGTCTTCCTGTTTGTCCTATATAGTGTTTTGTGCAGTCCTTGCATGGGATTTTGTACACTACATTAGTTTTGCTCATGCTGGGTATCGGGTCCTTCGTTTTGGTGAGTTGTTGTCTGAGTGGCTGTTGATTAGTGTGCTACAAATCTTCTCACAAACCTTTATTCAATTTTTCTTCATATCTTCTGCTTAATAAAGTTCTGTGTCATTGTTGAAACAAATGCTGCAGAATTGTGTGCTTATTTTAGTGAAAGATCACCTGTTAAATCCAAAAATGATTGATCAAGAATCCGGTCTGGAATCTGACTTGACAAATAATAACATCTGGGATTAAATAGAACGTGCACTATCCACCTTACTACAAAATCAATATGCATGCAATGCTCTGACTGAGGTCTTACTAAGATTTTATACAGATTTAATTCATTTGATTTTTTTCAGAGGCATTCCACATAATCCTCCAATTGACTTGTAAGGAAAGTTACAAACTGGAAATCCAGGTCAAAGCAGCCTGATTGACAGACACCCTATCTAATACCTTTAACATTAACTTCTTCCACCAATGACAGTGACAGGACTGTGTAACAATTTCCAACTCATCAAGGTTCCAAGAGCACCTTACAAACCCACAACCTTGATTATCTAGAAAGGACAATGCATATCACAACCTGCAAGTTTCACTCCAAGTGATATCACCTTGAGTCGGTACTACCCTGTATTGCTGTTCCTTTAGTGTCACTAGTCAAAATCCTGAAATTCCCTCATTGACAGCACTGCGCATGTACCTACACCTCAAATACTACAGCAGTTCAAGAATACAGCTCACTACCCACTTTTTCCAAGGGCAATTATGAATGGACAATGCCAACTCAGGCATGGTGCCCACATCTCAAGAATGAATATATTTTTTAAAATTACTCCTCTTTCCCCTATGCTCTCCTCTTACCCTTCTTTGAAGCTTAACTATTTTGCCATGTTCTCCTCCACCATCTTTTGTCTTTTCTCTTTCTTCACTCAGCCTCTACTTTCTTTCTCTATCATTTTTTTAGATTACTATAGATCATTTGAAAGATTACATTTCTTCAGAACCATTATGACTGTTTGAAAAGGCAGTTCTTAATGAGGAAGGACAATTGAAGAGTGTGGCAAGGAATACAAAATGAGAGAATGCATCAAAACTGTTGAGCTTGGATAATATGATCAAGTTCCACCCATCTGGAAATATACTTTTCAAAAACTCCCAACCTGAAATCTCCTGATAACTTCAAAGGAATCCAGCAAGTTGCCTGGTGGCCAGATAAAAGTCCACAGGCTGTAGTGGATCACCTCACTTCTCAGTGGTACTGTGGTCAGTTAAACTTCGTTTTTATAAACAAGACTCTGCATCTACCCTATCCTAATGCTTTTCTGATGGGTGCTGTGATGTTGTTTTTTTCTCTCGTTCTTTTCTTGGTTTAAGGTTCATTAGATCAATTACAAAGCTCTCCTCCCAACAAAAAGGCCATTGAACCAGTGCCCTTCCTAAAGAGTATAACTCAGTAAGACTTGAAGATGGAAGATAAGCATTGTGCCAGCATAACTACTTTAGTTTTCTTAAATATCCATGTTTAGGACATGGAGAAATGAAATGGATGCCCCTGTCAGCCAGGAGAAAGTGAGGACTGCAGATGCTGGAGATCAGAGCTGAAAAATGTGTTGCTGGAAAAGCGCAGCAGGTCAGGCAGCATCCAAGGAGCAGGACAATTGACGTTTCAGGAAGAAGGGCTTATGCCCGAAACATCGATTCTCCTGTCATCACTTTTCAGCCCTGTCAGCCAGTAGTAAAAGACCCCAGTTTTCAGAAGAGCCAGGGAAGTTTACTACAGTGTCCTGGCCAGTTGTCATGTTTTAACCAATATTTTAAAGGACAAACTATTTGCTCAATACCACATGGCTGTTTGTCAGATTTCATTGCTGCTTTTTAAATTTTTATCATGAGAGGAGTGTCACAGTCAAGGGCATTTCTTGTCCTTGAGAATGTAATGGTGATCCCGGTTCTTGAACCACTGCATTCCAAGCAGTGTCAGTACACTTACTATGCTGTTAGAGAGGTAGTCACAGTGTTTTGAGCTAGTGATAGTGAAAGAATGACAATATAGTTCCAAGTCAGGATGTTATGAGACTTGGAAGGGAACTTTCAGATGGTAGTGCTCCCATACATCTGCTCCCCTTATCCTTTCTGGTGTTAAGAGTTTGGAGGTTTGGAAGGTGATGTTGCTGAGTTGATGCCGTATGTTCATACATTTTATACTTTGTATTCTGTGCACACTGCTCTCATATGCACTTGCATATGAGAGTAAGAAAATATTTCAAAGGTGGTGAATGGGTTGTCATTCAAGCAGACTGGTTCATCCAGGTTGGGTTGTTCAGGTTGTAAGTTTGCTTGCTGAGCTGGTAGATTTGATCCCAGACATTTCATCACCATGCTAGGTAACATCAGTGAGCCTCCGGTGAAGAACTGGTGTTCTTGTCTTGCTACTTATGTGTATTGGTCTGTTGTGGTGGGTGATATCACTTCCGGTTCTTTTTCTGAGGTTGGTAAATGGAGGCCAAACCAATAGGTTTGTAAATGGAGTTCGTTTGAATACCAGGCCTTGAGAAATTCGCATCCATGTTTTTGTTTAGCCATCCTGGATGTACTGTCTCAGTTAAACTAATGTCCCTCTTCATCTGGGAGTATGGATACCACTGATAGTTGGTCATGTCTTTTGGTGGCTAGTTTCCTGCCCGCCTGTAAGATTTGTTGCAGTCCTTGCAGGGTATTTTGTGTGTGACGTTTGTTCTGCTGGCTGTAGGTACATGGTCCTTAAAATTCATCAGGAGCTATTTCAGTGTGGTGGTAGGTTTGTCAGCTACTAGGATATCTGGGCTTGGAGATGCCAGTGTGGAGTGTACAAAGTTAAAAATCGTACAACACCAGGTTATACTCCGACAGGTTTATGTGGAAGCACTAGCTTTTGGAGCGTTAGCTCCTTCATCAGGTGGTTGTCCCGAAAGCTAGTGCTTCCAAATAAACCTGTCGGACTATAACCTGGAGTTGTGTGATTTTTAACTTAACGATGTCTAGGGGCCAGAGCAGTCCAGTGGCCATCGCTGAGATTTACAGTTGAAACATTAGCTTTCTCTCTCTCTCCATGGATGCTGCCTGATCTGCTGTGGTCTGCAGCATTTGTTGTTTTCAGTACAGACCACGGCCATGTCTAGTGCTCGCTGACGGGATGTGCTCCACATCCACAAGCACTTCCTACCACTATCTGGACTCAGTTGCCTAAGCTAAACACGCGCCAAGAGAAATACAAATAGGTCCTCTTTATCAGGCTGTGGTTGCGAATAAACGTTATCTTACCTAGACAGAATGCCTTAAGCTGACAAACACATCCCTCAGACACACGAACGAACTCGCACGCTCCAGTCACGTCCAACACACTTTCAAAAACAAGGGGGCGTGGCCCGGCAACGGGGAAGATGCGCGCGCGCTCGCCCTGGCCCAGCCTCCGCCAATCGCCAACCTCGATGGATGAGAAGGCCGGAGGTTTACTCCGTAAACCCGATTTTCATTGGGCGACGGGGAGAGCGGAGGGTGGTGACGGCCGTCCGCCGCGGGGAGGGCCAATCGCGAGGCTCCGGCGCCTTCGCGGAGGGAGGGGGTGGGAGAAGAGAGGGGAAGGCTCGTCGGATGGACCAATGGGCCAGGGCCAGGGAGGCGGGGCCGAGCGAGGAGCCAATGGCGAGGCGGCGCGAGCCGGACACCGCCAAGATCGGTTGAGGATGAAAACAGTTGCGAGCGGCTGCAGGCAGCTTCATTTTGGCCGGATCGGTGTGAAGGCTGGTGGGGAGGGAGACGGGGCGGCAGCGGGCTGGAAAGCATACCTTATCCCATCCTAGGACCATCTGAACACCCTCGACTGCCAACCCTCCTCCTCCCTTCCCCTCCTCCTCTTTTTAACCCACCCTGCACACCGATAAAAAACTGACAGAAACAAAAAAAACTAAACCCTTCCCGCCTCCCAGAGAATAATGACAATGTAATTCCAGTGGAGTGGAGCTGAGTTTTATTTTAATTTTAAATCCATTCCCCTGATGTGTCTGAGGTGCTGGGCGAGAAGCGGCGATTTGCTTCATTTCCCTCACTCATCCCCTTCCCCCTCCACCCCCTTCTTCATTTGATAAATCGCTGTTATATTTATTTTAAATTTCCCTTCATTCACCCCAGTCCCCCTCCCCTCTCACCCTCCTGGAAAGAAGGGAAAAAAAATTTGAGAAAGCGCCGCCTGTGGAGTCGACAGATTGATATGTGTTGAAAAGGTATCATCGCTTCATATCGCTCTTTTTTTCCTTAAGAAAATAGGAAAAGGGATATGTGATCGGCCTGATTTTGGCCTCAAACTAAGCTTTTCTTAAGTTTCTGGTCTCGATTTTATCTCGGTGATCTTCCTGGAAATTAGTTAAAATGACTGAAATGTTTTTATTGTTGCTTCATTTTCTTTTTGACATGAATTAAGGAAGGAGGCCTGGTATGGTGGGGAGGGTTGAGAGAATTGTTTTTTTTTCAGCTATAACCTTTTCAGTACTGGTGTGAGTCCCATCTGCTGTTGGTTTGGCTTCAGGTTGTTTACAGTAAGACAGCCCCTGGCTTCAAGGCCTACAGGCTCCAGATGAGGAGGAGGGGAGGGGAGAGTGCCGAGGTTGGAGGTGTCCCAAGTTGAAGTGGAGTGGGGGTAAGGGGAACTGTAAATGCAAACCGAATTGTTTATAATGTATGAATTTCGCTAGGTTTTCAATTTTAAAAGGGAATTGAAGCGCCTCCAAATACAATACCAGAGTAAGTATGCAAGGCATCAGCACGAAAGACAAAAGCAATTGCAGACTAATTTATCTAAAACTTTTTTTATCGTCCAAACTTCTTGACGTTGTAAATGTGCATAGGTTTTATATCTGTATGTATAATCTTGAAGGAGCCACATCTTGGGAGCAATGAATATTCTGATGAAAGGATAAGCTCTCTCAGAAGGTTTGTTTCGAGCATGCTTGCAAAGTAAAAAGTGTGATCTTTTAAATGTTCTGATCGTTAACAAGACAGCGGGTATAAGGTGTGGAAGGTACTAGTCCTTAGTACCGAATTAAAAAAACAGCGATTATTAAATGTATTTGTTTTTCATATTCGTGTATGTGGTGGATAGGCCATGAGGCCTGGCGGGGCCTTAATGCTAACTGGTCTGCAGGAAACCGGTTGTTAACGTTTTGTCTTGATGTATTCTCGTATTATTTTAACATTTGACCTTAGTTCGCTAAAGTAATAACGTTGATCAGGTTTTGGTGTAGGTTTTAGACTAATGTAAACTGCAGATTGTGCAAAACCTGATCTAACAATTTGCCTAGTTGCTTCTGGAAGACTAGGCCCAGCAATCATCTTCAGTAATTTCCAAATTAAGTTTTATTTGTATGCAATTACCAAGTTTCTTCAGTTTTTCATTTCTATATTATTTTCACTTTGTAATATTTGTACAAACATTTAAGATTAACTAGAAAGTGCACAATATAATGAGCAATTGACTGCATAAATAAAGAAAATTGCAGTGTTTTGCTATGTAATGTAACATTAAATGCAGCAAGCCAAATAAGCATTGAAGTTTTAAAAAGTTGAGTTAAATGAAGGCGTAAGTTCACTGACTTTGTTATATTTTGTAACTTGTGAATAAAATAAATTTACTGAAAAAATTGTTCAGTTTCAATCTTTTATTTTTAGGTGCTGTTACAGTGGAATCCTGCATGTTTTAATTTTGGCAACCGAGCTATCCAAAATTCAGCAATAAAAGAACCATTAACATGGCCAAAGATGTAAGTCTTATGTTTTTGCCAAAAATACAGCCTTAATTGTGAACTTTTATCCACAAAATTCGGTGACATTAGCTGACATTCGTGAATTAATCCAAAGGTGTCCTTGGCCTTATTTGCTTTTATAGAATGGAAGAAAATTTTCACTTTCTATAGTATACCTCGTATTGCAATTCATTAGGATTTTGTTAAAATACTTTGCATCCAATTATTTGCATTTATGTCAGCAAACAAAGTGACCAAGATCCGCAAAGATCATGAGGTGAACAATTGTTGGGTCATATTGCAGTGTGAGGTGAATGTGGTTTATTAGCAATAAAAAAAAGGCTTCTTCAAATAGTGTCATTGTGTTTCAGTTGTTCTTCAGGTACATCTGTCTCAATCCAACAGCTGGCAGAAGCCATGGAATCTATATATCCAATTGAACAGATAAATGGATTAATGTCACATCAAAAAAACAGCAGTTCCAGTAATGCAATGCAAACCTCTATACGATATGTTGAACGATCTGTCCACACTATATGAGGGCATATCTGACTCTAGCTTAAGTGCAACATGCTTACACTTACAAAATCAGACACATTGTAATTTTTAACCCACAGTTTACTCTTTACTCTTGTGATTGTAAGCTTTGAAAATTCCATTTTGATGCAAACTTCTCTGTAATTCCTGCTGTTCTTGCAATAACGATATTTCTCTGTGTGGTCCATGGCCCTTCGCCATCTTTTAGCCTTTTAAGTTCTGTAGACTGACAGTTCTATGTCATTATATCCAAATGATTTGCTGTATCATTGTGTCAGAAATTATAATTGCTCAATAACCTTTAAGTTGTGCTGACCAATAAATATCAGTAGTTTACTTTATTAACCTTCCAAAGAGAGATTGAGAGTAATAAATATCTGCTCTATACCCATAGGAGAAAAGTCCAACTAGTTTATTAGCTAGTTGCTGATTTTGTACTCCAATTATTTCATTAAATTAATTTTACCACATAGCTAATTTTTTTTTCTCAAAAATGTTCTTATTCTTTCTTTTCAAAATGCAGCAGCTGTCTGTTGGATTATTGCCCCACTAGCAACTGGGGTAAACTTGCAGTAAATCAACAGAAATTCACAAGTTAAGCCAACGTATATATGAATATACAAATTAGGGGCAGAAGCAGGCCATTCAAGCCTGTTTGCCCATTCAGTAAGATCATGGCTGATTTATTTAGAATTCCACATTCCCATCTATCTCTCACTTTTGATTCCCTTCTTGACAAGCAAGTGACCTCTACTCTAACAATATTCAATGACTCTGTCGCCTCAGCTTTCTGAGGCAGTTAGTTCCAAAGTCCCACAATCCTCAGTAGAAACTTGCCCACAGCTCTGTCCTGAAGTTTTGGCCCCTAATTTTTAAAATAGTGTCCCCTAGTTCTGAATAGACCAGAAGAGGAAAAATTTGTTCCATGTCCATCTTATCATAATTTTAAGAATATATAAATGAAATTGCCCATTACACTTTTAACTCTTGTGAAAGCAAGCCCAACCTGTCCTTGTGATAAACCACTCATGTTGACTATCAATTTGTAAATCACTCCCGAACAGTCTCTAACATGCTTACATCCTTCCTTAAGTAGGGAGACCAAAACTGTACACCATATTAGAGATGTGGTCTGACAAATACTGAAATTGTATCATAAAATCCTTAGTTTTATGTTCTGTTCCTCTTCTAACAATAGATAGGATTGCATTAGCTTTAATTATTTCCTTAATTGTATGCTAAGTTTTTGTAACTTATGAATTAGAATATGTAAATCACTCTAGTTCAAAATTCTTCTGCTTTTTCTATTTTTGCAAAAGTGAGCAACTTCACATTTTCCCATATTGTACCCCATCTGACTTTTATCTTATTTGTTCATGGAATATGAGCCCATCTGAATGCTCAGAAGAACATTAAGGGTCAACGACATTGTTGTGGGTCTGCAGTCATACGTAGGCCAAATCAGGTAAAGATGGCAGGATTTCTTTCCCAAAAGGACTTTAGTGAACCTGATTGCCATAAAAAGCTCAATCAACAATTTTTTATTGTATTCAAATCTCACCATCTGTCACATTGAATTGCAACCCATTTCCCACCGACATTAGCCTGGATTACTAATCCAGTAACATTTTGCCCACTCAATTAATCTCAATATCAGCCTGTGACATGAAAGCATCTTCCTACCCAGCTTCATGCCATCTGAAAATTTAACCACCATGCCTTCAATCCCCTCATCTAAGTAATTGATTTAAATTGTACAAAGTTGATATCCCATCCACAGACCTCTATAGAACCTCACTCATCATATTCTGCCAATCTGGAAAAGACCCATTCATGTGTACTCTATTTTCTGCGAGCCAATCAATTTTCTATCCATGCTAGTATTATATTCCCTAAACTGAGTTCTTGCTTTGCACAAATCTTTTATGTGGTACCCCATCAAATCTGGAATCCAAGTACAACACAAATGGACACCTCTTTTATCCACAGCATGTTACTACTTAGAATTCAAATAAACTGGTTAAATACAATTTATCTTCCATAAAACCATGCTGACTCTTCCCAGTTATCTTGAATGTTTCCAAGTCCAAAGTTATAACCATCTTAATTGTTGGTGCTAATTTCCCCACAGCAGACATCAAGATCTGATTGCACAAAGATAGGTAGGAAAATGTTCCAGAATTTCCTGTTTCCTGCTTCTCCTTCCCTCCTTGAGCACGGACTTGACTGCACTGCAGGTACCAATCTCAGACTGTGTTCTAGGATCAGCAATCCCAAATTACATTTGTAGCTTTTCTTTGTTTCTGTCTACTTTGAATATAATATATACTGGGAACTTTACTGAGTAGTTGCATCACATCTATGAAGTACTGAATTGTATACCTAAGAGCAGGTCATCAATGCATTTCATTAGGACAGGTGGGATGTGTTGACTTCAAAGATATGTAAGCTTAGCATAGAATTCACAAATCATACAGTGCAGGATGAACGCACCTGGCTCATCTCTACTGACTGCTTGTTTGAAAAATCTATCCAATTAGTTCCACACCCTGTTTTCCCCTCCCCTCCATACCTTTGTAAATTTAGAGTCATAGAGATGTACAGCACGGAAACTGACCCTTTGGTCCAACTCATCCATACCAGTCAGATTTTCTAAATTTATCTATTCTCATTTGCCAGTGTTAAACCTGTATCCCTCTAAATCCTTCCTATTCATTCACCCATCCAGATGCATTTTCAATGTTGTAATTATACCTGCCTCCTCCGCTTCCTCTGGCTGTTCATTCCATACACGCACCATGCTTTGCGTGAAAACGTTAGCCCTTAGGTCCCTTTTAAATCTTTCCCTTCTCATCTTAAACCTATGCCCTCTAGCTTTGGACTCCCCTATCCTGGGGAAGATACCTTGACTATTCACCCTATCCGTGCCTCTCATGGTTTTATAAACTTCTATAAGGTCACCTCTCAGCCTCCGATGCTCCAGGGAAAATAACCCAGCCTATTCGGCCTCTCCCAAGAGCTCAAGCCTTCTATCACTGGCATCTTTAATATCGAATTTGTCCTTTCCAACCTTTTGGGGTAGCCCATTTCATATCATAATAAGGCTATATTATTTTTAACAATGATTAATTGTATTAAATCGCTATTTGCTTAATGTTTGAGACCTGTAGAAGTTGAGTTCTTGTCTGATATGCTGTTGTGGTTCTATTATATTTATATATTATGTAATGACTATAAATTCTTGGTTTACCCTTATTTTACAAATGTGATTATTTGTATTTGTATAGTGACTCTAACATTACAACATGTACCATGATGGTTCACTCCAGGTTACAAGATATGCAGGGGCAGCAAGCAAATTTGCCCTCAAAAGCTCCAAAAACAAATCCTGAAAAACCAGTGAGAGAAAAATCACCTTGGTATGTGAGAAAGATTAAAATCGGTGAGGAGCAGCTCCTCCAAACTCTCACTGGTCCTTTGTTTAAAAAAACAAGGTTTTACACAGCCACTTGAGGTAATAATGAGTTTAACTATTTAGTTTAAAGAGGCAAATTTTAAGTTTTATCCATAAAGGAAAGTGATGTGAAGAGGATTAGAGTATGAATTTTAGAAAAGGCCTTGCTGCTGAAAGCAGAGTCACCAATGGTGTCATACTTGAAATCCACAGCGTCCTTAATGGGCTTTGCACATAAACTATTCAGTTGAAATTGGGTGGGCTGGTGGTTCAGTGGTTAGCACTGCTATATCACAGTGCCAGGGTTTTGGGTTCAATTCCAGCCTCAGGTAACTGCCTGTGTGGAGTTTGCACGTCGTCTCTGTGTCTGCGTGGGTTTTCATTGTGTGCTCCAGTTTCCTTCATTTGTGGCGGGACAGTGGCTCAGTGTTTAGCACTGCTGCCTCACACAGCGCCAGGAACCCGGGTTCAATTCCTGCCTCGGGCGACTGTCTGTGTGGAATTTGCACATTCTGCCCGTGTCTGCCACTTTAGGGATCTATGGATAAGTGCATGGTGACTCAGTGGTTAGCACTGCTTCCTCACTGCACCAGGGTCCCAGGTTCAATTCCAGCCTTGGGCGACTGTCTATGTGGAGTTTGCACATTCTCCCTGTGACTGCGTGCGTTTCCTCCGGGTTCTCTGGTTTCCTCCCACAGTCCAAAGATGTGCAGGTTAGGTGAATTGGCCATGCTAAATTGCCCATAGTGTTAGGTGCGTTAGTCAGAGGGAAATGGGTTTGAGTGGATTACTCTTCAGAAGGTCGGTGTAGACTTGTTGGGCCTAAGGTCCTGTTTCCACACTGTAGGGAATCTAATCTAAATTGCCCATTGTGTTCAGTACATTAGTCAGGAGTAAATATAGGGTAGGGGAATGGGTCTGGGTGGGTTACTCTTGGGTCGGTGTGGACTTGTTGGGCCAAATGGCTTACTTCCATCTGGAAGCATGGGTGATTTTCCGGATGGTGTAGGTTAATACATTTTTTAAAAAACAAAGGTTAAAAATGGCCTGAATTAGGAATGTAGATATATTTTTTGTGGGGCTGCTAAAGATTAGAGATGAGAGAGGCAATGGACGGTTGTGAAAATGAGAAAAATTGAGGCAATGTTGGGCAATAATAATGAGTAATTGATGTATGGGATTTGGAGCAATGAACATGTGCAGCAGAGCTTTGGATGACCCTAAGTTTATGCAAGTTGAGATGTGGGAGGTTGTCCAGGGGTCTGTTGAAATGTAGAAAGGTATGCTAAATGCAGTTACAGAATTGGCTCGTGCGTGTGTTCAGGGTCTTTCTCCCCAGTGGTAGACGTTGTAGTAAAGCATTGCCAGGGTGAGATGGATCTTTGAGAATGCTGAGAGCCTTTCCTTGACAGCGGGCCTGGTAGATGGATTCGAGAAATGGAAGGTTGGCCTTTGTGATCATCTAGGCCGAGTTCACCACTCTCTATAACCGTCTCAGATTGTGAATGGTGCAATTGCCATATCAGGTAGTGATACATCCAGACAGAATTCTCTCGATGGCGCACCTGTAAACGTTGGCAAGGGTATTCACCGTTGTGCCAAATTTTGTCAGCTGCCTGAGCAAGAGGAGATGTTTTTGGGCCGTTGTAACCAGTGTGTCCACATGAAGAGTCCAAGAAATGTTGATAACCACTCCCAGGAGTTTGACACACAACTTGTTCCACCTCTGTGCTATTAATGTGTTGGGGGGCATGAGTAACATCCTGCTGAAAGTCAATAATGAGATCCTTGGTTTTGCTGGCATTGAGAGCTAGGTTGTTCTCAGTGCACCATTTTTCCAGGTCTTCCACCTCCTGACTGTAGTCTGTTTTGTCGCCATCTGAGATTTGACTGACTATGGTGGTGTCATCAACGAACTTGTAAATGGCATTAGTCTGGTATTTGGCAACGCAATCATGGGTATACAGTGAGTACAGTAGGGCCCTGGGATGTTGAGTGTTAGTGAGGATGAAATATTTTCCCCAATCTTCACTAATTGTGGCCTGTGGGTCAGTAAACTGAGAATCCATTTGCAGAGAGTGGTGTTGCAGGTAGAACTACAATACCCTTGGGGAAAGGTTTTCCAGAATTTTAACTCTGCAACATCGAGGGACTGGAAATACATTTCCAAGTCCATATGGTGAGTTGCTTGGAGCAAAACCTACATACAATGGTGTTCTCATGTACCTCCTGCCGTTCTTCTAGATGGAAGTAGTTGTGGATTTGAAGGTGTTGTCTGATATTCTTTAGTGAATTTCAACAATATTTTGTAGATAGTACACATTGCTGCTGTTCCTGAAGTGGTGAAAGGACCTAGTGTATGTGGTGCCAATCAAATATGCTGCTTTGTCCTGGATGGTATCCTGCTTCTTGAATATTGTTGCAGCTGCACTCATCCAGGCAAGTGGGGAGTATTCCATCACACTCCTGACTTGTGCCTTGTAGATGATGAATAGGGTTTGGAGAGTCAAGAGGTACGTTCCTAGCCTCTGTTCTATTCTTATAGCCACCGAATGTGTATGGCAAGTGCAGTTGAGTTTCTGGTCAATGGTAACCTCCTAGGATGTTGTCAGTGGGGGATTCAGTGATGGTAACAGCATTGAATATCAAGTGGTGTTGGTTAGATTATCTCTCACTGAAGATGTCCATTACCTTGCAAATGTGTGGCACGACTGTTACTTGCCTCCTGTCAACCCAAACCTGGATATTGTTCAGACCTTGTTGCATTTGAAAACAGACTCCCTCAGTATCTCAGTATCTGAGGACTTGTGAATGATGCTGACCATTGTGCAATCATCAGTGAACATCCCACTTCTGACTTCGTGATGGAGAGGGGAAGGTGTTTGATGAAGCACCTGAAGATAGTTTGACTTTGGACAGACTCCTGAGGAACTCCTGCAACTGTGATGACTGACCAACAACTAGAACCATCTTCCTATGTGCCTCACCTCTGGAATTCAGCTCGTTAGTCCATGTTTGAACTAAGGCTGTAATACGTTCAGGAACCGAATGGCCTTGGTGGAATCCAAACTCTGCGTAAGTGAACAGGATGTTGCTGACCAGGTGCTGCTTTAGCTCTGTTGATGACACCATCCATCATTTTACTGATTATCAAGAGTAAATTGATGGGGTGGTTTGGATTTGGGCATCTCTTTTGCATGTAGGACATACCTGGGCAATTTTTCCACATTGTGAAGTAGATGCCAGGATTGCAGCTTGGCTAAGGGAGTGAAACATTCTGGAGCCCAAGTCTTTATTATTACTTCTGGGCTGTTGTTAGAGCCCACAGCCTTTGCAGTATCCAGTGACTGCAGTGTTTCTTGATATCGTATTGAATGAATCAAATTGGCTGAAGACTGACATCTGTGTTGGGACCACAGGAGGGAGGCCAAGATGGATCATCCACTTGGCACTTCTGGCTTAAGTTTGTGTGAATGCTTCAGCTGCAAAAGGCAACTTGCAAGATAAACAGTGGAAGCAGCAAGCATTAGTTAGAGCTTTGAAAAAGTTACATCAGTTGATCAGATCTGAAAGACTTGCTACATTGAGTTGAGTGGTGGCAGATAACTGAACAGTGAAGAAGATGCAAAGACTCTCTAATATCCCCTTCCTTAGTGATTGGGGGAAACTGTTTTAAAAAAAATTCTCAAGGTCAGGTTCGTAGGAGAGTAGTCTGACACAGAACAAACGACCAAGAGGCGAGTCTGCTAGAATATGGGCATTTTATTCCCCGCAGCGTCGCCACAACGGGTCTGGCTTATACTCACTCTACATGTTACCAAAACTGGGAGCCGTCAGTTCTCGTAGAGCGGTTGCCAACAACCCACGCTCGGCGGTTAAACGTAACCCCGGAGCAGACTCACCGAACTGGAGACTTTTCCAGCTGATATACTCTTTTCCAGATATAAACATTCATGTGCACAGAAGAGCAAGGCTAAAAAACACATTCCATTCTGGTTACATACAGATAAGAAGATTCACACGGGACTAAGCAACACCTCCATTCCGGTTAGATTCACACATGTATTGGGACATAATTTTTAACCGTTTCACCACATTCCACTGCTTGGAATTTTACACCACATTCCACTGCTTGGCCCAATACATGTGTTACATTATGATTCATACATGTATTGGGACATAATTTTACACCACAGAAACCTAGCACATCAGTATGAAATCGATTATTTTTCAACTATAAGTGTTGGTTAATAATAGTTTTGGTCTCCTGTTGAGGTCACAAATACAACCTTCAACCAATTTCTATTTATGGTATATCAACATACAACTGAACGCACTGGAGACTGTAAAGACTATAAGCCTGACAACATTCCAACTTTTGTATTGAAGATGTGCCTCTGCAGTAGCTATAGGGTATATCCAAATTGTTCCAGTACAGCTACAATACTGGCATTTAGCCAAGAATATGAAAAATTACCAAGTATGTTGTGTCCTCAAAGCGGAGAAAGTCTGACATGGCCAGTTGGCACCATACTGGTCTCCTCTTGAGCCCCAGAAAAATGATGTAATATATTATAAACAAAATTATTAAGCAGCATGTATTCAGCACCAATCTGCTTATTGACACACCATTCAGGTTCAGTCATGCACACTCTGCTCATGATCTAATTACAATCTTGATCCAAGCATCAACAAAAGAACTGAACTCCAGAGATGATGTCAAAATAATTGTCCTTTACATCAAGGTAACATTTGACAGAATATGACATCAAGGAGCCAGAGAAAAATTGGACTCAACGGAAATGGAGCGAGGGGTTGAGTGTACTGTCCACTGGTGGAGTCATACTTCACAAATTAAGATGGTTGTAGTTGTTGTAGGCCAGTGAAGGACATGACTGTAATAGGTCCTCAGGATACAGTCCTAAGCCCAACCACTTTTTTTAGCTGTTTAATCACTGACTGCCTACTATCATAAAGTCAGACTGGGGGTATTTGCTGTTAGTTGCATTGTTTTGTTCCATTCATGACTCCTCAGCTCCGTACTAAAGCAGCCTGTGTTGACATTCAACAAGACCTTGACAGTGTTCAGGCTGAGGCTGAAAAGCAGCAACTAACATTTGTCTCCACTACTAAGCGATGACCATCTCTAATAAGCAAGAGTGTTAACTGTCTTCCCGTGGCAGTCAATAGAATTACCACCGCTGAATCCACCATTATCGACATTCTGACCAGAAAGAGGCCAGCCATGTAAATACTGTAGCTATGAGAGCAGATCATTGGCTGGAATTACTGCAGTGTTATTTGTCTCCTTCTGCCACCAGTATCAAAGCATCAGTCAGGCGTGTGATGGGATACTGTCCAGTTGCTTCAACAGCATTTGAAGCTTGACAACATCCAGGACAAAGCAGCCAACTTAAATGGCATACATTTTAGTATCTTCAAATTTACTATTTCCATCACTAGTGCAAGTTGGCAATCGTGTATACCATCTGCTAGATGCAACGACACTAACTTGCGTTCAACAGTGCTTTCCAAACCTGACATCCCTGCCACCTAGAAGGGTGAGGATAGCAGATTCATGCAAACCCAGCATCTGTGTTAACCTCCAAGTTGCAAACCATCTTAACTTGGAAATTTTGCCTCTTTGTCACTGTCACTGGGTCAAATTTCTCGGAACGCTTTCCCACTGGCATTTGTGTACCTATGCCATATGGAATGAAACTGCAAGAAGGCAGCTCACCATCACCCTCTGAGGTGCAGTTATGGATAAACAGTAAGGTTGTCATAGTTGGTGATATCTAAATCCTGTGTAAGAATATACAAAAAAATCAATAAGGAAATGTTTATCTAAAATGCCACAAGCATAATTGTTGTAAAGATATCTATCTGCAGCTTGTCAGTGTGTTGATCTCTGTTTCCTATTCTCGTGGGCTTCATAGAAACATTTATTTCTTACATGAGATCTAACAAACATACTGAGAGATTCTGGAGCAATTTTGTGGCATGACTTCAGTTTGCACTGACAGTTCCACATAAATGAACTTCCTGATTAATGCTACGTGACTAAGGAAAATAGTCTTCAAAACTGGAAGGGAAAAAAAAGTTACTAGTGCCTGCCTTCAAAATAATAATATAGCACTGTAGTGTAGGCCTCTGAGCAAATTGTACATTTCCTGAGTGTTTCTTTTTTTGAAAATTGATACCTAAAGGAATGAAGGGAAATAACAAAATGTTGTAAAATAAATTGTTCAAATTTCTGTATTCACTAAACTGTACTAAAGTAAAATTGCTATTTGTAATATTCATGTTCTTTTTCATAGATTGGAATACTAGAAAGTAATGGCGAGATCAAAGTTTTCACAGATCAGAATGTTAGTCCAGCAAAAAGTAAGTATTGATGTGGTTTTCAATAACTTAACATTTAATATGCATTTCACTTGGTAAAATGAATCAGTTTTGGGGGGGAGTGGGGGAGCACATTCCATTCCTTTCAGTTGGAAGGTTCAAATTTAATGAGTTCTGCAAGCTTAATTTGGCTTTGAAAAAACTGGTAGCTACAATGAGGTTCACTAACTGGTTCTGCCTTTTTAATTAATAAAAGTCAGATGGTAGTATAAAGAAATGGAGCTATCTAATGCACCATTGACCAAACTGATATGCAAGGACTGGCTACATTTTCTCCATTGCTCTTCAATGAATAGATAACCTGCTCCCAGACCTCTGCTAATTGTGCTCCAAATCAAATTGAAAGATTATGTGCAAGAATGGCAGAGTGTGGTTCTCTTCCACCTCCACCACACGCACGCATACACATACAAACACCCCTCAATACATATTTTGTGCACATCCCAAGCAGAAAGCAGTGTAACTGTCCATCAAACTGTACAGTCATTTGGCACCATAATGCATCATTCTGCCTGAATTACTTAACACTGAACTGAATCTACCATTGACTTAGTATCCTGATAGTCTAATACAATAATTGCTGAAGACTGCTCAATGAATGAAGGGAACATATTGATTTTTCAGTCAGTCTTTTATCTAGACAGGCAGATGGATAGAGTTGTTTCTGATCTGTTATGGCTCTAGAGGATATCAGTGGTGTCCTCTACAGAGATAATTCATCCATTTTATGGTCTAATTCTGAGGAAAATGAAAATTAAGAAAAAGCATGGCTATAATGCCACATCTCGTTATTTGGCTTGTTCACATTTTATGTGGTAAATCTTCTGAAATCTGCCGTGTGTTCTCAGGGATGATAGTCTCTGTTCTAAGTGCTGAGTAGTATCTTTTGACTGGAACATGCGATTTTTCATTAAAACTAAAAACAAGGTTAACCTGTGCAACATGTATAGTATTTTTGTTGCATCTAACTATTGGCATCTGCCAATAAACCATGTGATCCAAGACTAAAATTTCATAAGTAATTTATTAGTTGTTTTGGAAATTGTTGGAATCCATAGACTTCATTAATTAAAAGAAAATACATCTGCACAGCAAGTTATGTTTGTTGTTACAAAATTATGAATCTTGTTTGCCTCCATCTTTTATAGTATCTCACAGGCTTCTTTTTTTATTTCTTGTAATTGACAAGTATACAGATGCTAGAGCATCTTGAATTACCAAATGTTTCCATTGGTAATGTGAATACCAGAAGATGATGCTGGTGCTTGCAACCTCTCTCTTTCTCTTTACAGTTGCATTAGTGACAGTAGCATCTTCGCATCTCACCACCCCAGGGAAACAAATTTTGCCAAAAACACTGGGGCTATCAAATGTTAGTAACGCTCCTCAGATGGTAAGGATGCTGCTTTCAAACGACAAATGTTGACTGTTGCAGTATGATGGCATATCTTTCCCATTATCTCACCTCTTCTGAAGGTTCAATGAGTGTTGGTAGCTCTCTTGATAACCTTACTAAGTAGGCAATCTTGATAGTGATGTGACTATATGACCAGTAATGATAAAAATATTGTAACTGAGCTCAAGCCCTCACTCTAATACGAAAGGGAGAGGAGATGATTAGATGCCCATCTGTCCTCCATGAAGCTTCTACAGAAGATTACCTAGATTAGCAAATGAGGAACATTTGCAAGATGAGTAAGAATGCGAAAAGACATTCTGTCTATTTTGACTTACCTGCTTTACAGCCATCTATCTCCTAATAATATGCTTGCATATTTTTATTCTTCACTTCTATAGTTTGCAAGTCCGTTCCAAAACGCACTACCTAACAAATCCTCGACTCTACTGTTGCTATCAAGCAAGGGGATTGGGGTTTTTTTGAAGAGTGCAGGAGGACATGCCAAGAATAGCACGAGGCATGCCAAAAAAAAGGTTGACAGTTTGATGAAGCTGGACACAGTATTGACTAGAATGCCAAAGATTGGAAACAGCATGCAGTGTATAGAGCTAAGTGATCTGTCTAAGATCTGCAGTCCTTTCACGTCCAGTCATGAATGATGGTGGACAATCAGTCATGGAATTCGAGGATGAAGTCTCACAAATGTCCCCATCCCCAATAACTGGTGAGCCCAGTATATCAGCAATAAGGATGAGGCTAAAGTATTTACAACCTCTTCAGCGAGTAGCATCATGTAGTTAATCCATCTCTGAATTCTCCTAATATCCCCAACATCACAAATTCCAGATTTCAACCAATCCATTTCAATTCTTATAATTTGAAAGTACTGAAGACACAGGTTGCTGCAAAGACTGTAGGCCATCACAACATTCTGTCAGCAGTACTGAACGTGTTCCAGAATTAATGTGCCCTTAGCCAAACTATTCCAGCACAATTACAACACTGGCAACTACTTATTTTCTTATCAACCTGTTCAGAGATGTTGTGACCCACCTCTGGAGTAGGTGGAGCTAGAACCTGGTTCTCCTGGCCTAGAATTAGGGGCACATCAATGGAACACCAACACTGGCTTCCATATATTTTTAGGATAACCTATTCAGATGTGTTATGTCACACCTCTAGAGTATGTGGGACTTGAACTGGAAATGCCTGACTCGGAGGTGGGGACGCAACCGCTACACAACAAAAGGCCCACACTGGCATCTACCTGGTAATGTGAAAATTTGCCCAGTTGTCTTGTTTACTAAAATCAGGTTAATTGTAGTCGATTCAAGCAATAGCAACACGATGGAAGGAGTCTCTAATGGAGCTAATATTTGGCATCTAAACAGCAATAATTTTCCAGTGAAGTTCAGTTTGCATTCCAGCAGGCGCAATTAGCTCTTGACCCCATTCACGGCCTTGGTCAAAATATAAGCAAAGGAGCTGAACTCTAGAAATGATATGAGAAGCATTAAACAGAGAATGGTATGAAGGACCTTCACTAAAATTAATGCCATAGAAAATCAGGAGGGAAATCTACACTGCTTGCATAATGTTCAGCACAAATTAAGGAGTTTGTGATTGTTAGAGATCAATCCTTTCAGCATGGGACTTTGATGCAGGAATCCTTGAGTGTTGACGTGTCTAACCATCTTCACCTGCTTTCTCAATGATCTTCCTTCTTCACAGAGATATTTGCTGAATATTGCACATTTCTTAGTACCATTCACAGATCTTCCTACAAAAGCAGTTTGTCCACATGCAGCAAGACCTAGACAATATTCGGAACTGGTTGATGTGGTCAAATGACATTGCCTGGCACTTGTGTGAGACAACTACCATCTTCAATATGTGAGAATCTCCCTTTGACAGTCAGTGGAAATAGCATTGCTAAAACCCAATATCAAGAGTCTTCAGGTTACTATTGACCAGAAACTGAGCTTTGAATCTCCTGTTCCCTGGATGCTGCCTGACCTGCTGTGCTGTTCCAGCAATAAAGTTTCAACTTTGATCTCCAGCATCTGCAGACCTCACTTTCTCCCAGAAACTGAGCTGGACTAGCTATATAAATACTGTAGCTGTGAGAGCAGGTCATGGGCTGGGTAATACTCGAGCAATACTTACTTGGCTCAGACTTCCAAAATCCTGTCTGTTAACCACAATGCAGTTAAGTTAGAAGTGCAATAGAGTATTCCCCACTCGTCTGGGTGAGTGCAGCTCCATCTTCATTCAAAATAGCGTGAATCCCTTCAGGATAAAAATGTCTTGTCACGTAAAACACTCACTCACCCCACCAGCAAGGCCAAGTTGTAGTAATGTATATAATCTAAAGGTTGCACTGTGGCTCCTTATCTAATCTCTTTCAACAGCACCTTCTAAATCTACCATTCAGAAAGACGAAGGCAGCAGATGTATGGAAACATCATCACCTGCAAGGTTACTCATGAGAGGAATGTTTCTCATGATCTTAGTAAATAAAACAGGATGCAATACTGTGCTTGTGATCTCATCAAACCTGATAGTTTTCATTTTTAATATGGCATTCTTTAATGTGTTATACCATGTAATATTCTCCTACTTTATAAACAGGGGTCAGTGTTATGCTTGTTGATCCATAGGGACTGGACATGTTCCACTATGTCTCTCCCTGAGATTTTATTCAACATCACTAATTCCATAACACTTCCTGAATGCATTAAGCTTGACTATCCGCTCTCTCCCCTATACACTATTTACCCACCATTTCTTATGCTGGCTCTCACATACACCTAGGTGGTTAGGCTACCAGCACTCATTATCTTCATTTATGTCTGTTGATGATTTTTGATATTAATGATATTTTATTTCAACAGGGAATGTTATAAGGAGTAAAAATATAATTGGGAATAGGGTTAAAATTGTTGGAAAAAGAGGATTGAAATTGCTTGGTTTAGTACTTTTTAATTTGAGCTAATTATCACTTTTTTTATATACAAAACTTTGAGGTATTAACTTCCTGGTTCCTTCCGGAAAGTTGCCTAAACTGTTCTTTTGTTCTTCCAGTAATTGGCTTCTGATCAGCTTTGACAAAGACCAGAAAATAAGTCCCTTTTTGTTTTGTTCCTGGGGTTGTGTTTATTACAAGAAAACCTAGTTAAGGATAGCTCAGAAAAGGATATGGCTTAGCAATTTGCAAATAAAAGGATGTTGCTTGCTAAATCAATTGAAGCAAACCCTAACTTTCCAACTATGGCCATTTTTCCTCCCACAGTTCAAATATTTATCCAATTTTACCTTGCATTGAAATGATTTCTATCTTAAATATTCCATGCTCTAACATTCTTCTGTTCGAAGAAGTTAGTCCTAATCGACCATTGATGGAGAAATCAAAGACTAGGCCGTTTCCTTTCTGCGTAAAACATCATGTGATGCTTTCAGTGTACCATACAATAATATATCTGTTTACTCTCATACACTGTAAGACCAGGAGTTCATTTTAAAAAAATGTTATACCATACATCTTCGCAAATTGTTCTGCACAGGAGAACCCCTCTACTCATTGCTCTTGAAATGTCATGCATCGCAATTGAAGTATGTTGTTTTCTGACTTTTCTACAGAGAATATACATTTTACTATGTATTTAATCTTTAAGCTAATATGATCTCATTGAGAATCAATTTCAATTTGAGATGATAAGTCAAAGATGGTGCTGTTATCTTTAAACTGTCTTGTTTGTTTAAACAATTTTTAATCCCTTTCTATTTCTTCCATTTCCTATTTAGATAATTAGTACACCTCAACGGACACCGACAACACCTACTGTTCTAGTGGGAAGCCCCCATGGTCCTAATATACACATGTTAACTCAGGGTGAGGCATCAGACTCTTCTCCATGGAGTACAGGGTAAAGAAAACAAACTTGTTCGTATTGCACTTTAAGGAATATAGATTTTTCTTTGCATCAAGTTTGTAAAATTGAACTGCTTTCTAAATCATGTGCTCATTGTTTTGTTGAAATTCATTTCTTTTTTGAGTTTGTGAAGCTCTGTCTGAGTGGAATAGTTTCTATGGACCACAAAGCTTTACAGCAATTGTACTGAAAGATTAAACCAATTTTTTGATAAAATATTGTATTTTTATATTGTTCCAAATCCATTAGACATTAATCCTTTTTAACTGTTGAAGACAAAGTATTTAACCAGCAGTTAAAAAGTTAATTGTTAAATAGATTAGCAATTCTTCACAAGATCTGACTAAATCTCAAAAAGCATTATCACACAATGGGTTCCATCACTCAAAAACTGTCTGCTATTCTAAGATATCCAGGAAGACAGTGGTAATAGGCAGCTTCTCTTCAACTGTCCCTCTTCTCTTAGAAGCCTTAACTCCAACAATAAATGCAGTGAGTTCATGGATTTTTCTTTTGTATTACAAAAATCAAGACTGTTTGTTCATCTGCTTTCCTCTCTTCCCACCCTCTCCCCTCCACCCTGCCCGCCACCAACCCACCACTTCCTCTAAAGTTTCCACCTGATTAACCATTAATTCAATTCTGCCTCCTAGTTCTCCTCTTCCCTCCTCTCCTGTCCAAACTCTCCTTATCAGTTAGCCCACCTTCCTGCTCCCTACTCATTCCTAATAACTGCTAACTACACAGATTCTCCATCTTTGTATATAAATGTTCCATCGCTTTCCCTCCCACCAAAACTCCACGCGGCCTTCCTTTGAATCTGTCATCATGCTTCTCCTCAAGAACAAAACTCCTAAGCCCCTCTACCTTAGAAATGACTATGCACATTAAACCTCTTTTACCTCTTAAGCCGCCTTTCTTGGGATTCCATTGGCAGCATCTTCTGGTCCTGACTAATGACTAATTTAAGGGCATATTCCCATCATCATTTCCCTGCAATTAGTTTTGCCCCATGCAGGGAAAAATAGAGATCACGCACCCAACCATTCAGAGAAGGCTGGCAGGCTCTCGTTTGTGGAAAGGAAATCCCTCGATCTGCAGTAATTTGCTCACGATTGAGGAACTAGCCATGGGGAAATGGGGTGCCAGCTTGAAATTGACCAATAGTCCAGTTTCATCAGTACTATTGGTAGCTTGCCATGGGACATGAATGAATTAAGCTAGAACGCTCAGGGCAACATGCTGAATTTCTTTGAAGCCTGCATTTGCAGTGTAATGAAAAGTATAATAATTTTCTGGAAATCTACTGGAAATATTTAGATTTGGGGATGGTGGAAAGATGAGATGAATAACAAATAAAGTTGATTTCTTTAATCTACTCCATGAAGGAAGTATCATTTTTTTCTCCAAGATGAGTTAAAAATTATTCAACACTGGGCAGTGTTGCTGAACAAAAAGATGTTGGAGTGTAGGTTCATAGTTCCTTGAAAGTGGAGTCTCAGGTAGATAGGATAATAAAGAAAGTGTTTGGTACGCTTTCCTTTATTGGTCAGAACATGAGTATAGGAGTAGGGAGGTCATGTTGCATGTGTACAGGACATTGGTTTGGCCACTTCCAGAATATTATGTGCTATTCTGATCTCCCTCCTATAGGAACAATGTTTTAAAACTTGAAAGGGTTCAGAAAAGATTAACAAGGATTAGCGAGTTTTGAGAAGATTTGTAGCTCACGTTGAGGTTTTGGATGTAGGTTTGCTCGCTGAGCTGGAAGGTTCATTTCCAGACATTTCGTTATCCTACTAGGTATAATCTTCAGTGGGCTTCAGGTGAAGCAATGTTGAAAATTCCTGCTTTCTATTTGTGTGGGTACTGAAATACTGAAGATGTTACCTAGTAGGGTAGCTAAACGTCTGGAAATGAACCTTCCAGCTCAGTGAGCAAACCTACATCCAAAACCTCAACGTGAGCTACAAATCTTCTCAAAACTCGCTAGTCCTTGTAAATCTTTTCTGAACCCTTTCAAGTTTTGTAGCTTGCAAGTCATAGAGATATTTTAAGGAGTAAAGGGCAACACGGTGGCTCAGTGGTTAGCACTGCTGCCTCACAGTACCATGGACCTGTGTTCAATTCCTGCCTTGGGCGACTGTCTGTGTGGAGTTTGCACCTTCTCCCTGTGTCTGCATGGGTTTCCTCCAACAATCCAAAGATGTGCAGGTCAGGTGAATTGGTCATGCTAAATTGCCCATAGTGGTAGATGCAGTAGTCAGGGGTAAAGAATGGGTCTGGGTGGGTTCCTCCGGAGAGTTGGTATGGGCATGTTGGGCCAAATGGCCTGTCGGGAAACTAATCTAAGTTTCTCATACTGAGTTAACAAAATATACCTGTCATTAAGATCACAAGTTCAGAAATGACAAGTTACTTGTGAATCATACATTGACCAAAAATTGTAGTACCTTCAGCCCAGGCTTCCTGGCTGAGAAGTAGCACAACCACTGCAACACAAGAGCCCCAAGTTCCTCATAATAGATATTTTCTAATCAATTCAAAAATGTTATTGCTTAACTCTGGAGCAGATGGGACTTGAAACAGGACCTCCTGGCTCTGATATAGGGACATTGCCACTACGGTATAACTGCCGAGTTCCTCTTAATATCATCTTTGGCTCAACTGTCTTCAACTCTGACTGTCAATTATCTTTCCTCCGTCAGAATTAGATGATGTTGCCAGGGTTGGAGGATTTGAGCTATAAGGAGAGGCTGAATAGACTGGGGCTGTTTTCCTTGGAGCATTGGAGGCTGTGGGGTGACCTTCTAGAAATGTATAAAATCATGAGGGGCATGGATAGGATAAATAGATGGTCTTTTCCCTGAGGTGGGGGTGTGCAGAACTAGAGGGCATAGGTTTAGGGTGATAGGGGAAAGATATAAAAGAGATCTAAGGGGCAACCTTTTCACGCAGAGGGTGGTAAATGAATGGAATGAGCTGCCAGATGAAATGGTGGAGGCTGGTTCAATTACAGCATTTAAAAGGCATCTGGATGGGTATATTAATAGGAAGGGTTTAGAAGGAAATGGACCAAGTACTGGCAAATGGGACTAGCTTAGATTAGGGTATCTGATTGGCATGGACGAGTTGGACCAAAGGGTCTGTTTCCATGCTGTACCTCTGACTCTAAGTAGGGGAGTGCTTAATTCTAATCACTACTTCTTAGTTAATGAAGTAGTCCATGCCTGCATGCAGCTAATATGATACCATCTGATAGGTTTCACTTTGACCAGTATCACTGACTTGACCATAGGTTCTATTTTTGCTATTTGTTTAGCTTGGTGAGCATTCACTGAATATATTTTCAAGAAATAACCAAGATACTTTGGGGGGGGTAAAAAAGATAATCAAAGTTTATCACAAAAGAGAAAAGCAACAAACTACTGCTCTCTATGTACAAACTATTCAAAACCATCTAGCCACAGTTATCGCAAGTAAAGATTCAACCCTTTTACCTTCTGCATAACCCTGCTTATACGAAGCCCCAGTGAAGGATCATCTTTTATTCACTTTAAATAAGCTTATTCAGTTGATACATTTGAAATTTGTTTCTGGAGTTCTCTTTCTTACTGAATTCTAGATACTTTCAGAGCAAACACTTGAATTTTCCATACCCTCCGCTTCTGGAGTTTTTGTTCTGTACTACTTGCTACTTTTTTTTTAATACTACTTTTTGCTCTGAATCAACCTGCACATACTGCCTGACCACCTGGATGATTCTGCCTTTGAGACTGTGGGCTGCTGGAGCTAGGCAATAGTGTTATTTTAATTTTCTCTTCTACTCTTGTTCCTAATGGACTGAACTATTCGCCTTAAGGGTTTTAAAGATACATATAATGCAAACTTCAGATAACCTGTCACCATGCTCAGAATATGAATGAAATTAAAACTACTTCCTTCACTCTTCAGCACAATAAAAAGTACTAATCAAGTTTAAAGCAGTATGTTGTTCCGTGTATTTTAGGACCCAAGTTTCCTAATAAATCATGTGCCTTCATCACACCAGCAAGGTCTGGACATTTGAGCTTGGGCAGAAAAGTATCATTTTATGCTGCACAAATTGCAGATAGTTAATCCCATTCTGAGGAAGGGTGACTTGATCTGAAACGTTAACTCTGATTTCTCTCCACAGATGCTGCCAGACCTACTGAGCTTTTCCAGCAAATTTTGTTTTTGTTTTTGACTTAAAGCATCCGCAGTTCATTTAGTTTTTAGAAATTAATCCAATTTGTGGGAATCCTAACCATCTCACTGACATCCAGTGATCTTACCACTGCTGAAACCCTCACCATCTGATCCTAAGGGTTGCGATTGATCAAACTTTAAGTGGCCGAGCTGCATAAATAGAATGGCTACAAGAACACAGGGCAGAGTCTGAATTTTGCCTTGAGTAATTCCCTTCCAAACTTTCTAAAGCTTAACAATTAAACAACATATGTCAAGAATATGTTTGAATACTCTGCACCTGCCAAAGTGAGTAACAATCAAGAAGATAGTCAATTCCAGGACAACACAGTATCTTGTGCACCAAATTTTACACACTCAGCAGTGTCTATCATCAAGAGACAATGGGACAACTAGTCAAACCTCTTTTGACAGCATCTTGCAAACCAGTACTCTATCAGATAGAAGAACAAGACAGCAGAACCTTGAAAACACCACAACTCGTTTCACAAAGCTTCATGCCATTCTCATTTAGATTAGGTTACCTACAGTACGGAAACAGGCCCTTCGGCCCAACAAGTCCATACCGACCCTCTGAAGAGTAACCCACCCAGTCCCAGTTCCCTCTGACTAATGCACCTAAGACTATGGGCAATTTAACATGGCCAATTTACCTAACCTGAGGAAACCGGAGCACCCGGAGGAAACCCACACAGACACTAGGAGAATGTGCAAACCCTACACACAGTCGTCAAGGCTGGAATCTAACCTGGGACCCTGGTGCTGTGAGGCAGCAGTGCTAACCACTGAGCCACTGTGCCACCTGAAAAATTTAAAAAGCGTAGTGTTACTTTCTCACTGTCACTGGGTAGAACTCCTTTTCTAACAGGACTTGTGGATAAACCTACATTCTATTTGCTTCAGAAATAGTCATCGAGTCATGTAGTATGGAAACAGACCCTTCGGTCCAACTAGTCCATACCGACCATGTTCTCAATAAACTAGTCCCACATGTCTGCATTTGGCCCACATCTCTCCAAACCATTCCCATTTGTGTCTTTATCCAAATGTCTATTCAATTTTGTAACTGTACCTGCATCCACCATTTCCTGTGCCAGTTCATTCCACACATGAGCCACTCCCTGTCTTTTTTTTAAAAGAAATCGTTGCCCTTCATTTTTTATTAAATTTTTCTCCTCTCACTTTAAAAATACGCCCCTAGTTTTGAATGCTCCCATGTTAGGCAAAAGACCTTTGCTATTCACCTTACCCATGCCCCTCATGACCCTATAAACCTCTAAGGTCACCCCTCAATCTCCAACACTCCAATTTTTTAAAAAAGTCCCAGCCTATTTTTATAACTTAAATCCCCATTCCTGGCAAGATCCTGGTAAATCTCTTCTGAACTTTTTCAAGTTTGATAGCTTTCTATAACAGGGCAGCCAGAACTGGGCACACTACTCCAGAGCGGCCTAACCAATGTTCTGTACATCCTCAACATGATGTCCTAACTCCTGTACTCAAAGGCCTGTGCAATGAAGGCAAATATGCCAAATGCCTTCATAACTACCTTCCATACCTGTGCTGCAAATTTCAAAGAATTGTTTCTAAACCTCAAGGACCCTGTCCAAGTTCAGAGTATGTTTTACCAAAATGCAATACATGAAACGTACATAAGGCCCAGGCAGCTAACAATGGCACATTGGTTAGCACTGCCGTCTCACAGTGCCAGAGACCCGGGTTCAATTCCCATCTCAGGCAACTCTGTGTGGAGTTTGTACATTGTCTGCGTGGGTTTTCTCCGGGTGCACCGGTTTCCTCCCACAATCCAAAAATGTGCAGGTTAGGTGAATTGGCCATGCTAAATTGCCCGTAGTGTTAAGTGAAGGGGTAAATGTAGGGGAATGGGTCTGGGTGGGTTGTGCTTTGGTGGGTCGGTGTGGACTTGTTGGGCTGAAGGGCCTGTTTCCACACTGTAAGTAATCTAATCTTAAAAAAAACAGAACTGGCATTGGAGGAATATCGGGAGACTAGGACCAATCTTAAACAAGGAATCATGCAGGCTAAAAAGGGTCATGAACTAACTTTAGTGAGCAGAATTAAGGAGAATCCCAAGGCCTTTTATTCTTATATAAGAAGCAAGAGGGTAATCGGAGAAAGAGTTGGTCCACTAAAGGATAAGGAAGGAAGGTTGTGTTGAATCTGAGAAAATGGGTGTGATTCTCAATGATTACTTTGCATCAGTGTTCACTGAGGAATGGGAGGTGATGAATGTTGAGATTAGAGATGGAAGTTTGTTCACTCTGGATCACATTGACATAAGGAGGGAAGATGTGTTGTGTAGGCTAGAGGATATTAAGGTGGACAAATCCCCAGGACCATGCCCAACCTCATAAGGCACCTGCCTGACATGAAATCTATCAGAACTTACCAGGTAAGCAGCCCAAACACCTCTGCAAAAAACGTGGCTGGAGCAACAAATCATCAGCCACTGAAACTAGGATCGAACTGGACAAATCTGAACACTAGCAGGAACTTACCTTCTCCACTGGGTCCTAAGCAAACTCCCTCTGGTAAAAAACCACACAGGAAAATACCTGCTACACTGAGTCCTCTGCAAAAATACACCAAACTGCAACCTACTTGCTCCACATATTCCGAGGAAGGATAATGTTACTGGAAGCAGTCAGAATCCACTCCACCAAACGACCAGACTACTCAAATGTAAGAAACCTGCGAGGAAGCGAGGTAAGCATGCCGTCCTGCTAGTAAGACTGAGACTACGTAGTTTCAAGACTCTTTTTCCTAGCTTACTCCTAGCAAAGGTACAATCTCTTGAGAGCAAGATGGACAAACTCAGATCACTGCTCAGCTTCCAGCGTGAACTGCAGGACTGCTGCGCACTCTGCTTCATAGAAATCTGGCTCAACCCATCCATTCCAGACTGCACACTTCAGGTTGATGGTTTTTCTATCCATTGTATGGACTGCATAGCGTCCTCTGGTAAGACAAAGGGTGGAGGGGTTTGCTCTTTAATCAACAAATTGTGGGGCACGGACATTGCAACCCTGGGCAGCCATTGCTCCCCAAACCTTGAACACCTCACCATCAAATACCACCCCTTTTATCTACCACTGGAATCTACCGCTGCTATATGAACTGCTGTGTACATATTGCCACAAGCAAAGGTTGAAGAAGCTCTGGATGTGCTGTACTCCACCACTAACACCCTGGAGATGGAACATCCCAAGGCCCTGTTTATTGTAACTGGTGACTCCAATCAAGACAAACTAAGGAAGGTGTTGCCCAACTACCACCAGAACATTACCCGCCCCACTAGGGGTCTGAACATTTTAGACCACTGCTACACTACTGTGACAGTTGCCTTCTACACCACCCTCCACCCTCATTTCAGGAACTCCGGCCACCATGCCATGCTACTTCTCCCGGCTTACAGGCAAAAGCTCAAGCAGGAGACCACCTTGTGGATACAGGTCCAGTGCTAGTCAGTGGAGGCAGAGGGTCAACTCCGGTGCTATCTGGAATCAGCTGATTGGGCCATGTTCAAACAGTCCACAGGTACCTTGGACGAGTACACCATTACCGTCACAGACTTTATCAGCAACTGTGTGGTGGACTGCATACTGAGGAAGTCAGTGTCCGACAACAGGAAATCTGAGATGAATCAGGACATACCGAACCTGCTAAAAACCAGGTGTGAGCCTTCAGATCAGGAGACACATTCAAATATAAGGAATCCAAGTATGACCTTCGCAGAGCCATTAAGATAGCCAAGGACCAATACCGATCCAAACTAGAGCCCCACACACACACCAGGCAACTATGGCAAGGACTGAATGACATCACAAGTTCTAAAAAGAGACTATGAGAGATAGCAGACGATGATGGAACCCTCCCAGATCGTCTCAACACCTATGCTCACTTTGAGCAGAATTTTGGCGAAGAGGTAACTCCTATTCCGACAAGTCCAGACGAACCTATCCTAACAGTTACTGCATCAGAGGTCAGATCAGTTTTCCTTTGTGTGAATTCCAGGAAAGCGATGGGACCAGACTGAGAACCAGGCAGCCCACTGAGAGTGCGCAAATCAACTGGCAGAGGACTTCTCAGACATCTTCAACCTCTCCCTGCAGCAGGCTACTATCCCTGCCTGTTTCAAGAGGGCCAACGTCATCCCTGTGCCTAAGAAGGGTTATGTAATATGTCTCAATGACTACTGCCCAGTGGTTTTAACCTTGGTGATCATGAAGTACCTGGAAAGGCTGGTCATGGTATTAATTAACTCCAGCCTCCCCACGACTCTTGACCCACTCCAATTTGCCAGTAAGACCAACAGATCCACATCAGATGCCATATCGCTTGCCCTTCACTCCTCCCGAGAACATCTTGACACCAAGAACAGCTATGTAAGAATCCTACTCATTGCCTTCAACACTATTATCCCCTCGACTGATCACTAAACTTAGTGATCTCGGACTAAGCCCCACTCTCTGCAACTGGACCCTCAGTTTTCTGACCCACAGGCCACAATCAGTGAAGACTGGGGACAATATTTCATCCTCACTAATACTCAACACGAGCCCCCCAGGGGTGTGTACTCAGCCCCCTACTTATTGTATACCTATGACTGCATCACCAAATACCAAACTAATGCCATTTACAAGTTCGTTGATGACACCACTATAGTCAGTTGAATCTCAGATGGCGACACTACAGATGGGAGGTGGAAGACCTGGAAAAATGGTGCACTGAGAACTACCCAGCTCTCAATGCCAGCAAAACCAAGGAACTCATTATTGACTTTCGGCGGGATGTTACTCATGCCCCCCCTACACATTAACAGCACAGAGGTGGAACAAGTGGATAGTGTCAAGCTCCTGGGAGTGGTCAGCCACAACAAGCTTTCTTGGACTCTTCATGTGGATGCACAGGTTGCAAAGACCCAACAACGTCTGTTCTTCAGGCAGCTGAGGAAATTTGGCATGACGGTGAATACCCTTGCCAATTTTTATAGATGCGCCATCGAGAGCATTCTGTCAATGTATCACTACCTGGTATGGCAACTGTACCATTCAAGATTGGAGATGGTTATAGAGAGTGGTGAACTCAGCCTGGGCAATCACAAAGACCAACCTCCCATCCCTCAAATCCATCTACCAGGCCCACTGTCAAGGAGTGGTTGCCAACATCTCAAAGATCCATCCCACCCTGGCAATGATTTTTTTTTTCAACCTCTACCATCGGGAAGGTACAGAAGCCTGAACGCACGCACCAGCCGGTTTAGCAACAGTTTGAATATTGTTAGAATACTGAATTGACTCTCAAACACTTAACATTCACCTGTAGCTGTGTTTTTGGTTTTGCCGCTGTTTACCTATTATTTACTATTTATGTTACTTAACTGTGATCTGCCTGTAAGACAAAGCTTTTCACTGTGCCTCGATACCCGTGACAATAAATTCAGTTCAATTCAACCCAATGGGATTTATCCCCGGTTGCTGAGGGAGGTGAGAGAGGAAATAACTGGGGCCCTGACAGATATCTTTGTAGTATCCTTAAACATAGGTGAGCTGTTGGAGGACTGGAAGGTTGCTTATGTTGTCCCCATGTACAAGAAGGGTAGGTAGGGATATTCCAGGTAACTACAGACCAGTGAGCCTGGCATCAGTGGTGAGAAAGTTGCTGGAGAAGGTACTGAGAGAGAAAATCTATTTATATTTGAAAAGAATGGGCTTATCAGTGATAGGCAACATAGTTTTGTGTGGGGGAGATTGTGCCTTGCCAACTTAATAGAGTTCTTTGAGGAAGTGAACCAAGTTGATAAATGAAGGAAGGACTATAGATGTCATATTAATGGACTTTAGTAAGGCATTTGGTAAGGTTCCCCATGGTAAACTAATGGAGAAAGTGAAGTCACATGGTGTGCGGGGCGTTCTAGCTGGGTGGATAAAGAACTGGTTGAGTAACAGGAGACCGAGAGCAGTAGTTGAAGGGAGTTTCTCTAAATGGATAAAGGTGACCAGTGGTGTTCCACAGGGATCAGTGCTGGGGCCACTGTTATTTGTGATATACGTAAATGATCTGGAAAAGGGCATTGTTGGTCTGATCAGTAAGTTTGCAGATGACCCGAAGATTGGTGGAGTAGCAGAAAGCATAGGAGACTGTCAAAGAATATAGGAGAGTGTAGACTGGAGAGTTGGGCGGAGAAGTGGCAGGTGGCGTTCAATCCAGGCAAATGTGGGGTGATTTTTGGCAAGTCTAATTCTAGAGCAAACTATACTGTAAATGGAAGAGCCTTGGGAAAAGTTGATGAGCAGAGAGATCTGGGAGTTCAGGTCCATTGTACCCTGAAGGTAGCTGCACGGGTGGATGGAGTGGTCAAGAAGGCATATGGTATGTTTGCCTTCGTCGGATGGGGAATTGAGTATAAGAGCTGGCAGGTCATGTTAAAATTGTACAAGACTTTGGTTTGGCCGTATTTAGAATACTGTGTACAGTTCTGGTCGCCACATTACCAAAAGGATATGGATGCTTTGGAGAGGGTGCGGAGAAGGTTTACGAGGAAGTTGCCTGGTATGGAAGGTGCTAGCTATGAAGAGAGGTTGAGTAGGTTAGGATTGTTTTCATTAGGAAATAGGAGATTGAGAGGGGACCTGATTGAAGTCTAAAAAATCATAAAGGGTATAGACAGGGTAGATAGAAGCTTTTTTTCCCCAGAGTGAGGTCACACCTTCAAGGTGAGAGGAGAAAAGTTTTTAAGGGGGGTACACATGGAAAGTACTTGACAGAGGGTGGTAGGTGTCTGGAGCATGTTGCCTGCAGAGGTAGGCACGGTAGGTTTGTTTCAGGAGCATCTGGACAAATGCATGAGTAGGTGGGGAGCAGAGGGATACAGATTTGCTTAGGAATTGGGCGATAGGTTTAGACAGTGGATTTGGATCGACTCAGGCTTGGAGGGCTGAAGGGCCTGTTCCTGGGCTGTAAATGTTTTGTTCTAATACCTCGTATTTATCTAAGTTAAATTCCATCTGTCACTCAGCCCATTGACCAATTGATCAAGACCTCTTCGTAATCTTCGATAACTTTCTTCACTGTCCACTATACCACTAATTTTGATGACATCTGCAAACTTAGTAACCATGCCTCCTGTATTCTCATTCAAATTATTCACATGAATGACAAACAAAAGTGGACCCAGTACTGATACCTGCAGATCACTGTTGGTCACAGGCCTTCAGTCTGAAAAACAACCCTCCACTACCACCCTCTGTCTTCTACCATTAAAGCCAATTTTGTATTCAATTGGCAAGCTCATCCAGAATTTCATATGATCTAACTTCACTAATTAGTTTACCTTGTCTTTGTTCAAGTCCAAGTAAACAACAACTACTGCTCTGCCCTCATCAGTTTCTTTTGGTTACTTCAAAAAAAACTCAAATCAAGTTTTTGAGACACTGTTTCCCTCATAGAAAACCATGCTGACTGTCCTTTAATTATTTAGGGCAACCGATTATCATTTCTCGAGGTCAGTTGGGAATGGCCAATAAATAACTAGATTTGCCATTGATGTTCCCATCCTGAAAACAGATGTTTGAAAACATGATGAATTTCATTCAGTGAAATTGCAACGACTCAACATCTGTTGATGGGGAGCTCCAATTTATGTCAGAGCTGTCAATCATTCCCATCGGCAGAATAGTAAATTCAAAGGTGTTGCACCAGTGAGAAGTCATCTAGTGGTAACTCCACTTAGCTGAATGTGTGTAAACTTGTGTGACTGCACTGACCAATTTGCAGAGTTAAGCCATGCAAGTACAAAATTAAGAAGTTTTGGACAAAGCCTTGTTTGACATTGACACCTTTCTGTGAAAGGATGTTTAAAACCTGCAATATAGCTAAACCTGGTAAGAAGGCTGATTATGTTGATTTAAAGAGCAAGTGAAAGATTGAGTAACTGGAAACCTGTGGCATTAAGCAAACAGCAGATATCGCAAAGGGTTGAGAGATTCCACTATAGTCTTTATCAACCATTTTGTAATATATGCTGAACACCTCAGCACAGTTTGTCAGGCTTGCATTCTGTCAGTCAAGGAAAATAATGTGAATAGCTCTCCATCCTGATGTTGAGGAAACTCTCTTAATTTGATTCAAGGTGGCCTCAGCAGTGAACATGCCCAACTCCAGTTCAGGAGAAAGTGAGGACTGCAGATGCTGGACATCAGAGCTTAAAAATGTGTTGCTGGAAAAGCACAGCAGGTCAAGAAACTCCAGTTCATCCAGCTGGAAAGGGGAGTAGTTATTGGCAAACTGGCTGGGCCACTAGGATAGCAGTAACAACATGGTGGACTGCATGGCACTGTTCTGAATATAGTGCATTAAATAGAAGAAAATTAGTGAACATTTCCAATGCCTTTTACAAATCAGACACATGCAAAAATTGGAAAAAGTTGAATAGAAGACATTCTTGCATAAAGTGCATTTGTAGGCAACTCAAGGATACAGGTGGGCCTCCTCAGCCAACTGAGTTGTCTGACCTATGTTAATGGGCGAATCCCCTAAGGTTCCACACGTCCGGATTTTACCACCTTCTGGCTTCGAACTTTGGTGCTGCCTGAATAATAGAATCTCTGCTGTGTGGAAGCAGGCCAGTCAACCCATTGAGTCCACACTGATTGTCTGAAGAGCATTCCATCCTGACCCATCCACTACCCAATCCCTGTAACCCTGCATTTCCTATGATGAATCCACCTAGCCTGCATATCCCTAGACACTGAGCAATTTAGCATAGCCAATCCAACTCACCTGGACTGAGAGGTAACCGGATCACCTGGAGGAAATCCATATAAATGAGTGAGAACAGTCTTGTTTGTTCTCATTGAGTCTTACTTCATGTACAAATTACTTGTTCTGTAAATACTTGCCTTTGTCCCCATGTGGTATAAACTTGCTTACTTTCAACAGCATTTCTAATCTTAATCCTTGCGACTTTGCTAAGGACATTAAGACCTGAGCTTGTTACAAGTTAAGCTGCTACTGTACTATTTTTATTCTGCACTCCATGTTCTAACTGAATTGATGGCATAGACGTACCTACTGATGCGTACAGTTTACTTATTAGCTGTAGTGATCGTGACCTGGACAGTGGGTATGTGCTCAGACTGGCAACCTCTTGGTATTACTTATGCCTAGATGGATTAGTGATAGAACAGGGAAACATTTTCCACAAAACAGGGAAAACCGTATCTAATCTAATGGTGTTGATGGTTCTGCTGCATCAAAGCTGAAACTTTATTGCTGGAACAGCACAGCAGGTCAGGCAGCATCTAGGGAACAGAAGATTCGACGTTTCGGGCACATGCCCTTCGGCATGTGCCCGAAACGTCGAATCTTCTGTTCCCTAGATGCTGCCTGACCTGCTGTGCTGTTCCAGCAATAAAGTTTCAGCTTTGATCTCCAGCGTCTGCAGACCTTACTTTCTCCTCTTCTGCTGCATCAAGTTTGTGTACTTGCTGTTTCTTTGGAATTTGCAAAACAAAGCTATTTCAACCATTGATTAATCATTGCCTTTGTATCATATCCAATTAGAACTCTGTTCGCCCAGCTTGAATATTATCACTGTTGAAACATATGACTGAAGGGAAGCTTGGTACTCTTTCAGAAGAATAGTGAATGAAATGCATCATCAAGGCCAAATCGTTCTCCTCTTAAATGACTAATATACCAAATTGTTCGAAGTTCAAAGCTGTTGTCTTCAGCCCTCACAGAAACTTGGTTCCTTAACCATTAATATCATATGTCTGCATTATCACTGTCTGAAACTGAAACAGGGTATTCATAACTTTGATAATTCTATTTGAACCAGAGTGGAGCTTCCAACCTTGTAATCTATCCATCACCAAGTTGCCTACTTCCAAATCTGTTACTTCACCTGTTTTCAACTTTATTACTTTATTTTCTTCTTGTATCTATCCATGTCATTGTTATCTGTTCCAAAGTTGACCAGGCCAGGCTTCCATCTTCATCCTCCATAAGTATAAGCTTATCCGAAACAATAATTCCATTCGGTCGTCACTCCTGTACTTGCTGAGCAGTATTGGTAACTGTAACTGTAATTCCTCACTTTAAAGTTTTCATCCTTTTCTCTACATTATTGCCTCAGCACTGTAATCTGCAGCAATAAGTAATATAAGTTACAATGAGGGATTTCAAGTCAAATAATAAGAAAGCCTTGTTGTAATCGTACAAGGCTTTGACAAAATCACATCTGGAGTATTGAGTATAATTTGATCTGAGCTTAAGAAATGATGTATGTTGGCTTTTGTGGATTTGTGACCATAACTACCTAATGCAGGTAGTCATCCACTTGCAAGAAATTTTCAGATAGTTTAAGAAGCTGCACGTTAGATTTTATACATTAGTTAACTAGACAAAAAGATACACAACTCTTGCCAATTCAGTATATTCACTTATACCAGAGGACGAACAGGAAGTTTTTTGTAACTAATCTTGTGTGAAGGCAGCAACCTTCTTTCTCGTCAAAGTGTCATGGTTCTCTCCCCTGGGTTGTCTTTTTCATCTGAAGAAGACAGTTGTCTGGCAGGCACTGCTACCTGACAAGGTCACTCCTCTGAGTACTTGTAGATATGCCCTATTTTGGGGGCTGGCAATCTATGCTGCGTAAATCACTTGTCTGAATCCTTTTTAGCAAATGAGCCCCTGGACACCTATTTACCATGTCTTAAGTCAGTTTTCGTTGTTCCTGGGAAAGTTTTCTAAACAATTTGAGGCACCGGGCAACAGTGCCTGGTAGCTTTCATAACCTTTAATTTGCCTTTGTCTTAGTCAATTGTTTATATTTGGGAAGGGAAGTAACTGGTGTAGCAGCTATTACATGTTGAGTGGTATGCTGAAAATACGAGGAAAAATTTGCTTTACTTGTAGAGAGATTTTAATTTCCAATATGTTTACTTTAGAAGGAAGCACAGCAAAGCTCCATTAGATTGGCTCATGAATGAAAGGATTGTGCTAGCGTAAACTATTTAGAGTAGGTCTATACGCTGGAGTTTCAAAAAGCGAGAGATCAAATAATTCAGAAAAATGATATATATTTGAGAGGGCTTGGGTAGATGCATATAGACTATATGCTATATGGCATGGTCGTGTTTGTTTTTAAATATTTTTGTGTAATTTCCTCCATTCCTGATGAAGGGCTTATGTCCGAAATAACATCAATTCTCCTGCTTCTCGGATGCTGCCCTACCGGCTGTACTTTTCCAGCATCACACTCTTCCACTCTGATCTCCAGCATCTGCATCTTGTGCATTCTTCTTTCCACTTTCAGTCCCAAGACCTGGAATATCCTCCTTAAACTGCTGTACATCTTTGAACCCTTTGAGACACTCTTTTGACCAGGTTTTCTGTTACCTGCCTTTTGTGGCTTGGTGTCAAGTTTGATTGATATTGCTGCTGTAAAGCTCCTTGACACCTTTTCCTATATTTAAAGTGCAATGTCAGTGTAAATTGATACCTAAATTTCATAACAATTTATTACAGATTTTAAAACAAAAACCTTTACTTTTCAGTAAAAGGAATAAAAAGGGTGAAAAAAATGGCAAAGGACTGCGACATTTCTCAATGAAGGTCTGTGAGAAGGTGCAGCAGAAAGGAACAACCACCTACAATGAAGTGGCAGATGAGCTTGTGGCAGAATTCAGTAACACCAATAATCAAGAATCTGGCTCTGATGAAGTAAGGCACTTCTAATAATTAGAATTTCAAAAGTGGCTGCATTGATTTCTATTCACGTTGAAAACTGTAGAATTAGTATTTTAATAAATCTGAATATATAGAATGTTAGTGATAATATATTTGTGTGTAGCAGACATTCTACAATGAACAAAATTGTGAAATAAATAAGATCTAGAAATAAAATGCTCAGTGAAAATGTAAGCATAATATAAGGAACATTCGAATATTGTTCCTCAACAATTCTTTTGTTGGTTTAGATAGAGAAAGAGACTAGCAATGAAGGAGAAGTTGGATTTTATTCTTCCATTCCACAGACTTCAGACAAGTTGACTTGAGCCCATCAAATAATGTGGTTAAAGTTCGGCTAACTAAATAGAGAGAAGTATGGACAACATTGCAATAGTGTGGGTAAAGTTAAACTGAATCATTACCTGTCGCTGAATTAGGTGCGTCACTGAAGAAAACCTAACTAAGGTGCTTATTAATAATAACCATCTTCTGAATTGATGAACAACTTGGTAGGGCACAAAGTTTAGATTCACAGATGCTGCCTAGTTGAGATTTTCTAGCACTTGTTTCTCTCTTACTTTAGATTTACAGCATCTGCAGTATTTTGTTTTTGTGCTATTGAGTTCCTGTTGGTGTTTGGCAAGCAATTCACTGACCTGGCTTAAAAATCAGAAAACTTAAAAAGTTGCAAATGCTCAGACAGGAGAATAGGAAAACCGTATTTATAGACGGTGTCATCTGTTAGATCAGCGTAAGGAATTTAAGGGATTGATGATGGACTGCTGAAATTGGCTCTGCGGTAAAGAGTTGAAGGTGAGGAGATACATTCACATTGTGACATAAAGGTAAACAAAATTGAATTTACTGATTGATTGAATTGGAAATTGATGGTAGAAGTAGAGTTAGCAGTAAAATGAATGAAAACACCTCAACAGATTATAGAATTCTTATAGAATTGTTTGAAGGTGGAATCAGTTTTTCACTTATCCAGTCTAATGCAAATATGTGATCTGGAAGACTGCAAGAAGAAAGTGCTTGTATTGGAATTATGAATTCAAACAAAGTTTTTAAAGTTTATGGCCAACTTATGAAGCATAGATAACTTGTTGATATTTTGAACTACTGGGATTCTGCTGGAAAGTATAGACAATCTCTGTTCATCAGAAACTCATTCAGAAGTGGCAATACTGTAAAATGAAGGCAGTAGGCACTGAATGTTTGTGCAGTAACGAATTTGTGTAAATCCAAACGGAAACAAAAAATTGAGACAAATTGTTGTCCAGAGCGCATAAATCACTGACGAAATTGTTTTTCTGTGACTTTGAGAGGAATGTCCATTTGGTACTTAACTCCTAGGTTGGGATACCTGGTCACATGGGCGGGTTGACCGAAGGGTCTGTTTCAATGCTGTACATCTCTATGACTAAGAGTTCATACAGCTATGTGCAGAAACATGTTGGATATGTGTGAATATGTTACAGAAGTAGCCATTTCACATGGCATTTGAGGTGAATGGAGAAATCAACATGGAAATAGTAAAGTGTGGCCTGGATAGTGAGGGGATGTAATGCAGCAATGATATTGTAATATGCCTGTGGTTCATAACTTTGGAGGGTAATACAGAATCCAGAATTATGATGACGTACAAGGAGACCTTTTGACTATCATCAGTGCCTGCTTGAATGCCTGAACTGAACCTGCCTTGACCACGTTTTCAGATAGTGAATTTCATACCCTAAAACTTGCTGGGTGGATAAGAAGTGTTTTCTCATATCCTTGTTTCATTTACATATCATTTTAAATCTGTGCCGTCTCACTCTTGTTTCTTTTTACAAACCAAAATAATATTGCCCTATCTAATGTGTCCAGCCTGAAATGGTTTTAAAGCCCTCAATATAATCTCATCCTAAAGGCATAGAATCCCTACAGTGTGGAAGCAGGCCATTTGGCCTGTTGATTCCACATGGATCCTCCGAAGGGCATCCCACCTAGACCCCCCACCCCATTCCTTAATTTAGCATAGCTAATCCACCTAGCCTGCACGTCCCTGGACCCTATGGGCAATTTAACATGGCCAATCGGCATAACCTGCACATCTTTGGACTCCTCTCCAGATATGCCTTCTCCGGGGAGAACAGCCTCATCTTGTTCAATCTATCCTCCCAGCTGAAGTTTCTCATGCTTGAGAGCCATTCTGGTAAATTACTGCTGCACTCTCTCCATTCCATTCACATCTTTTGTATAAGGTGGTGCCCACAACTGTACACAATCCAATGATTCCAACCCCATCAGTCTACTCTTCATCAATAAAGTGATGTTAGTTATCGTCAGTAGTGCTGTCAAGCAACACCTGCTCACCAATAACCTGCTCACTGTGGCATCTAGCTTGGATTGTGCCAGGGTCACTCTGCTCCTGACCTCATTACAACCTTGGTTCAAACATGGACAAAAGAGTAGAATTTGAGGTGAAGTGACAGCCTTTGATATCAAGGCCTCATTTGACGGAGTGTAGCATCAGGGAGCCTTAATAAAACTAGAGTCATTGGAATTCAGGGGGCAAACTCTCCAATGTTTGGAGTCATATCTGGCACATAGGAAGGTACTTGTGGTTTTTGGAGGTCAGTCATCTGAGCTTCAGGTCATCTCTGCAAGAGTTCCTTGAAATAGGTCCTATGCCCAATCAACTTCAGCTGTTTATCAATGATCTTGCCTCTATCATAAGATCAGAAATGGGATCTGCAATCATTTGCAAATATCCACCACATTTAAAAGACCTTTGGACAGGTAAATTGATGGAAAAGGTTTGCAGGGGTATGAGCCAAATGCAGGCAAATGGGACTAATTCAGTTTGGGAAACCTGGTTGGCGTGGACAAGTTGATCAAAAGTGTCTGTTTCCATCCTGTATGACCCAATGACTAACTGCTCCGACACTGAAGCAGTCTATGTCCAGATGCAACAAGACCTGGATAATATCCAGGCTTAAACTAAAAAGTAGCAGGTAACATTTGCTGCACACAAATGCCAGGCAATGACCATCTCCAATAAGAGACCGTATAGAGGTGTTACCATCACTGAATCCCCCACTATCCGTATCCTGGGGGTTACTGAATTGGTCTTGCAATGCAATTACAGTGGTGACACAGGCAGTTCAAAGGCTAGGAATACTGCAATGAGTAACTCACCACCTGACTCCCCAAACCCTGTCCACCATCTACAAGTCAGGATGTGATGGAATGGTCCCCACTTGCCTGGATTAGTACAGCTCCATAAACACACAAGCTTGACACCATGCAGAGCAACCCACTTGATTGCCACCATATCTACAAACATTCAGTCACTCCTTCACTGGCACTCAGCAGCAGTGTATACTATCTACAGGATGCACTTTGAAATTCACCAAAGGCCTTTTTGGCAGCACCTTCCAGACTCATGGCCACTTCCCTCCAGAAGAACAAGTGTAGCAGGTAGATAGGAACACCACCACCTGCGAATTCCCTTCCCAGCCGCACTCAATCCTGTCGTAGAAATATATCACCATTCCTTCACTGTCACAGGTTTAAAATCCTGGAATTCCCTCCCTAATGGACCAACTGTGGCAATATCTTTTAAAATAGACAAGCAAGCTGTGTAACATAAATAGTACTTAAGTCTAAACCAAAACCTTCCCATTGTTGAATTACCTCAGCTTTAATCAGTTATCTTTCAGTCTGTTAAATAGGTGATTGGGAGTTAAGGTACTCATCCTGATGATGAGAATAGGAAGAAAATGTTCCTTCTTAACCGACTCTATCTCATCCTGCCCAGTAAGAAAACAAATTATTGGTAGCAATATTACAATTTTGAAGCAATATTAAATTAGAAGAAAACCCTCTGCAAGGGAACACAAATTAAGTGTATGCAGCTAAGAAAAAATTAGAAAGGTCTATTTAAGTGTAGAATGTTTTCCTCTTGATGGGCACCCTGGCCTAGTATGGCTGATGTAAGATTAACATTTTTTAAGTCTACTACTGCCACATTTAATTCCTTCCACTAGAGGGCTTGTATGACCTATGTAATAAAAGCTCTAGTGGTAAAAATGTGTATTCTTAATATATCCAAGCCTTTTTGTATCATTTGAATTTATGTTCATGTATTTTATGTCAATATGTAAGCCAACTATTAACATCCTTGAACTTAATTTAGTGGTAACTTTGCTATAATATTAAACCAAATGAAAGCAGTTGACAGAGTAATTTGTATTTCTCCAGTTTGTGTTTGAAGGAAGAACACATATGGCAGATTTTCAATTCTTTACAGTTTAGTATTCAGTCTGTGTATAATGTTCCCTTTTGATTTTCTTTTAGGGAGGGGCAGCTTGATTACTTCACTTCCAAAATTTAGTTCCATAACCTTCATCAAATTGTTTGAATAGTGAGCCACTCAACTCTCCAAACCTGTGCTACCATTGATTGAGGTTGTAGCTATTTTGTGTCCTAATTCAACTGACATCATTGGCTTCCTATCCCTTATCTCCTTTGGCTCGCAAAAATCAATCAGTCTTCGAATTGAAATTCTAAATTGAGCTATTTGCTGCTTTTCAAGGGAAAAAATTTCCGGACTTCTACCACTTCTCCCCAGCTGGCCTAACTCTGTGTCATGAACCTTGTCCTGGCCTCCTCCAACAGTGGCAAGATTTCTCTTTCAATACCACCATTCCAAAGACAATCTTAAACTAAATGAATCAAAACATTTTCTATCTTGCATGGAATATTAAGTCCAGTATATGAAATCTATTGCTGTACTCATCAATTAACTCTTGGAACCCTGGTTTCATTTTTTTGAATCTGAACTGTGCTCCTACCCTGCAGCTTGCAACGTCAATAAAGGATCAGCATTGATCAGTTTGTAGCATCTTCACTTCATGAGGTTTTATGTTAAAATCCTATGCAGAGCCTGAGCACTGAAATCAAGATGCAACTCCAATGTATTGCTGAGAAAATGCTGCACTAATGGAAATGCTTTTCGGATAAAACATGAAACTAAGGCTCTGTTTTCCTCCTGGAATGGCTGTAACAGACCACTTTAGAGATTTTTTGAAGAACAGGGGAGTTATCCCAGGTATCCTAGCAATGTTTATATCTCAGCCAATATCTCAAAGAACATATTACCTGGTCAACCCTTCAAACAACACCATGATAATGTTTGCCAAATATTTTCCCACTGTGATGCTATTTAGAGGCTTGAAAATTGTCACATTCTCTGCAAATTCTGAGAGTGAGTTGGGGATGTGAAGGCACATATGAGAGTATGGGATAGACAACAGAAATAAGGAGGAGCTGTATAAGGGCCATTGCTGCCTATGATCTTGTGACACCAAAATTTCAACTGGTGACCCACTTGGGGGTCCTGACCTCAACTTTGAGAAACCCTGTTTTAGGAATTTTCTGTGCACACGTTGGCCATTGTATCTCCTACATCAGTGACTACACTTAAGTAGGTCATAGCTTTAAACCGTGTAGAAATGCCTGGTGATCATGTAAGGTGCTAGACAAATGTGCATTTTCTTTAATATTTCAATTTTATATAATAATAGCCAAACTTTCTCGTTTTTATGTTTGTGCCCTCAAAAGCATAAAGGCCAACATTCTGTTAAAGTTTTTGACTTTTTGTTTGCACATTCCCAGATCTGAGTACAAAGTCTCTTTGGATGTCTGCTGTTCCCAAATGTTTGCATTTTTAAAGCAAATAATCTGTTTTACTTTGTGCCCAAAATGAGTGCTCCTCCTGCTACAATTTTGCTCGCTCAAAGTATTGATCAATTTATAATTTTACGCACCTGTCACCATTACTTGCAATGCCGCCAATCTGGAATACAGCTGTCCATTGTGGTATCGAAATTATTATTAAATGTAGTAAGCTGTTGATGCACTAGCATAAATTCCTGTAAGCTGCTCATAACTTTGTACAATTTTTGCAAAAATATTTTTATCCTTTTGCTTTATGCTTCACAAAGCACCTAACAAGTTTATGAAATAAATGAAGGAGTACATTTCTTTCATTTGCGGTTAAAAATGAAAATAGTATCTATTGAGTCCTTTAGAATAATTACATAGTTTGTATTTTTAAATATTTATGACTTTTATTAATACATTTTTCATTAAAATTAATACAGAGGAACCTTGATTATCCAGCACTTGATTATCCGAACGAAATCACATGGTCCTGATGCATGGCTAAACTGTTATGCCGCATTCGATTAACCGAACGAAATACTTCCCACCTGTGGCTTTCAGACAATCGAGGTTCCTCTGTATTATATTATTGTGGTGATCGCTCATTACAAAATATGTACAGCTTTCAGCTGTCCAAAATCTAACAGATGGTTTTTCCAGCAGTCTAGTAGTTTGTTGGTCGCCATTACTGAAAACTAGCTTTTGATTCCAAATTCATTTAATTGAATTTGAATTCCAGCCAGTGAGGTTTAAAGTCACGTCTCTAGAGTATCAGTGTAGACCCCTGAAGTACTAGTCTCTTAATTTGCCATTATGTTAATGATAGTTATTAAGAATTTACTTCTTCTGTTATCTTTGAGCTTGGATGAAGGGATGTTGCTGAAACAAATCAATACAATATTTCCGAGACAAAGGATGGTTTCTGTTCCTCCTTTGAGCACTCTGATTTGGACAACTGGAAGTTGTACGTGCTTTTTGTAATTAGCCCCTCTCTGACTTTCTGTTGCAGAGTAAGTGTGGCTAGGTTCCAATTTCCAACCTATTCAACTAAGAACCTGACCGTGTTCCTTTCATTCATTTAAACATTCTATTCTTTGGCTCTTCTCCGGTAGCTATTTTGTGTTTGATATAATATTGTACAACCTCTAATTTGCAACAGGGTTATGATCAAAAGAATATAAGACGTCGTGTATATGATGCTTTGAATGTGCTCATGGCAATGAATATCATCTCCAAAGAGAAGAAGGAAATCAAGTGGATAGGACTCCCTACAAACTCAGCTCAAGAATGCCAGAATCTAGAGGTAGGAGTACAGTGACTCTCTTCATGGATCATAGCACACATCCAATATGTGTAGACTCAACTATGTTGGTGTGCTAAGCTGGATGCAATAGGCTGTTCCAATAGGAGCAAGTTCTGTAATTCTGGTCTAAACAGTTAATATCTGCAAATTATTTTGTACAGTTCATCAACATTTTCATTTTTTTTCCCCTGTAGCCATTAAACTTTCACTTTTCCCTTCTGGATCTCCATGTCCAGTTTCTACCTGTGAAACCTGCTGTGGATATTTTAGGTGATTGAAGGCTCGTAGTTTTCAGTTAATATTCTTCGGTGCCCTTGGAAAACCCATTGGTTTCCAATTTGGCTTGAGAAAAACAACCTGTATTTCCACACAACACCTAGGGCTCTCTTGCCTCTAAGTTACAGAAGCTTCTGTAATTTTCTGTTGTTAAAAGACACCTTTCCTAGTATATACTTATGTAGCTTTGATTCAAATGATTCTTGATAATACTCCAGTGATATTCCTTGAGACTTATATGACTTTGTTACAAGTGCTGTTTACTGTAGTCTGCAGTTGCAGCTAATGATAGACTTCTGTTAATTTTTATATGAATAGATGGAGAAAAGAAAGAAAATGGAAATGATTAAACAGAAACAATCGCAACTTAAGGAGTTGCTACTGCAGGTAAATTAAAATTTAAAGAAAGTGAAACATTTTGCAGTTTTTCATACATGCTACACCCATCCGCATGATGGATAAATGTATTTTTTCAAAAATCTTGTCTAGCTTAATCTTTAATACTATTAAAAATATTACAGTAATGCTACGAGAGTTATATAGAAGACTTCACATTATGTCAAAGATTTTCTTCAGAATGTCTGCTTTCTTTCTGGGCCAATTCTTGCATTTGAGTCAGATGGTAGATGCAAAATGTCATACAGAAGAAGAAATCTTCTTCTGATCAATAGTTATCCTTTTAAAATATTGGATGCTTTTGAGAGTGAAAGAAGCATATTAAATGCAAGTAAAATTATGATAACGTATTGAACACAAAACTGAGACTAAATTACTAGTTTTGTGTTTTGCAGCAAATTGCCTTTAAGAACCTGGTTCAGCGAAATCGCCTTGTAGAACAACAGTCTGGGAGGGTTCCTCCTCCTAATACTGCCATTCAACTGCCATTCATTTTAGTCAACACCAGCAAAAAAACAATCATAGACTGCAGCATCTCTCCTGACAAGTAAGTATATCAAAGCTGACCATATTTTGTTTGATGATCAAACTTGTAATACCAGCTATTAAGTTAGGTTACATTTGAAAATTGTATCCTTGAAGTACTTACCCTCTCAAATTGTGATATAACCAATAAGGATAATAAAGTAAGTGGTGTAGTCTGAGTATAGATTTAGTACACAGGTTAACATACTTTTTTGAATTATTGTATTGTTTTATTTTGAATTGGAATTTTACTAGTGCTCATTTTTTTTGAGTAAAATATCAGGGGCATGTGTTGGTGAGAAATTTATGTGGATTCATTTAATGTTAAAACCATTAATGACAGGATGTGATCTATCATGTGAAATATTGCTCCCTTCAAGATTAATAGGCCTATTAAATGTAACTAAGTTCATAATTTTAGAACAGACCTTTCCATTAACTCTTGCAATTAGAGTCATAAAGCTGTACAGCATGAAAACAGACCCCTCGGTCCAACCCATCCATGCCGACCAGATTTCTTAAATTGATCTAGTCCCATTTGCCAGCATTTGGCTCATATACCTCAAAATCCATCCTATTCATGTACCCATCCACATTCCTTTTAAATTTTGTAATTGTACTAGCTGCTACCACTTCCTCTGGCAGCTCATTTCATACACACATCACCCTTTGTATGAAAAAGTGCCCCTTAGGTCCCTTTTTAAATTTTCTCCTCTCACCTTAAACCTATACCCTCTAGTTTTGTCCCTCCCCTGGGGAAAAGACTTGGTTATTCATCCTATCCTTGCCACTCATGGTTTTATAAACTTCTATGACATCATCCCTCAGCCTCCGACACTCTGGGGAAAATAGCCCAGACTATTCAACCTCACCCTCGAACTCAAACCCTCCAACCCTGGCAACATCTTTGTAAATCTTTTCTGATCGCTTTCACATTTCACAATTTTCCTTCCTGTTGCAGGGAGACCAGAATCGAATGCAATATTCCAAAAGTGGCCTAATCAATGTCCTGTACAGCCGCAACATGACCTCCCAACTCATATACTTGATGCGTTGACCAATAAAGGCAAGCATACCAAACACCACATTCACTACACTGTCTACCTGTGACTCCACTTTCAAGAAACTATGAACTTGCACTCCAAGCTGTCTCTGTTCACCAACACTCCCCAGGACCCTACCACTAAATGCATAAATCCTGCCCTGATTTCAAAATGCATTTATCTAAGTTAAACTCCATCTGCCAGCTATTGGCCCATCTGATCATCGTCCTATTATAATCTGAGGTAACCTCCTTCACTGTCCACTGCACTACCAATTTTGGCGTCATCTGCAAATCTACTAACCATACCATCTGTGTTTACATCCAAATCCTATAAATGAGAAAAAACAGTGACTCAGCACTGATTCTTGTGGCACACCACTAGTCACAGGCCTCCAGTCTAGTTGTCTTTTTAAAATATGGGCAAGATTCAGACGAGCAAAACAATTGTTTTAATCTTAAATTTTAAAGAATTTTGGGAGAGGTTATTTGAAAAGCTGATATGATTTTAGGATATTTCTTTAAACTTTGCAAAGTGAAAAATTCAACTTTATGACATTTCTTCACAGGTTTGAATATTTTTTTAATTTTGATAATACATTTGAAATCCATGATGACATTGAAATTCTTAAGAGAATGCGAATGGCTTTTGGATTGGAGTCTGGCGGCTGTTCTGCTGATGAATTGAAGATGGCTAAGAGTCTAGTACCCCACGTGCTGGAACCATATGTCATAGGTAAAATGGAAGGGGATATGATTTATTCATGGTATCCATCACATACTTTACCAAAGCCAGAAAAGAGCTCAGCCTATCCGTAAAGAGAAAGGGAGGGCATTGGAACTTCACTTTACTGAGTAGTTACCTAATTTTGGAATCTACTTATTTATTTGTCTCGCTCATGGATATTGAGTCTTAGTGTCACAATTGCTTAGATGGCTAATGCACATAGCAAGAATCAAAATGCAAGACTTTTTTGCATAAATCAGGATTAACTGTTTTGGAGCTTTTCTTTTGGGTGGTTGGGGCAGCTGGGAGTGAAATGTTACATTACTCACTGTGCGCCCTGTTTTAATTTCGAGCCTCCTAAGGCAGTTTGTGTAAGTAATCATATTTTATTTCTTGATCCTCCTAGCCTCGAAAGCTACATAATAGACTTTTCATAGAATCTTAGAATCCCTACAGTATGGAAGCAGGCCATTCGGCTCATTGAGCATACGTCAACCGTCCAAAGAGCATCCCACCCAGACCCACACTCCTACCTTATCTTTGTAACATTGCATTTCATATGTCTAATCCATCTAGCCTGCACATTCCTGGACACTGGGCAATTTAGCATGGCCAATCCATCTAACCTGCACATCTTTGGACTGTGGGAAGAAACTGGAGCACCTGGATGAAACCCATGCTGGCATGGATAATGTGCAAACTTCACACACAGGTGCCAGAGAGTGGGATTGAACCTGGGTCCCTGGTGCTGTGAGGCAGCAGTGCTAACCACTGAGCCACTGTGCAGCAATCCCATGAATGCATAGAAAAAAGATAAAAGCTTAGAGTGCTCCTCACTGAAGCTGTTGGGGCATGGTATATGGAAACAGAGGCTTTATCAGTATGGGTATGGAATACACAAGAAACTAAGCTATGATGAAACTTTGCTCAATAATGTTTGACTTCTACTGGAGAAATCTGGTTAGTTCGGGGCAACGGGATTTTGGAAAGATGTAAAGGATTTATGTTGTGGTTCCAGTGAATTTGGGACATTTTTTTCCTTATAGTGAATGGTTATAATCTGAATTGCCAGAGAGTGCTGAAGACAAATTTAATCATGGTTTTCCAAAGGAATTGGGCAATTAGTTGAAGAGAAAATTTGCAAAGGTATTGGGAAAGGTAGAGGAATGGGACTAGCTGAGTTTCTCTTTCAGTGATTTAGCTTAGGCCAAATGGTCTTTTTTTGGGTTGAGTATTCTTTTGAATCTATAATTAAACTCAATTTTTTTTTTTAAAAAGATCATTTCAGTAAAACTATTTTAAATTTGAATAACTTGTTCTATAACTAGTTCCTAATATATATAAATTACTTTTTTTTTTCAAAATTAAAACTGTAGTCACCAGTGTTCCTTGCTTGTGTTTCAGGACATTGCATTCAGTGCTAAATGGAAATGAATAGTCTTTACATGACTTCAAATTTTCACCTAGAATTTTAATTTGGATTGAATTTCAATTCTTCTAGGATTTTTTTTGCTGGAAAATAAGGGTGGAAGGGTTGAGTTTGATCAGAGCTGACTGATAGCTCTTCAAAATGTTTCTAGGTGGATGTCTGGTGGTGATGCTGAGGAAAGAAGCTGGGGTGGTGACAGTGTAGCTGACCCATCTTTTTATAGTAATGGGGTATAGCAGCAAAAGCAGGAATGAGAAACTGCTTTGTATTAGAGGGTGTATTCACCCTTGTTTGATGGTGAGAAGGAGGGTCGAAGCCAAGGAAGCATTTGAGGAATAGTGAAAGAATCTTAGATAATAGACAATAGGTGCAGGAGTAGGCCATTCAGCCCTTCGAGCCTGCACCGCCATTCAATATGATCAAGGCTGATCATTCCTAATCAGTATCCTCTTCCTGCCTTATCTCCATAACCCTTGATTCCACTATCTTTGAGAGCTCTATCCAACTCTTTCTTAAATGAATCCAGAGACTGGGCCTCCACTGCCCTCTGGGGCAGAGCATTCCACACAGCCACCACTGAGTGAAGAAGTTTCTCCTCATCTCTGTCCTAAATGGTCTACCCTGTATTTTTAAGCTGTGTCCTCTGGTTCGGCACTCGCCCATCAGCGGAAACATGTTTCCTGCCTCCAGTGTCTCCAATCCTTTCATAATCTTATATGTCTCAATCAGATCCCCTCTCAGTCTTCTAAACTCAAGGGTATACAAGCCCAGTCGCTTCAGCCTTTCAGTGTAAAGTAATCCTGCCATTCCAGGAATTGACCTTGTGAACCTACGCTGCACTCTCTCAATAGCCAGAATGTCTTTCCTCAAATTTGGAGACCAGAACTGCACACAGTACTCCTGGTGTGGTGTCACCAGGGCCCTGTACAGCTGCAGAAGCACCTCTTTGCTTCTATACTCATTCCTCTTGTTATGAAGGCCAGCATGCTATTAGCCGCCTTCACTACCTGCTGTACCTGCATGCTTGCCTTCATTGACTAGTGTACAAGAACACCCAGATCTCTCTGTATTGCCCCTTTACCTAAATTGATTCCATTGAGGTAGTAATCTGCCTCTGTTCTTGCCACCAAAGTGGAGAACCATACATTTATCCACATTAAACTGCATCTGCCCACTCACCTAACTTGTCCAGGTCACCCTGTAATCTCCTAACATCCTCATCACATTTCACCCTGCCACCCAACTTTGTATCATCAGCAAATTTGCTAATGTTATTGCTGATACCACCTTCTATATCATTAACATATATTGTAAAAAGCTGCAGTCCCAGCACGGATCCCTGCGGTACCCCACTGGTCACTGCCTGCCATTCCGAAATAGAGCCGTTTATCACTACCCTTTGTTTCCTATCAGCCAACCAATTTTAAATCCAATCTAGTACTTTGCCCCCAATACCATGCACCCTAACTTTACTCACTAACCTCCTGTGTGGGACTTTATCAAAAGCTTGACTAACTGGTCTATAATTTCCTGCTTTCTCTCTCCCACCTTTCTTAAAAAGTGGTATAACATTAGCCACCCTCCAATCCTCAGGAACCGACCCCGAATCTATCGAACTCTGGAAAATAATCACCAACACATTCACGATTTTCCGAGCCACCTCCTTGAGTACCCTGGGATGTAGACCATCAGGCCCTGTAGACTTATCAACCTTCAGACCTAACAGTCTCTCCAACACCAAATCCTGGCAAATATAAATTCCCTTAAGTTCAGGTCCTTCAGCCACTGTTACCTCCGGGAGATCGCTTGTGTCTTCCTCAGTGAACACCGATCTGAAGTTTCCATTTAATTCTTCTGCCATTTCTTTGTTCCCTGTAATATATTCCCCTGTTTCTGTCTTCAAGCGCCCAATTTTAGTCCTAACCATTTTTTTGCCTTGCACATACTTAAAAAGCTTTTACTATCCTCCTTTATATTATTGGCCAGTTTACCTTCGTACCTCATTTTTCCTCTGTGTATTTCCTTCTTAGTAATCCTCTGTTGCTCTTTAAAAGCTTCCCAGCCTCAGTTTTCCCACTTTTCTTTGCTATGTTATACTTTTTCTCTTTTAACTTTGTGTTTCTTAACTTCCCTCATCAGCCCTGGCCGCCCATGCCTCCTCCTGGGATCTTTCTTCCTTTTAGGAATGAACTGATCCTGCAACTTCTGCATTATACATAGAAATATCCACCATTGTTCCTCCACAGTCATCCCTGCTAAGGTATTGCATCATTGAACTTTGGCCAGCTCCTTCTCATAGCTCCATAGTTCCCTTTATTCAACAGAAGTACTGTCACTTCCAACTGTACCCTCTCCCTCTCAAATTGCAGATTGAAGCTTATTGTATTATGGTCACTACTTCCCAATGGCTCCTTCACTTCGAGGTCTCTGACCAATTCTGGTTCGTTACACAATACCAGATCCAGAATTGCCTTCTCCCTGGTCGGCTCCAGCACCAGCTGCTCTAAGAATCCATCTCTGAGGCACTCCACAAAGTCTCTTTCTTGATTCTCCCAGTCTACCGGCATGTTGAAATCCCCCATAACAACTGTAGTAACATCTTTGCGACAGGCCAATTTCAGCTCCTGATTCAACTTGCATCCGACATCCAGACTACTGTTTGGAGGCCTGTAGATAACTCCCAAGAGAGTCTTGTTACCCTTAGTATTTCAAAGCTCTATCCACACTGACTCTACATCCCCTGACTCTAGGTCCCCCCCCCCCCGCGCAAGGGACTGAATATCCTCCCTTACCAACAAGGCCACCCCACCCCCTCTGCCCATCAGTTTGTCCTTACGATAACACGTGTATCCTTGAATATTCATTTCCCAGGCCCTGTCCACTTGAAGCTACGCCCCAGCTATCCCCACAATATCGTATCTGCCAATTTCCAAAAGAGCCTCAAGCTCATCCATCTTATGTCTAATGCTTCGTGCATTCATGTATAGTATTTTTAATTTGTTACTGCTCTCACCCTTCCCAACAACCCTTATTTCACTCAACCTTACAGCATGATGCCTTTCCGAGTTTTCTGCCTCATTAATACAGTTGTCTTTCTTGACTTCTCTTGTTCTAACTTTCCCTTCAATTTCCTTTTTAAACATCCAGCTTGTCCCCTCCCCCCCGCTACTTAGTTTAAATGTAGCGGTGTTGCAGTAGAAAACCTGCCTGCCAGAATACTGGTCCCTAACCTATTAAGGTGCAAGCCGTCTCTCTTGTAGAATTTATGTTTACCACAAAACATACCCCAGTGATCCAAGAACTTAAATCCTTGCTTCCTGCACCAGTTCCCCAACCACACGTTCAAGTCCATTATCTCCCTATTTCTGGCCACACCAGCCCAAGGAACTGGAAGCAAACCGGAGATAACTACCTTGGACGTCCTGCTTTTCAGCCTTCTTCCTAGTTCTCCGAAGTCCCGCTATAGTATGTTCCTCCTCTTCTTCCCGACATCATTTGTGCCGACATGTACCACCACCTTTGCTCTTCACCCTTGTCCTTGAGGATTTCCTGCACTCTGTCTGCGATGTCTTTCACCGTGGCACCAGGAAAGCAACACACCATCCTTAAATCCCGTCTGCTGCCACAAAAACCCCGGTCAGTTCCTCTTACGATGGAGTCCCCTATTACCACAGCTCTGTGCGATGTCCGACTCTTCCGCTCTGCCTCTGCACCAACGTTTGATTGACAGACCTGGCCGCCTTGCGAACTGGCAGTGTCATCAGTCTCTTCTGTTTCCAAAAACTTCAACTTGTTCCTGACAGGTACTTCTCCCGGGGTCTCTTGCACCTGTCTCCTCTCTGCCTTCCTCATCATCTGCTCTCTTCTGGCATGATTGGTGTAATAACCTCGCTGAAGGTCTTGTCCAGAAAGATCTCATTCTCTCGGATGACCCTAAGGTCCTCGAGTTCTTTCATCAGCACTGCAATATGCTCGGTCAATAGCTGAATGTGCACACACTTTCCACACATATACAAGCCAGACACACCAGAGTCGTTGACCTCCCACATCAAGCACGTAGCTCACTGAACCAGCTGGGCAATCATGTCTTCATCCTCTTCAACTGTGGCATAATCACTTCACTCAACCTCCTTGTCAAAGTCTCCTGAGCTGAAGCCTCACTCTTCGATCCAAACTTCCTTAGACCATCTTTTTGTGAACTCTTAATTTAGGTTAGAGGAGGAGGGAGGGAGGGAGACCCTACTTTGTAGGAGCAGGGGTTTAGAACACACCCACTCTAATAGCAATCACTTACCTTCCCGACCGGCTTTGCGCTCCACCTAAACTTCCGCCCAGCTCCCGCGCTCTCTGCTGCGAAAAGCAACTTAAATCAACTCTGGAAACATGAAAGACTCACAGAACTTTACCATGACCAGGTGTAATGCAATGCGATACATTTTAAGATTTCTACCTGTTAGAGGTTGTAAAACAGATGTTCAACCAGGAAAATTTCCAAGCACTAAACAAATGCATTGTAGTTTTCATATTAGAAGGTGAAAGATCAGAGTCGAGAGAGAGAAATATTTTTGGAGGTAATGAACTTGTGTGAACTCAGTTGTGATGGAGAGAATTAATTTTAGAATGCTTTGACTTCGCTAAGTGTAACCTGAGGCCAGCCAGAAAAGTTATTCTAGTCAGTGTTGAAGTTGATTGATGGTAGTGCTGGTACTGATGGTAGTGAAGAGTGTGGTGTGGGTGAAGTTTAAGCGTGCCAATTTTAATGTTGACAATCCAAGATTGTGGTATCACCTGGAAATGGAGGAAACAGTGAATGGCCAATCCATTGCATGCTCTTGGATGATGGTTCTTTGAAGGGTACTAAGTAATGAGAGAAGGCTAAAAGTTGAACCTGAGGTGCAGCAATGGAGATTCCATGGGTTCAAAACAGGGAGAGATGTGTAATTGCATTCCTGCAGCAGAGTTTCTAGGAGCTCTAGCATAGGTGTAAACCCACAAGGCATGACTGTTGCATGTTTGAGTTTGATGCCTGATACCATTCTAATATAGCTATAGAAGCCCTGACATCACTAAGCTAATAATCGAACCACTGAAAATTCTTTTTCTGCCTTCATGAATGGGTAAGGAAAGAACAAACCTTCTTTGCTAAAGAAGGGAAATTAAATTGGGAGTCTGTTTGAGCAACATTAGGGCTAACATTCAGCCAGATATCTCCACCAATCCTATTTTATTCTGGGCAAGCAAGTATAGGATGAAGTCAGGTCTGCACCTCTGGAAGCAAGTCTCAGATGTGTGAATGGTTGAAGGCCTGCCTCCATTTATTGGACATCAGTTCAGTTGTAATCATGATTGTCAGGCCCAGAGATCTTCACCCACCCCTCCATACCCCACTCATTTCCTGCGCCCTCACCATTCTCCCCATGTATTCTCTGTATCCACACTCCCAGTATCACTGTGCAGAGTCAGAGCATTTGGTGAATGTCAAGTCCTTAAAGTTCTCCTGAAACTAACATTATAGGAAAAGGGGGCAAAAAAACTGCTCTGTTCATAACCTCAAAGTGTTACATCAATTACAGCCATTAATCCTATCAATGACTGAAAGCTATTACCTACTTCATCCTTCTTTGTGCAACCATTCAAAAAACACAGTGAAGAAAGATAATTTCTTGCAATTTAATAAATATGTCAAAAAAAAACGCTTTGCTTGCTGAGTGAAGTACGTAAATGGTCTTAGAGCTCAGCCAAGTATTCATAGGTGACCATCTGACAACTTCTACCAACATACTGGACAGTTGGACAGACTTCTATATTTTCATTTGGCCTTGTTATTTGGCCTTTGCTGAGTTCACCTCCTGCTCCTTTGCTGCCTGACCTGCTGCGCTTTTCCAGCAACACATTTTTAAGTTCTGATCTTCAGCATCTGCAGTCCTCACTTTCTCCTAGTTGAGTTCACTGTCAGGACAGTGTTTCAATGGAAGTACAAACCTTGAATTGGCATTATATTGGCTTATAATGAACTGATTTTTGAAGTGTTTTTCTTCTCCCCACACACACCCCATGCCTATGTATTTATTTCCACATTTTAGTATTAAGTGGAGAATAGCTTTCTGTCATTGATGTTATGAATTGCCGTGATAGAATGACAGTTTTGAGAATCTTTGGAGCATGTCTGCTCTTCCTGGTTATAACACGACGCACAGTGAAGATGAGAAAGTACACAACAATGTTCAGCAATGCAGAATTCCATATTTTATCAGAAAAGTCTTAATGCAATAGAATATACTTGGGCTATATATATTTACTGTTCCATGATTTTTTTTAACTTCGTCAGAATAGATAACTAATTAAGTCATACAGCACGGAAACAGACTCTTCGATCCAACTCATCAATGCTGGCCCAGTTTCCCAAATTAAAATAGTCCCCTTTTGCCAGCATTTGGCCCAGTCTTTTTAAAGGTTTGTAATGTATCTGCATTTACCACTTAGTCTGGTAGGTCGTTCCATAGACGAACTACTTTGTGTGGAAAAAGTTGCCCCTCGGGTCCCTTTTAAATCTTGCTCCTCTCACCTTAAAATTACGCTTTCTAATTTTTGAACTCCCCCACCCTTTGCGATTCACCATATCTATGCCCCTCATGAGTTTATAAACCTCAAAGGTCACCCCTCAACCTCCCATATTCCACTGGAAAAAAGTTCCCGGCTTATTCAGCCTCTCCTTATAACTGAAACCCTCAACTCCCATATTACTCAAGTATTTAACTGAACTTTTGATATACCTTCTGGTTGTCAAGAATTTTGTTTTATGATAGCAATAGAGCAGAGGAACAGCAGTAGGCCATTCGGCCCCTTGATTCTGGATCAGTGGTGCTGGAAGAGCACAGCAATTCAGGCAGCATCCGAGGAGCTTCGAAATCGACGTTTCAGGCAAAAGCCCTTTTTTCCTGATGAAGGGCTTTTGCCCGAAACGTCGATTTCGAAGCTCCTCGGATGCTGCCTGAATTGCTGTGCTCTTCCAGCACCACTGATCCAGAATCTGGTTTCCAGCATCTGCAGTCATTGTTTTTACCTCATTCAGCCCCTTGAACCTGTTTTATCATTCAGTGTGCTCATGACTGATTTGTAACTCATATCCCTGAAACCTTTGCTTAACAAACTAATAACTGAAAAGGTGTTTCAAACCAAGCTCTACCACCTTTTGTGTGTGAAGTGCTTCTTAACATCTCTGGCCCACTTCTCAGACTATGCCTCCTAGTTGTAAAACCTTCAACCAGTGAAAATGATTTACCTTTGTCTATCTTGTCTTTTTCTGTTAATATCTAGAAAACCTTGATCAGATCACCCCTTGACCTTCTAAATTGTAAAGAAAACAGGTCTAATTTGTAGAACCTCTCCTCATTACCTAATCTCTGAAGTCCAGGTATCATTCTTATGAACCAACATTGTACTCCCTCCAAGACCAATATATCCTTCCTGAGGTGTGGTGCCCAGATTTGCTCTCAGTGCTGCAAGTGGGGTCTAACCACTGTGTTTTGTACAGCATAATTTTTGTGGACTTGTAATTCAGTCCTCCAGATATAAAGACCAGCATTCAATTCCTTGTTATTTTCTACACTTGCTTGTGGCATTTTAAAGATCTAAGCACTTGAACACCCAAGCCTTTTTGGACATACATTATATTTAACCTCATGTCATCTAAAAAGAACCCTGATCCAACTGTTTTCCCTCAAATGGATAACTTTTCACTTGCTTATTCATACATTTGCCATAATTTTGCCCATTCACTTAGTTCACCAATATTCTTTTGTAATTTTTTAAAGTTCTAATTTTCCTTTGTTATTATTCAGAAATGGCTAAAGTAGTGCAAAATGTTAACTCAGGCCCAAGTTCAGTAGCAGCATCTACATCTTCAACAAGCTTCCAATCTAGCAGGTAAGTCTGTGGGAACTACTTGCATTTCCTAATGTTTTCAAAATTGATTATGTACAACTGAGTGACTTCATAGTTGTGGGTATGTTCACCAAGCTGGGAAGTTGATATGCAGGCATTTCGTCCCCTGCCTCGGTGACATCTGTGAAGCGCTGTTGTACTGTGTCTTCTGGAATTTATTTGGTTGCGTTCCTGCTGCTTCTGGTTGCCGGTTCCGGTTATTTGTTGTAGCGTCTGGTATATTGGATCTAGGTCAACATGCTTGTTGATAGAGCCTGTAGATGAGTGCCATACTTTGAGAATTTCTCTAGTTGTCCTCTGTTTGGCTTATCCTGTGATCATTATTGTCCCCAGTCAAATTTGTGGTCCTTGTCATGTGTGTGTGGGTACTAGAGACAGCTGGTCGTGGCATTTAGTGGCTAGTTGGTGTTCGTGGATGGGACTGCTAGTTGTCTGCCTGTCCTCGGGTTGTGTCATGTCCTCATCGTGTTGTTGGTCTGTTAGACATCTGTGGATGAATTTGCAGGAAGGTCTCTTCTTAGTGAAGACTCTGTAGAGGTTCTTCTTCCCTTCATAGGTCGGGAGTGCTGCAGAGTGTTGTAACCCTTTTGAACAGGGTCCTAATGCAGCTTCTCTTGTGTGTGTTTGGGTGGTTGCTATTGTAGTTCAGGACCTGGTTGGTGTGTGTGGCTTACCTGTACACTTTTGTGGTGCATTCACCATTCTGTACTCTTTCTACGATCCCATCTAGGAATGGGAGTTGACTGTTGGTTTGCTCCTCCTCTCGTAAATCTGATCCCAGTGAGCATCGTGTAAACTTCACAAACTACTAAACCAGTACTTGATGACACACTTCACATTTAACAAATAAATATACGAACAGATCAATAAAACATCTACGGGCTCACACATCTCTGGGCTCATAGCAGAAGCAGCGATGCAAAGGCTGGAACAAACAGCCCTCTCTCAAATTCAGCCCAAACTCTGGATCAGATACATGGATGACGCTTTTGTTATCGTTAAGAGAACAGAGATCGAGAGCACACACTGGATTATCGACACCATGTTCACAGGGATCAGATTTACGAGAGAGGAGAAAACCAACATTCAACTCCCATTCCTAGATGTGATGGTAGAAAGAACACAGAATGATGAATGCACCACGAAAGTGTACAGGAAAGCCACACACCGATCAGGTCCTGAACACACAAGAGAAGCTGCATTAGGACCCTGTTCAAAAGGGCTACAACACTACAGCACTTCTGACCTACAAAGGGAAGAAGAAGAACGCCTCTACAGTCTTCGCCAAGAACAGATCTCCCCGCAACTTAATTCACAGGTGCCTAACAAACAACACGCTGAGGACATACCACAACCTAACTAACTAGCCATGCTACCGTACACAAAAAAACATTTCTGAACTGACAGCCAGACTTCTCCGACCACTGGGATCCACGTTAGCCGATAAACCGACAGCCACGCTCAGACAACTCACCAGGGCAAAGGCCCTATACCCATCATGTGAAGGCGTGATTTACAGGATTCCATGCAAAGATTGCACGTAACACTATGTAGGACAAACAGGAAAACAACTAGCAATCCACATCCACAAACAACAACTAGCCACTAAATGCCACGGCCACCTGTCCCTAGTAGCCACACACCCATAACAAGGAACACATATTCGACTGGGACAACACAACACAATGATCGTAGGACAAGCCAAACAGAGGACAGCCAAACAATTTCTCTAAGCATGGCACACATCCACCAACGCCATCAACAAGCACATAGACCTAGACCCAATATACCATCCATTACAATGAACCACTGGAAGCAGCAGGAACGGAACCAAATAAATTCCAGAAGAGAGAGCACAGCAGCGCTTCACATGAGGTTCTGAAGCACTGAAGATGCTCCTTAGACAGGGGGCGAAATGTCTGCAAAGCAATTTCCCAGCTCGGTGAACGTACTCATAACTACGACAACTAGCATCCGAGCTACAAATCTTTATGCAAACCTTGAGTGATTTCACCTCCATATTTGCTGAAGATGAGAGTACCTTTGAAAAAAAATTGTAGTGAAGGTTTAAAAAAGAATAATTTCCTAGACAATGCTTTTAAATTTGTAGCTCTGGTTCTTCATTTGACCATCTCCACATACCATGCATATGTTTAACACGCTTAATGAAATTCCACTGTCTGACTTGTCTTTAGCATATTATTTTTGTCTGTAATATGATTTCTGTATTCTTAAGTGGTGTGTATAAGTTGTTTATTTTTCATAATATTTTTGAACAAAAATGCTTTTGATAATTTTGAAAGCAACATACTGAGCTGACATAATAGTTTACTCTATCAAATATACTGGTCAGAGGTGATATCTATTGAAATCTAATATTGGCTTGTTCCTCTGACTGAAAGATGATTTATTTTCAATACTATTTGGTTTGAAATTAGTTTTCCAGATTATATGAAAAGAAGTAATTTACTTAACTTTTAATGGGCTAGTTGTAACAGCCTCAAAAAAGAATTTGTTGCTTTGAAATAACAGCCCTATATTAATAAAGGTAGTTGAATTAAGCTGTACTCAGCGGATTCTTGACCCTACCTGTTTGTTCATTTTTTTTAAACTACTTTTTCAATGGTTTTGTATTTGGCTTCCCTGTTTCTCCCCGCCCACCCCTTCCACACCTTTTAAATCATTTAATTTCACTGTGTTCCCTGTTTCTATTAAAAATCTATTTTAATAAATTATTTTACTTTCAGAGCATTTGGTGCCAGTGATGAAATAGCCTTACCAACTGATACCGAAGTGGCCTTAGTGACCAGTCAAGCACAAGGAAGTTTCAATGGTACACATTGTTCCGATCCCAGAATGGAGACTCCTACGTCCTATATTGAAGATGATGATGATGATGATGAAGAGGAATATGAATGAATTAATAATCATTCTGCATTTCTTCCTGTTTTCTGTTGCTTAAAATGGCATCTCTGAAAAGAACTGTCTCATGAGACAGAGACTTTAAAAGAATTGTTATTTTGACTTGTGAGGGGTTTAACTTAATTCTATTCTCTTCTAATTTAAACATCAAAAACTTTGAATACAGAACTGTAGAGAGAACTTTTTTGAATTTATGAGCAACTGTTGAAATTTTAAAGAAGTTTTCGCTTCTCTGTTGAGGATCTACAATGTGTTTTCTAATTGCACCAAGTGCAGCTATAAAAAGCTACTGTTTGTTCAATTATATCTTAAGGCACTATCACAGTAACATCTCTGGCTTCACTGCCTGGTACTGATGTTTACATGTTGTGATTTTGCTATTCTCAGCTGAGCTGGTGTAGCACTTTACAGATATGTCCCATTTCAGGGGTGAAAGAAACGGAGTTGTAATCTCCTCCTGCTACAAGTTCATGTGTGCTGTTGATCACCAAAAGGCATTGAAAATGGTCACAGATGGGTCAGTGATTTGATGTATCTCATCAGCTCAGAGATGATGTTTTGAATAAATAGTTGAGCTAACTAATAAAGAAGAGTTTAAAAATTTGCTAGTGCAGAAGAAGAAACTGTTTGAAGTGTTACATGTAATTTTAAAGCTTCTTGCTGCTGCCAGAAAACTTTGTAAAAGGCAATCTGTGATTGGTGTAATAGAATTTCTGGTACTAGGTCAAATACACAGTGCACCATATAGTTCTATTTAGTATGCTTCTGAAACAGCAGTAATGTATGAAGTACTTCTTAAAGTTTAACTTCACATTTTCAAACACAAATATAGTGGTGTATTCACTGATCAGATGCAGATCTTTTTACCCATCTTATCTTTGTAACCACCTACAAATAAATGCTGAACAAAGCCTGTTGTGGAATCAACAGTTTTTATTAAACACGTTTTTAATTTAAAGAAATCTTGCTGACCCTTGGGATTTTAAAACTTTTTGCAGCATATATAAAAATGCTTAGTTTTCTGCGGCTAAGCTAAAAGCTTAATATTTTACACTGTGGTATTTCTCGGCCTACTACCTGTACAGGTTTATTTTGGAGTGAAATTGCTTTCATAGTATAGCAACACCTAGCTTTCTGATCCTCCATTCAATTTGAGTATTTGCGTCACTTTTCCTCAGTATGGCTAATTCCGCTATATGCTGTTGGAGGATTGGGGTTAGGGTGGGCTGTGCAACAGTATGAAAGGAAAGCATGTAAAACACTTTATAGCTGCACTTCTTAATAGGTTACAAGCAGAAAGGGAACAGGCTTTGCTCCTTCAATTGGACATAGGTATGAGATGCAGGTCTGACTTTTCATCTAATGCAGGTCTGACTTCAGTGACTAAAGGTACAGCTGACTTCCTAAACTGCTAGAGACAATAGACATTCTTGCCCAGTATGTGCTACGTAGTTGATTTATTTTAATTGCTGAAGTTTGCTGAATTGTTTCCCAGAACTGAAGAAATCATTGTGGAAAGCTGGCATTTCCTATCTCTGGTGAAAGCGTGCTTCCTGGTGATTATTTGAATATTGAACATGGGAAAGTCTACAACTTGGATCGTTGTATTCCCGAGTTATATGGGTGCCTTCAGAAAGCCAGCTGGAAAGATAAAAGGGGCAAAAAGGTTTTCCATCAAGCATGATATTTCTTAGATTTATTTAAATGCATTTAGAGTAAAGAAAATAGAATCAAGTTGTGAAGAATCCCTCAGAAGTTTGCTTTTGCCCTGTTGACTACAAGCAAAAGCGTTTTCATGTATAGTTTTGTTATTCAAAACACTTTCTTGTCCATGACACTTTTCGTCCCCTGAAAATGTATGGGATGCAGCAACTTTGTAACCTTTTCATTGTGTCTCTCCTTTTCATGTTTGTTTCATTCACTTTTTGGAGCAATACAAAATTGACTTCACTACTTGCTGTTTGTTAATCTAACGATAGGGTGAAACGTCATCCTCATAAGCAGTGCATTTTTTAAAAAAAATTATCAGTAAGATCAAATAGCTGAAGATTCAGACTTGAAGCAAAACTTAAGCTCGTGTGTGTGTGTGTGCGTGTGTGTGTGTCTTTCTCTCTCCCAGGTTTGTGATTGAGCATTTGGTTTGAATAAAGCATAGGAACTGTGGCCCCATGGTAATCTAATGAATTAAGCATGTATCTTGATTCTTAAATTGATTTTATGGAATTTTTCCTGAAGCATCTTTTTGAGAAGCTTTGTAAATTTTCAGAAACTTGTTCGCAGTTTTTTCTATAAACACTAGGTCAATTTGTAGACCCATCTTGAGTATAAAGAGAAGGCAATAACTGGAATAGAAATTATTTAAGACTGACAAGTCTCTAAAAACACACTTGGAACAAAGCAATTTGCAATATTAAAAAAAATACCATATTTAAAAAAAATTTATGAAATCCCAAAGGTGTATATTTTGTTGGCAATAGTGTGCTTCAATGATGCAACATCTTTCTTCCACATTACGAACAATGTAGTTACAGATAATCTTTTCCTATCCTAAATACATTTTTTGGTTGCAAAATGAGAGTTGGGGGAAGAGATTGTAAATGTTGAGACAACCTGATTTCTCAATGCTGCAGTTTAATATCTGTAATTCAAATATATAATTCTGTCTACATTGTTACATACGAGGATGTTGTTTTTAGTTTCACCACTCATTAAAATTTATAAGCTTGAAATAAAACTGTAATCTTATATTTGACTTTGGTTGAAAAATGCTATTCCTTTAATTCAAGGTTTTCAGTACTTGTGTAATAATTTGCTATTATTTTTGGTTATTTTGAACAGTTGCTAGGCAGTAATTTTTATAGTAATTGGTCACATTTTGGTACTTTTCAAATTGTCTCAAGTTTAACACAAATGGCAGTAATTGTCAGTATTGGATGTGTTTTTAATCTTGCAAAATTATTCTGTATTTTTGTTTATTGCTGAGGGAAGAAAAATTGGATCAGGAAGAAAGAGACAAAAGTCCATCTTATTTATAGTTCCATTCAATTTTGGTTCAGATAAACTAGCTAATACTTGGTATTGGACTTGTTCTCTCATCTGTTGCAAGAAGTTATTTGCTATTCAATCTGAGGAAATTACAGGATTTTTTTGTTTTCTGATATCTTCTGAACCCTGTGTCAATGCTGTGCTTTACAAAGGTTTATTCTTGTTGTCAACTCGATTCTGAACAGTCCTTAACATAAATCTCTTGTGTCTCTCCGTGAATTTATTATCTTTTAAATTTTGCTAGCTACTAAATATATTTCCTAGGTTTTTTCTTTGCAACTTAAATCTCTACCTTGATTCTGATATGTTTAGCAATATAATGGCACTTAGTAAAATTTCACCCCAGTTTTCAATTTCAACTGATGTTAAATGTTGGATGAAAATTCAGCACATTGTGTTGGCTAAATCTGTTAGTTGTATTTTAACCCTTTTTGATTTCTGTATGAAGACAGCATTGAAGGAGAGGTTGATTGGATGGTTTTTGGTATCCACGATCTTTCAAAACAAAAATCTTATTAATATTTGTTACCAAGAAAACAATTCACAAGTGTAACTGGAAGCCCATTTAGGTTCCACGTACTAACCACACAGTATCAAAAGCCTCAGATCTGACTTGTTCTTACTGCAGAAACAGTTGAGATAAGATTTTGCCACCTTGGTGTCTTGGAAAACTGGTTGCTGCTCAATGCAATCGATCCATTAATCAGTACAGATGATTGGACATTGGGGTAAAGGATCATTAAAATCTAGCTAAGGAAAATTTTCTGTTACAATAGTAGTGAAGGAGTTTGTAAATTGTTGTATGTGCTTTTGGTAATTGATCACCAGAATGAACTGCAATCTGAATAATTATTTTATCACACCAGATATCAATGTACAATGATGCTCAGGGGCACCTAAACGCTGGTAATGTCTAACAGTTTGACATCCATAATTGTAAGTCCATTCATAAAATTCGGCAAAAAGCATCAGCTAACAAATGTTATTCCCCATGTGAACTGATTGTTTAGTGGGATGTGTAAAGTTCTAGTGAGCACATAATGCTTTTAAAGGAACATGATCCTACTATTGCAAAATAAATCCACATCAAGGTAACCTGGACTTGAAAGCAAATGAAGATATTGGAAATTTGTAACTATGCTCTTGTATTCATGAAATAAAATGAATATGGGATAATTATGAAAATGTTGTTGGAAGGTCACTGAACTAAAAGATTAACTGTTTTGATCTCCATAAATGCTTGACTGCATTTTCTGTTTCTAGCATGAAAGTCTCTGCCACTGAATAAGAGAACAGTAGGTTAAAAAGATAAAAGATTCTGTTTTTCTTGGACCCTGATAACCAGCTGAGTGTTCAATTGTCCTCGTCTCTTCAGATATCCCTCTTAGCAGTAAGCTTGCTTACAGGTGTTCTTGCAACAGAGCTATAGCCATTCAACAGATTGTGACAGCGGCCAGTTCACCCTATAGAACATCTTTGGGAATATGGAAGTTGCTGGAAATCTAAAAGTCAGTGTTAAAAATCTGGTGACCTTTCCTCAAAATTGGTCACCCGACTAGAAACCTAACTTTGATTTCACAGATGCTGCCAGACCTGAACTTTTCTGATGACTTCTGTTTTTATTTCTGATTTTCTGCATCTGCACTTCTTATGGTTTTTTTTAGTCCAAGCCAAGAACATTGTTTAGAAATTTCTGTCGTCTTTTTTAAAAATAAAATACAGCAAGGTTAGTGATGTTCATGCTGATGCATAGTAGTATGGAAAGAGTTGATGAAGGCTTGTTTGAGTTGAAACTCACCCCATTTGCCACATTTCTCATTCTGACAAACTTCACTAAATTCTGTTGTGTTTCTGATTAGATGTCTGAGGGAGTGCTAAAATCAAAGATAATTTAATTGAAAGGTTTAATTATAATACTTAAATTACTTCATATTGATAGTAGTTCTATGCAGCATTTCCAATACTTGCAAGACACAAGGCTTCGTAATTAACAATAATGAATCTCAATCTCACCTTGGACATTGCTGCAGTAATTGCTCAAGGTAGTGTCCTAGGTCCAACTATCTTGAGCTACTTCATAAATCACCTGCCTTCCATTTCTATTTCTGACTTGACTGCATTCAACAAAATCACTGTATAGTCCTAGTCACAACTCACTAGGTTCTGAAGGCTGTGTTGATTTGACACCATAAAAGATGTTATTTGCCACTGGACAATTCCATGTCCTTGCATCTGTGTGCTGTCAACCAAGACCAAAAATAAAATGTATTTTATCCTTGAACATCAAGGGCACTACATTGCTGTATCTCTGGCCATCAACAGCTTGGGGGTTTATTGTTTACTCATAGACGAACTCTATACATACTATGGCTACGTGACTAGAGGTTCGGGATTCTGTGATAACTCGCGTCCTGACTTCTCAAACCATGTTGACTATTTACACAGCAGAAGTTGGGTGGGAGGGAATCTAGTAAAGTGTATTCTAACTTTTGATGGGATGAGAATGGTTTTATCCTAACTGGATACAAAGATCCACGAAGGAGAACAGAACATTAGGTAATTTTTACAAAAGAGATGCTTCACAGTAAAGAGTTGATGCATTCCAACAAGGTCATGGAAGTTTGGAGACAGAATTTGATAAAACAATAAAAGTATGCTATATGTCAGGTTAATTCTAATGAAAACCAAGTTCATTACAATAAGTTGAGAGGGAAACCAAATGGGCAATGAAAGAATGAGAATGAAATGGCAGTCAACATAAAAGGGAACCCAAAAATCATTTACTAACTTGTAAAGGGTGAGCTTGTGGTAATGTCACTAGACCTGTAATTCAGAGTCCTAAAGTAGTATTTTGGGGACATTGGTTCAAATCTCACCATGTCAGATTCAATTTTGAATTCAACTTCGAAAAATTTGAGATTAAATGCTGTAATCGTTGTTGAATGTCATGCAAACAAATCTGGTATACCCTTTAGAGAAGAAAATCTGCCACTCTCCATTGGTCTGGCCAAATGACTAAACCTACAGCAATGTGCTTGACCCTTAACTGCCCTCTGCCACTCTATTCAAGGGAAATAAAGGATTGACGGTGAATGCTAGTACAGCCAGTGATGCCCAAATCTCATGAACAAAGGAGGCCAGTCCGAGCAGCAGAAACAGAGCAAAGGAAAGTGAACTGCAGTGGCAGGATAAATAGCTGAGGAACAGGGTTAGTCAGGAGTGAACATGAAGCTGAAACTAGAGCAGAGCTCTGGAGGTGATGTCACAACTCAAAAAGTGATGCAGGCTTGGCTGTTGGGGAACCAGGTTTGCAGACAGGTGTGGAGAGAGATAAAGTACTTTTTGTAGTTAGTCTACTAGGAATAGAGAGCAGGAGTGAGAGATCGGAGTTTGATGTGTGGGTATGGTTTGTGTAAGTTTGGAGAAAATTCTTAGGATTTACTCACATTTGGAAAAATATGAACTCTTGATGGGCAGCATGGCTTTGTGTACTGATTATTTTGTCTCAAACTTGATTCAGTGTTTTGAGAAAGTGACAAGCTAGTAGAGGGTAGGGCAGTAGATTTTGTCTATGTAGACTTTGGCCAGACCTTTAACAAGGTCTCTCTTTTGGCAGGCTGATTCAGAAGGTCAATCACAGTGAGCTGGTTGGATTGATACAGAACTGGCTTAATTATAGAAGACAGAGTAGCAGTAGAGGTGTTTCTCTGAATGGAAGAAGATCTGTGAGCAGTGCTGTTCTGCAGAGATCAGTGCTAGGACCCCTACTGTTTGTGGTATAGAAATGATTTGGAGGAGAATATACATGGCCTGATTAGTAAAGTTAGTAGGTAACAAAGGTTGGGGGAGTTGCTATACTGAGGAGGATTGCCAGAGGATACAGCAGGATATAGATAGGCTTGAAAGTTGGGCAGAGAAATGGCAAATGGAGTTTAATCCAAACAAATGCATGGTGAGGTGTATGGGAAATCTAATGCCAGAGGGATTAGACTAAATGGCAGAACCTTTATTAGTATCAACATGAAGAAGAATCTAGGCATGCAGGTCCAGAGTTCCCTGAAAATGGCACGCAAGTGGATAAGTTTGTCAAAAAGGCAGAAAGCATGCTTGCCTTCACTGGTTGTGGCATAGAATATAAAACTAACAAGTTATATTGCAGCTGAATAGAACTCTACAGCCATTTGAATGTAGAACTGGCTCAAAACTAGAAGACCAAGTGAGTGGCAGTGGCTAGTTGCTTTTCGGACTTGAGGTCTGTGGCCAGTTGTGTGCCACAAGGATCAGTGCTGGGTCCACAGCTTTTCATAATTTTATATAAATGTTTTGGTTGTGAACATAAGAGGTACAGTGGACAGCAAAGACAGTGGCCTCAGACTACAACTGGATCTTGATAGATGGGCTGAGGAGTGGCAGATGGAGTTTAATTTAGATAAATGTGAGGTGCTGCATTTTGAAAAGGCAACTCAGGGCAAAACTTATACACTTAATTCTAAGATTCTGTGGACTGTTGCTGAACAAGGAGACCTTGGATTGGGGTTCATTGCTTCTTGAAAATTGAGTTGCAGTTAGCTAGAATAGTGAAGAAGGCATTTGGTATGCTTGCCCTTATTGATCAGTGCATTGAGTAAAGGAGTTGAGAGGTCCTGTGGCCGTCCTAGCAGGACATTGATTAGGTCACTTTTGGAATACTGTCTGCAATTCTGGTCTCCCTGCTATAGGAAGGATGTTTTGAAACTTGAACGAGTTCAGAAAAAGATGTACAAGGATGTTGCCAGGATTGGAGGGAGAGGGAGAGCTACAGGGAAAATGTGAGTCGGCTATGGCTATTTTCCCTGGAGTACCAGAGGCTGAGGGGTGATGTCATAGTTTATAAAATCATGAGGGGCATTGGAGAGGATAAATAGACAAGGTCTTTTCCCTGGAGTGGGGAGTCAAAACTAGGGGGTATAGGTTTAAGGTGAGAAGGGAAAGATTTAAAAGGATCCTAAGTGGAGGCTGGGATGAGCTGCCAGAGGAAGTAGTGGAGGCTGGTACAATTATGACATTTAAAAGGCATATAGATGGCTATATGAATAGGAAGAATTTAGAGAGATATGGACCAAATGCTGACAAATGGAACTAGATTTATCTGGGATATCTGGTCAGCATGGATGAGTTGGACTGAAGGATCTGTTTCCATGCTGTATGTCTCTGACTCTATAACTTCAGTAAGGCTACATTTGGAGTATTGCATACAGTTCTGGTCACCACACTACCAGAAGAAAGTGGAAGCTTTGGAGCGGGTACAGAAATGGTTTACCAGAATGTTGTCTGGTTTGGAGTATATTAGACATGAGGAGAGATTGAACAAACTTGGTTTGTTTTGAATGTCAACAGATGAGGGATAACCTGATGGAAGTTTACAAAATTGAGGGACATGAGTAGTCAAAAGTCTTTTTCCCCAGGGTAGAAATGCCAATTACTAGCAGACATAGATTTAAAACAAAAGGGGATAAGTTTAAAGGTGAGGTGAGAGGTAAGTTTTTTTTAGTGTGATAAGTGCCTAGAATGTGCTGCCAGAGAAAGTGGAGGAGGGGGATACAATTGCAGTGCTGTAACAGGCACCTTGACAGATGCATGGATAGGGATATGCTAGCTTGAAGCAACAGGTTTTTAGTTTAGAAAAACATCATGTGTCCGTGCAGTCTTGGGCTGAAGGGCCTCTTCCTGTGCTGTTATTTGTTTAACACAAGAGTGTCTGGTAACAGGTGCAATGGATCCAATTAAGATCAAATTGGATAATGTTAGAAGTGCAAGGCAAGGTTGGAGTTCATAATGAGTGATTTGAATCTAAGGAAGACGAGTCTGATAGAATTGAATCAAAGGCACCTGGTGTTGAGACACTTCTGACTGAATCAAAGTTAGCATAAATAATGAATACTGCCCTAATTGATCTGCAGAACTAGAATGGCTGGCAGTGTTTGAAATGGATAGGTCAACTAATCCAAGTGACTGACATCCTGGATTGTTAAGGATATTGAGATATAAAGCTACCCGTAATTCTCCATGTTTCCTCCATGTGCCAGAGGTTTGGAGAGAGTGAAGGCAGGTGCCACATTTGCCAAAGAAGGACAGTTTGGTGTTAAACATCAGAGTGGCAACTGAAGTAGTTATGTATCTCAGCAATGCCCTGACTGTCACCTCCTTCAGTAACTGCTCGCAAGTATCTCTTCCAGATTAACTCATGATTAGAAATATGCACCATGACAGCTGCAGGAATGATACAGCTGTTTGTGGAGGTGGAACTGAGGAACTTAGCATGACATATATGGGCTGGAAGCAGAAGTTGCTGACTTGCTGACTTTACAAAGATTCAGTGCTATCAACACCATGCTTGTGGCGCAGTTGGTTGGAATGGGTACATTTAAAAGGCATTTGGACAAATACATGGATAGGAAAGGTTTAGAAAGATATGGGCCAAGTGCAGGAAAATGAGGTTAGCATGGATAGATACCTTGGTCAGCATGGATCAGTTTGGACCAAAGGGCCTGTCTCCATGCTGTAGGACTCTGACTCTAATTCAGAAGTACACAGTTGTCCAAGGGTGAAGGACTTAATCATGAAGCGTGCTGATAGTGTGAGGGACATTGAAGACATGAAGGTCCACAAGACTATTTATCAGCTGTCTTGTACACTTTGCAATTTCATTCATTACATAAACAAAATTTCTTGACCATTTAGCTTTAAAAGTGCACAATTTTGCATTTGAAACTAAAATGATGGCATTTTACAGCTGGCATACTAAGACCTTAAGCATGTGGTCTGCATCCATTCTTCAAGGCAGATGCTATTGTAACTGCTACAATAAGTACATGTGTATAGCCCTCTGTTCTCTCATCTCCATCTAAGCCATCTGTATCAAAGAACCAATTTGGAAGCTGTTCTTGATTTTCTCGGTGAGAACGAACCTGCCTATCACCATGACACCAAAGGTCATCACCCTTCCAAAAGATTTTTCTAAAAGTCTGAAGCTGACCAGTGACCTTTTAGTACTTCACTCATTGTTTCATATAAAATAGAACAAAAACTGGGAAATGTTGGAGAAAATTAGTAGCTCTGGCTGCATCTATGGAGAGAGAAAGTTCAATTCTGAAGAGTCATCATCTTGGACTCAAAATGTTGACTCTTTTTCTCTCCTCACAGATGCTCCCAGACCAGCTGAGCTTCTCCAGCACCATTTTTATTTCAGATCTACAGTACTTTGCTAAATCTCTCTGAGGTAAAGCAATGGGCGATTCTTCTAAGAAAGATTTGGATAAAGGCAAGTTTCTTCTGACTGAATATTATAGCAACCTCTGAAAGTAATCACAGACATTTTGGCTTTCTAGCTACTTTTCATCAGAACTGGGAAAATTTAGCATGGTCAATCCACCTGACCTGCACATCTTTGGATTGTGGGAGGAAACCAGAACACCAGGAGGAAACCCACACAGACACTGGGGGAATGTGCAAACTCCACACAGACAGTCAGCCGAGGCTGGAATCTAACCTGGGTCCCTTGCGCTGAGGCAACATTGCTAACCACTGAGCCACTATGCCACCCTGGATTCTAAAGCAGTTATCTGCATGACAACTGAATCTTTGTTTGAAAATCCAACTGAAATTCAATATGCCTTTATCACATGATAAGTGCTCAAAAAATGGTTTGGAATTGTGAATTTTCAAAATCTTCCCTGAAAATTATAATAGTTCCATGTACTCATGGGTATCTTTAGCCTAAGGTCATCCAATTTGAAGAGGAAATATCTGTGAAGGAGCCATCCATTTTGTGCATCTCTAACAGGCTCAGCTGAAGAATAAGTGTGAACAGTGGAAGGAGTGTGTAAAATTCTGAGCACCCCACCACAATCCTCTTCAAACACACCTGCCTTACCGATAGCAGGGTAGGAAGATGAGCATAGGCTTATCAATTCAAAGCCCACAATTCAGCAATGGAAGAAAGTGATCTTTGATCCTAAGGGATTATCTAAGAAGAAAGATTTCGTCCAGGTTAGCCATTGTATTGGAACAACCTTCATGGAAGCAGCTAGTCAAAACAAGTCTACAGCGTGTTGTACTTGTGTAGGTTATTAGAATGAAAATCTAATTTCTTAACAAAATTTATTTTTGTATGAAGACAACTTTTTGAAATGGAATTGTCTGACATCTAAACTGAATCTTTGGAGTCTACATTTTAGCAAAGATTTGATGAATTTCATACTGACTATATCCACCAGCAAGGTCCGGTATAGACGCATGTCTCAGTAATGAGATGTCAATGGGAACCTTATTCAGACTGAATGCATCAGCGTTTGTGAATACATCTATTATTCCTTGCTTCAACTTCTTGATGACTGAATCAGATATTGATTCTGCAATAATCGCTCTAGCCTGAACAGCAACCATGTCAAAAACAAAGGTATTTGTGCCTTAATTTACATCCAGTTTTGTAAGTGGTTTGCTGATTTTGGCTGTATCAAGTACCTCTGGCTTCCAAAACATGCCAAGAGCCTTCAACTAGGTGAACCTGTGAACCATTGGTGCTTTTAAAGAGTACGCCATTCTTTAATGTAGGAAGTACACTCACATGGAAATTGAAGAATTGTAGTATGGACTTTCTTATGCTAAATATAAAAATTAGGAAAGCAAAGATGTGAGAAAGCACTGGCAGGTCACATTAAGGAAAATCCAAAGACTTTTTATTAGAGTCAAGAAGTACTGTGTACAAGTATATAAGTATATTTATATATAAGAAATATATAAGCATTGTGTCTCAGTAATCAGTACTGCTGCCCCATTCTAGCCTTGGGCAACCGTCTATGTGGGGTTTGCTCATTCTCTTCATGTCTGCACTGGTTTCCTCTGGGTGCTCTACTTTCTTCCCACAGTCCAAAGATGTGCAGGGTGGATGGATTAGCCATGGGAAATGCAGGGTTACAGAGATTGGGTAGCGGGTCTAGATCTGGGTGGGATGCTCTTTGGAGGGTCAGTACAGAGTTGATTGGCCAAATGGCTTTTTTATGCAATGTAGAGATGGTCTGATTCTCGGAGATTAACCAGGGAAAGAGTAGACCCTATTATGGACCAAAGTAACAATCTGTGTCTGGAGCAGGAAGATATTCGATGGGCCAAATGGCCTTACTTCCGCTCCTATGTCTTATGGTCTTATATACTGAGGCTTTAAAGGAGTACTTTGTATCTGTATTCACAATAGAGAAGGATGCTGTAGGTCTAGAAACCAGAGAAGCAGACCGTGATATACTTGAACAAATAAGCATTGAGGGGAGGAGTTATTAGTGGTTTTAGTAGGCTTATGATGACCCTTTTAAAAAACATTGATTTGATCTCAACGAGATTCTGGATTAGTGGTGCTGGAAGAGCACAGCAGTCCAGGCAGCATCCAAGGAGCTTGGATCCTAAGTTCGAATCACAAGACTTTAGAAAGGATGTGAAGGCATTAGAGATTGCTGAAAATGTGCATTTAATTGACTGTAGGCATTAATGTTAGCTGTGCAGACAAACGGAAGAAATAAGGCTGTCCTCCATTGATAGAATTCAGAGGAGTTATGGGAGAAGTTCTGAAACTCACGAGGGGGTCCGAACATAGTAGGTAAGGAGAAACTTCCCATTGATAGAAAGATTAAGAACCAAAGGAATTCCAGCTTATTGACAAAAAAAGAGCAATAGTAATGGGATGAAGTTTTTTCACCAGTTACAATCTGGAACGGAATGCCCTGAGAGTGTGATGGAAGCAGATTCAGTTGTGCCTTTCAAAGTAAAATTGGATAATTAGCTTGAGGAAAGCTCTGCTGGGCTAAAGGGAAACATAATCAACCCACTAAGTGAACTGCTCTGGCCAGAGTGAGCACAGGCATGATAGACCAAATTACCTCCACCAACTTAGTAAAACAAAACAAGGTTTTGTGAGATGGCTTAAATATGTCTGACGTCAGTTGAAGACCAATTTCTCCTAAATATTTTGAATGTTTGATATCTAATTGTAAATACTTCCATTGTCAATAAATAGGTCAGGTTTTTCAGGGTCAGCAGGATCAGCAGGCAATGGTTGGCTTTTATATACAACTTGCCTCAACAGAAAAGCATGGTGAAAGTCAAGCCCTACTGTTTCTGGAGCCATCATGAAAGATAAAGATTTTATGAAAGTTCCCAAATTTCACGATCTTTAAGACCCTGGTTAACAGAAAGCACAGACCAGGTTTCTGTACTTAACAGTAATTTCACATTCATAGGTTCTAGCTATGGAGTTTCCTGCTTTATGAATATCCAACGTATGAATGCTCGTACTTGCCATCATGATCCCATACATGGTATTAATCTTTAAAGATCTGACATACGAATATTTCTTGTACTTATGACTGACTGCTTTTCATTGTCCTGCATTGTATTCCAACTGGTAAACAAATCAGCTTATGGACAGATCCAGAGCACATTTGCAAATCCGGGGACCACCTGTACAGGTAAACAATTATGAAGCATTGACATATAACACTACTATTTAATACCCAAACCCTTCTCACACAATTCCTCCCTCAGGCAGACATAAATAGATAAAAAGAAAGTGTGGGTGTTGTGGGCAGTAGGAAAGACTGGAAAGGCTATTCAATAATTCCTGTTCACTGAGATGATCCTTTTAGTCCGTCAGGACCTACTGCTCCTCAATCCACCTTTCCAGCTATTTCCACTTGCTTATAGGAGGCATAGGCTTACTGGTTCACATTTAGTCACAATAAGTCTCTGACTTATTGGTAAAAAGCCACAGTTTACACAAAATGATGGGAAGAAGTAAACAGACTTTCCTCCTTATTTCAGTTTTTTTCTACTGCAGAGGAAAGGACCACTTCATCCCTTCCAGAATTCTGTTGGCTTCTCATCATGATGCAGAGGTGCTGTTGTTGGACTGGCGTGGACAAAGGTAAAAATCACACAACACCAGGTTATAGTCCAACAGGTTTATTTGGAAGCACTAGCTTTCGGGGTGCTGCTCCTTCATCAGGTAGTTGTGGAATAGGACTATAAGACACAGAATTTATTATTGCTATGAGTTCTGTGTCTTATTGTCCTGCTCCACATCCATCTGATGAAGGAGCAGGATTCCGAAAGCTAGTGATTCCAAATAAACCTGTTGTGCCATAACCTGGTGTTGTATGGTTTTTAACTTTAGCTTCTGATCAAACATCCATATCCACAAGCTGTTTAGCTGCCTCTGAGCCAGTTCCATAGTTATTGGCAGGCATAAGGCCTTTGGCTTCTACTGGTCACCAAGCTCAATCAGCCGCTTCTTGCTAGCCGAACCCCCCATCATACACATCCCCCGCTTTCAGTTCATCTGCAGTAAACATCTTGCCACGGTTTGAGCAAACAGCAGTGTAAACAGAACTTATATAATGAGTGTTGATGACCTGTTTCTAATGAAGTGCAGTAGTCCTTTCCACAGTCCTTGGTTTTTAAAACAGTCCTTTTCTCATTTCTGTCTACAATCAAACAAAACAAATTTTAAAAGATAGTCTTTGCAATATATTTTTTCTTTTAAAATTGTTCGATAAGTATAATTTCTGTTGCATGAGCCTGTGAGAAAGCTGCAATAGTGCAACAGCTGAAATAATACAATAGACCACAAGAGGGCAGGCTGTAATTTATCCATGTACAGTAGTAGAAGGGAATAGAATAGTAATCTATTATCACTTGTATTTTTACAAATAAAACAGTGAAAAGTGTTTAAGTCGCCGTACTCCAGCACCTTTATTAATGACAGAAACCATATATAGAAAAAGACAAGGAACACCTTTGTTCAATTCATGGCTCAAGGATTCCCAAGGTTAAGAAAAAGACAAAGACCACATTCTCCACTGCTGCAGAAAACCATCAAATCTCAGGCCATTGGAATCCTGAACAGGATCACCATACCACCAGAGATGCTGCAGAAACCGCCTCAAGGAATCCTGGGCCGTTGGAATCCTGGGCCAAACACACATCTTCACCAAAGATGCTGCCGATCCCGGCCATTTGAATCTCAGACCAAACCCACAACGCCACTGAAGACAATGAAGCAGACCACCATTCTACAGGACCTGGGGTGTGGAACACTTTGCAGAGGATGCTGCAAACCTTTTGCAAATACAACCTCTTTATAACATTTTTCAGTCATTTGTGATGTTCTATGAGACTTACAGTTTTGCATGGATGGACACCAAAGTAATTTACCCAACCTTGGTATTCTTGAACAGTGTTTGATCTTGAGATCTTTGATATTGAGTCTAATGAGACACTGATATCTTTTATTCAGTTCACAGTAGGCATGCCCAGAGAAAAAAACTCATAAAACCACACATCAATATAAAACTTTTATTTCCCTCTCTGTGCAGAAAATAGACATTTCTGGCAAAATTAAGACATTGGATAATTAATGTCCGAAAGATCTCTGCAAAGTAAGACCATAATAATTACATCCAAGTGTAAATAACTACATAGCTTAACCTTTTATCATTTGACAATTGTTTGGTTTTGTTATAATGATTTGACATCATGGAAACTTTACAGAAATATGTTCCATCAGTGACCTCTCCCAAAACCAAAGTCAAACAAAGTCTGAATTTATCTTCAGATGAATCTCTTGGCTATTGAGTAACTTAAGAAGGGAGGGATTAAGCTGCTAAATTTGTGAACCTTACTGATAGAATAGTCATGCTAGTTAATACAAGTCTTTCCTAGCAGAGAAATCGAATCATTAGATATTGCACCATTGTCTTTTGCAAAGGAACTTTCACTTTACATTATTCTTGAATATTAAGTGTGAAAACAATCCTGCCAGAAAATCGATCTTCAAAGATGTCATTTTGGATGCCAGGCCCGTTTACTTTACATTGAATGCTCACAGCGCTGTTTTTCTTCATATTCTCATACTGCATGGCCACTATAGGAATCGAATAATTTACCTAGAATGATTAACAATCAAGAAGTGAAACATCAAAGTTTCTTAAAAACCCAAGGTCTAACTTTTACTCCAGACATCCCCATTGCCACTAAAATAGAAATACATAAAATTAATAAGAAAATTAGAAAATACATTTAAATGTTTTTAATCAAAGGTGGTGAATGTAGAATAATTACTTAAGATTAGATCCCCTACAGTATGGAAATAGGCCCTTCGGCCCAGCTAGTCCACACTACCCCTCTGAAGAGTAACCCACCAGACCCATTCCCCTACACTATATTTACCTCAAACTAATGCACCTAACACTATGGCCAATTCACTTGACCTGCACATCTTTGGATTGTGGGAGGAAACGCACAGAGACACAGAGAGAATGTGCAAACTCCACACATATAGTTGCCTAAGGCGGGAATCGAACCCGGGTTGCTGGTGCTGTGAGACAGCAGTGCTAACCACTGAGCCACCATGCCACCACTTAAGGCCTGATTCTGTTACTAACTTTATAAATATAAATGTGACCTTGCACTTTCTTTTCTTGTTCTTTCATTGGATGTGAGTGTTGCTTGCAAGGCCAATGTTTATTGCCCATCCCAAATTGCCCTTCAGAGTATAATAATAAGTTATCTTCTTGCACAACTACAGTCCATGTGCAGTAGGTGCACCCATAGTACTATTAAAAGTTAAAAGGTAAAAGGTTCCAGGATTGTGACCCAGCAATCATTCCAGATCAGCATCGTATCGGATTCAGAGGGAACTTGCATGGCAGATGGACATCATTAGCAAGGTAGTATTCACTACCCATTCTGAATTACCCTTGAACTGAGTTTATTTTTATTTATTCATTTTTATGGGATGTGGGTGTCGCTGGCTGGCCAGCACTTATTGCCCATCCCTAGGTGCCCATCAGAAGGTGGTGGTAAGCTGCCTTCTTGAACCACTGCAGTCCACCAAAGCCATTAATGAGCGAATTCCAGGACTTTGACCCAGTGAAAGTGAAGGAACAGCAATATATTTCCAATTCATGATGGCGAGAGGCTTTGAGGGGAATTTGAAGGCGGTGATATTCCCATATATCTGCTGCCCTTGCCCTTCTAAATGGAAGTGGCCATGTATTTGGAAGGTGCTGTCTGACGATCTTTGGTGAATTTCTGCAGTGCATCTTGTAGATAGTGCACACTGCTGCTACTGAGTGTCCAAAGTGGAGGGAGTGGATGCTTGTGGATGTAGTGCTAATTAAGCATGCTGCTTTGTCCTGGATAGTGTTAAGAAGCTGCACTCATCCAGGCAAGTGGGCATCACACTCCTGACTTGCTATTTGTAGATGGTGGACAGGCTTTTGGGAGTCAGGAGGTATGTTACTCACCACAGTATTCCTAGCCTCTGACCTGCTCTTGTAGCCATTGTATTTATATAGTGAGTCCTCTGATCAATGAGAACTTCCAAGATGGTGATAGTGGGGTTACCAGTGATGGCAACACCATTGAATGTCAAGGGATGGTGGTTAGATTGTCTCTCATTAGTGATGGATCAGTGGTGCTGGAAGAGCACAGCAATTCAGGCAGCATCCGAGGACAGGCAAAATCGACGTTTCGGGCAAAAGCCTTTATCTCATTAGTGATGGCCTGGCATTTGTGTGGCACAAATGTTACTTGCCACTTGTCAGCCTAGGACTGGAGATTGTCCAGATTTTGTTGCATTTGGATATAGACTGCTTCAGTGTCTGAGGAGTCACAAATGATGCTCAACATTGTGCAATCATTGTCAAACATTCCCACTTCTGACTTTATGATGGAGGGAAGGTCATTGATGAAGCAGCTGAAGATGTTTGGACCTAGGACACTACCCTGATGAATGCCTGCAGAGATGTCCTGGAGCTCAGATGACTGACCTCCAATAACCACAACCATCTTCCTACATGTCAGGTTTGCCCCATCATATCTTTTGATTCCAGTTTAGCTCCAGCTCTTTGATGCACCCCTCGGTTGAAAGCAGCCTTGATGTCAAAAGCTGTCACTCTCCCCATCCCTCTGGAATTCATCACTTTTGTCTGTTTGAACCAAGGTTGTAAGGAGCCAGGAGCTGAGTGGCCCTAGCAGAACCCAACCTGGGTGTCACTGAGCAGGTTGTTGCTGAGCAGGTGCTGCTTGATAGCACTGTTTATGAAACCTTCTATCTCTTTACTGATGCTCGAGAGTAGACTGATGGGGTGGTAATTGGCTGGGTTGGATTTGTCCTGCTTTTTATGTACGGGACATACTTGGGGGCAATTTTCCACATTGTTGGGTAGATGCTAATGTTGTAACTATTCTGGAACAGCTTGGCTAGGCGAGTGGCAAGTTCTGGAGCACGAGTCTTCAGTAATATTGCCACAATATTGTCAGGGCCTATTGCTTTGCAGTATCCAGTGCCTCCAACCGTTTCTTGATATCACATGGAATGAGTTGAAATTGCTGAAGACTGTCCTCTGTGATACTGGGACCATTGGAAGGGGTGTAGGACCATTTGGCGCAGCCACTTTGGTGCGAACGATTCGGCGCAGCCGATTTGGCGCAATCCATTTCAGCACGAGCGATTCGGCGCAGCTCTTATTTATTCCTTTTTGGGCTTACTTACAAGCATTAATGAATGCAATAAAAAGAAAAATAATGTTTATCCTCTTCAGTAAAAATGTTAAAAAGAAAATAAAAATGAAAGAAATAAAGCAAATACAAAATTGTTGATGGCATTTTAATGGGTTTTATTTTATTTTATTTTAATAATTTGTATATTAATATGTTTTATTTTAATATATCTTAATAATTTTAATAATAGTAGTTTAATAACTACTACTGAATAACTACAAAACAGTTCTGCGCCGAAATGGGTCTGCGCCAAAATGGGTCACGCCAAAGCAGCTGCGCCGAATGGTCCCACTCTGCACTGGAAGAGGCCAAGATGGATCATTCACTCTGCACTTCTGGCCAAAGAAGGCTGGAAATGCTTCAGCCTTATCTTTTGCACTGATGTGCTGGGCTCTTCCATCATTGAGGGTGGGGACATTTGTGGAGCCTCCTCCTCCAGTGAGTTGCTTAATTGTCCAACACTATTCACGACTGGAAGTGGCAGGACTGCAGAGCTTAAATCTGATCCATCGGCTGTGGACTCACTTAGCTCTGTCTATCACTTGCTGCTTATGCTGTTTGGCATGCAAGTAGTCCCGTTTGGTGGCTTCATCTTCACGTCTGCCTGGTGCTACTCCTAGCATGCCCTCCTGCATTTTCCATTAAACCAGGGTTGACCCTGTGGCTTGATGGTAAGGTTGAATGGGGAATATGCTGGGCCATGAGGTTACAGATTGATTTGCTAACGCCATTATAGAGGACAGGTCAGTCACATTGATGTGTGTCTGGAACCACACATCAGCCAGAAGGCAAATTGCCTTCTCTGAAGAACACTAGTTAACCAGATGAGAGTTTACAACAATTAGATTTATTAATTTAATTTAAATTCTACCAGCTACCAGTGGTGGGCTTTGAGTCCATGTGCCTGGAGCAATAGCCTTGGTTTCTGGATTACTAATCTGTGACATTACCACTGTCTCGGCCCACTCCATGTATTTGTTGTCCTTTATCACTTCAGGTGGTAGAGGCTGTGTGTATGGGAGTGCCCTCAAAAGAGTCTTGGTGAGTTAATGCAGAGTATCTTGTACACACCACAGCCGTGGTGTGTTATTGGAGCATGGAATAAATGGATGGAGTGCCAATCAAGTGGGGTTGCTCTGACATTGAGCTTTCTGAGTGTTGGTAAAGCTGTACTCATTCAGGAAAATTACGTATTCATAGAATACATAGAATTCATAGTGTGGTAAAAAACCATTTGGCCCAACAAATCCACACCGATCCACCAAAGAGTAAGCCACACAGTCCCATTTTTCTGCACTATTACTCTACATTTACCACTGACTAAGGCACCTAATCTTAAACATCCCTGAACACTATGGGCAATATAGCATGACCAATTCACCGAGCCTGCACATCTTTTGGATAATGGGAGGAAACTGGAGCAAACCCTCACAAATACAGGGTGAGTATGCAAACTACACACAAACAGACACTCAAGGCTGCAAACGAACCCAGGTCCCTGGCGCTGTGAGGCAGCAGTGCTAATCACTGAGCCAGCATGCCATCCTCCAACACATCCCTGACTGTGCCTTCTAGATGATGGACAGATTTTGTGGAGACAAGTTCTGAGTTACTTCCACCAGAATTCCCAACCTTTGACCTGCTCTTGGATTAAAGTATTAACTTAATTGGTCCAGTAAAGCCATTCAAGTGGTGTAGAATATTAGGAATATAGTGGTACCAGGGAACTGCACTGTTATGTGGCTAGGTCTAGTTCTTTACATTCTAGCATGAGAACCCAGAGGCTGTGTTGCCCCATGTCAGGACTGGAGAGGAACTTGCAATGGAAAAGGCAGCATCAAGCTATCATAGTGCGTGCAGCTATGAACAGCATAGGTAACACTACTAATGAGGTTTTGCTTTGGCAATTTGAGGAGCGAGGCACTAAATTATACAGCAGAACCTCCCAGTTAATAATTTCTATTAATCTCTATAATAATCACTAGTGTGGGAGAAGTGGATTTGTGGAACATTGGCAGCAGTATTGGAATAGACTTCATCTGAAACATGCTGAACTGGTGTTCTGGTGAGGTAGAGAGGGTTTTAATCTAAATAGAGGGGGAATGCAATCAGAACCAGGTTTGTGATACATGAGCAGCTTGGTTGAGCAAGCAGGGAAGAAGAAGAAAGGAAGAACAATAATGATAGGGGGAATCCATTAGTTAGGGAAACAGGCAGGTTTTTCTGTGGCCAGAGACATGGCTCAAGGATGGTATGTTGTCTTCCTGCTCCCAAAACCAAGGGTGCCACAGAGTGGCTGCAGGACATTCTCCTAGGAGAGCGTGAACAGCCAGAGGTCGTTGTTCCACACTAGTATGGTACTGGTTCTCTACAATTTCAACTCAGCTCATTCAGCTCCTCTGCCTTTTCCCCTTGGCCCTGCAAAAATCTTTTTATTTAAGACAATTATCCTATTCCTTTTCAAAACCTAGTACCAAATCTGCCCCCATCATACGATAAGGCACTACATTCCAGATCCTAAACACTTGCTGCATCCAAAGATTTCCTTCATATTCTCTGGGTCTTCCAATCACTTCAAATCAGTGTCTTCTGGTTCTTGACTCTTCCACCAATGGAAATTATTTCTCCCTATTTGCTCCTATTAACATTAACTGTTAACAAAGTGTTTTGAATCATGGGTACACTGAGAGTTCTGAAGTAGATTCATATTGGACTCAAAGCTTTACACTATTTCTTTCAGATGCTGCTAGACCTGCAGAACTTCTCTCAAACATTCTGTTTTTATTCTTAGCTCCCCAATACCTGCAATATTTTGCTTTCATACTGAGACTATTTGCATTACAACATGAGAAGACAGTGACATAGTGACAATGCCACTGGACTCATCATCCAGGTTATTGTTCTGGGGGGCATGGGTTTCAATCCCACCATGGCAGCTGATGGAATTAGAGTTTAATTTTTTTAAATCTGCAATTAAATAAAAAAGGTAGTCTAATTGTGACCACAAGCAATTGTTGAATGATGTGCAAATGCATCTGGTTCACTATTGTCTTTTATGCAAGGAAATCTGCCGTCCTTACCCAGTCTGACTTACATGTGACTCCAGTCCTAAAGTAATGCAGTTGATTTGGTTTTCTGGGCAATTAGGAATGGGCAATAACTGCTGGCTCAGCCACTGACACCCACATTCCATGAAAAATTAAAAAAGGAACAAGTCTTGTCATTCCTCTTTAGAAAGTGATATTAAAATATGATGGTTATTTCCATAATGACCACTTGTAATAATAGCTACTATTCTTCCTGTGAATGAGTCAATGAAAGGAGCTGTGTGCAATCTCTTTCACCTTTATTGTTTCATTGGGTAACCAGGAGAAAGTGAGGACTGCAGATGTTGGAGATCAGAGTTCAGAGTCAAGAGAGTGGTGCTGGAAAAGCACAGCCGGTCAGGCAGCATCCGAGGAGCAGGAGAATCGATGTTTCAGGCATAAGCCCTTCATCATTCTGTCTCATTGGGTAATCCCATGATCATGTAATTATATGGCTAACTCTGGCTGTATCTATTATACTTTGCTCTCATTCTTTTTTAGGTTACTTGAGGTCAGCACAATGCTAGTTGATCACCTTTCTCCATCTTTTCTTATCAGTATCTAAATTAATAAAAGCTAAAGCAAAGGCAATAGAAGCAAACTATTTAACCCCTTCAAGTCTTTGAATAGAACAAACTTCTATTTCAACTTTCCACATTAACTCCATATCCCTCGATTGCCTGAGTATCCAAAACTCTGTCTTGCACACACTCAATGTCTAAGCATCCATAACGTTCTCGGCTGCGAATTCCAAAGATGCATGACCAATTAATGAAGGGATTTCACCTCATCTTAGTCCCAAAGAGCTCACAGCTTATTCTGAGACTGTCACCTGTGGTTTCAGAATCTTCAACCTGGGGAAATAGCCTCTCAACAGCTATTTTGCCTGGATGGTGGCATGGCAGTAATGTGACTATAATCCAGGAGGCATGGGTTCAAATCTGATTGCAGCAATTGGTGGTAATTAAGTTCAATTAGTAAAATCTAGGATGAAAAGAAAGCTATTCTCTGTGATGGTGATTACAATATTTATCACTAATTGTCATGAAAAATAATTTTGTTCACTAACACCTTTAGGGAAGAAGATCTGCCAATCTTTCTCAGGTCTGGTGTAAATCTGGTCTGTCAGGTGGACAGCGATAAATTTAGGGTTAACTCTTATATGCCTCTAAGCAAGCAGTCTAGGTATGGGCAACCAATGCTGGCTATTCCAATGATGTACAAATCAATTAAAAGAGTAAACAAAAGGCTCTCTAAGTATCTTACTTGTTTCAATTAGATCACCTTTCCTACTTGTAAACTTCAACAAAAGTATAGGCCCATTTTATTCAATCTCTCCTCATAGGATAAGTCCCTCATTCCAGGCATTAGTTTATTGAACCTCTGGTGAACTAAATGTAATGCTAATAAATCTTCCCTTAGGTTAACTGACCCCAAACTGTATAAAATACTCTATGTATGGATTCACCATGGCCCTGCATAATTCTTGATTAGTAAGGGAACCAAAGGTTACAGGGAGCAGCCAGGAGAATGGGATTGAGAAACATATCGGCCGGGATTGAATGACAGAGCAGACTTGATGGGCCCTAATTCAGGCCTAATATAGGCCTAATTCAGCTCCTATATCTTTGGTCCTATAATTTCATTAAGACTTATTTTCATACCTCAAGTTCTATGTAATATAGGCCAATAAACTATAACAGATTTTTGTACAGTAAAAGGAATTAAGTGGAGCTGAGTCTATGAATAGATCAGCCATGATCTTATTGAATGGCAGGGTTAGCTCAAGAGGCCAGACGGCCTACTCCTGATCCTATTTCTTATGTTCTTATCATCCTTTGTCAAAACCTAGAATGTTAACATTGGGTTAAAGAAGGAATGTCAAAAAGCAGTAAATATTATGATCAATCATTCATTTCAAGAGGAAGAAAACAACATTGAATATCAGCTTCTGAATTCAGAAGATTTTAACCCACTTACGTGTGTCAGTTTTCCATAATAAGGAAAGTATGTGAGATCAAAGGTTCCATTATTTGGATAGAAGTGAATTGTGGCACTGTTCTTTTTTTCTTTCTGAAAGGAATCAGAGCATAGAGTCATTTCTGCCATAACGCGGTAATTCCATTCTCGTGCAATCCCGTGTTGAAAGAAAATTGCATTATATCAGCACGATTTAAACTAATGGGGCCAGAATCCAATTATAACCAATACACGCTTCAAAACTTCGTGCTTTAGAAACAGTGTCACCAATTCATCGATCGTGTTATAGCAAATTTGTGCGAACAAAACGCACGTTATAGCAGAACAACCTGTACTTATAGCAACATTTCCAAAGAGGTGTGAAGATTTTCTTTCACAAATGTACATCAAAATAGAGTAGTTACCTTAAATAAAGAAATGCCTTAGACTGGGAGCATCATGTCCTCAAATAGCTAGGCAGACTGGAATCTTTGAAGGTTTCCCGACTGGGATTTTTATTAATTTGCTCAACTGATGTTTAAACTACGTGACAATACAGTTCAGCCAGGATCAAATAGAACAGGGTTTGTGAGGCTGAAAGTTCTCCTTCCCATGCTCCATCCAGTACTTAAATAGTTAGGTTTCTCCAGCTCGTACCATTTTGTTACATAGATGAACAGTAGCCATTTCTGGATAGAACATATAAGCCATTTCTACTATACATAGAAATTATACATTCCACACTATGTAAAAGACTGAGTAGAACTCTCATATGTTTAAGCATTTGCCTTGTAGTATTGAGACATTTTGATTTCATTTTTGTTTGAAATGGTCTGCAATTGAGGTTGATAAATGACGACTTTTTCTTTACTGTAACCATCCATAAGGTCAATCTTTTTTCCAAATGTTCATCTTTGAGTGCTGAGTTTTAAATTAATTAACATAGAAAAAAAAAGCATTAACAGCTACTCACCATTTTGAGTCATAGATTTGTACAGCATGGAAACAGATCCTTCGGTTCAACTCATCCATGCCGACCATACACCCTAATCTAATCTAGTCCCATTTGCCAGCACTTTAGGTTAGATTAGATTACTCTATTAAATTAGATTACTTACAGTGTGGCAACAGGCCCTTTGGCCCAACAAGTCCACACCGACCCGGCGAAACGCAACCCACTCAGACCCATTCCCCTACATTTACCCCTTCACCTAACACTACGGGCAATTTAGCATGGCCAATTCACCTAACCTGCACATTTTTGGATTGTGAGAAGAAACTGGAGCACCCGGAGAAACCCCACGCAGACACAGGGAGAATGTGCAAACTCCACACAGACAGTCATCCAAGGCTGGAATCGAACCTGGGACCCTGGCGCTGTGGGGTAGCAGTGCTAACCACGAAGACACCGTGCTGCCACTTGGTCCATATCCCTCTAAACCTTTCCTATTCAAATACCCATCCAGATGCCTTTTAAATGTGCAACTGTACCACCCTCCACCACTTCCTCTGCAGCTCATTCCATACATGCACCACCCTCTGTGTGTGAAAAAGTTGCTCCTTAGGTCGTTTTTATACCTTTCCCCTCTCACCCTAAACCTATGCCCTCTAGTTCTGGACTCCCCTCACCCCAGGGAAAAAACTTTGTCTATTTATCTTATCCATGTCCCTCATGATTTTATAAACCTCTATAAGGTCACCCCTCAGCCGCTGACGCTCCAGGGACAACAGCCCGGCCTGTTCACCCTCTCCCTATAGCTCAAATCCTCCAAACCTGGCAACATCCTTGTAAATCTTTTCTGAACCTTTCAAATTTCACAAAATCCTTCCAATAGGAAGACCAGAATCGCATGCAATATTCTAAAAGTGGCCTAACCAATGTCCTGTAACATGACCTCCCAACTCCTATACAGGTTGTAAGTTTGCATGCTTTTCTATTTTGGGCACTTACTACTACCACTACCTACCACTATGTGTTCCCAATCAGGAATGCAGGAGCTAAGTTTGGAGAAAATCTTACCTTTATTCTTCATTAGCTCTGTACCTTAAGCCCACCATTACTATCCTATCAACCTGCCACTCTACTTTCAAAGAACTATGAACCTGCACTCCAAGGTCTCTTTATTTCAGCAACAGTCCCAGGAATTTACCATCCAAAGATGTGCAGGTTAGGTGAATTAGCCGTGCTAATTTGCCCATAGTGTTCAGGGATGTGTAGGTTAGGTGCATTAGTCAGGGTAAATATATAGAGTGAATATAGGATAATAGGGTAGGGGAATGGGTCTGGGTGGGTTACTCTTTGGAGGGTTGGTATGGACTTGTTGGGCCTAAGGGCCTATTTCCACACTGTAGAGACTCTTTGATTCTATGATTAAGCGTCTACGTCCTGCTTTCCCAAAACGCAGCACCTCACATTAATCTAAATTAAACTCCATCTGCCACTCCTCAGCCCACTGGTCCATCTGATTAAAAGCCCATTGTACTCTGAGGTAACCTTCTTCACTGTCCACTACACCTCCAATTTTGGTGTCATCTGCAAACTTACTAACTATACCTCCTATGATCACATCCAAATCATTTATATAAATAACAAATTGAAGAATGGAATTATTTTTAAGTATTTAAATTAACTTTGTCTGTCTGAATAATAGACAAATAAATAGTGAAGCATTTGAGATAATGGCCCTGATATTCAGATGCTTTTCCATGTCATTTCAGCAGAGGCTAATACACAGCTGTTTCCACCTTTCCTCCAGGCAGAGATACACCAAGATACCAAGTGAACTACTCATAGAATTTACAGGCCAATAGAGGCACAAAAACATGCATATTTTGAATATTGATCATTTGCTCATATTTCAGATTGTCACACCTAAGAGAATAGCTTATTCCTGAAGACCATTGACTAGAATTAACCAACTGATGCAGGGGTTCCTAAAGCTTCGGTAGCTATGATGTACTAATATAGTAGAAGGAAGCTTATTGTGAGCTTTTTCAGATTGTAAGTTTGCATGCTTTTCTATTTTGGGCACTTACTACTACCACTACCTACCACCATGTGTTCCCAATCAGGAATGCAGGAGCTAAGTTCGGAGAAAATCTTACCTTTATTCTTCATTAGCTCTGTACCTTAAGCCCACCTTTACATCACATAGTGCACAGTCAGAATTTTTCCACATCCTGTGCAGCCTCCCTAGTTTCCCTTCCTAGTTAGCTGACTGTTTATCATTTATTTTGAACAGTTTTGTGTTGTAAAACCATGCCAACTTGGCATCAACTTGAGACTGTCCAAGCTAAAAGCTCCCAAAACAACATCAAGATGCAAAGGGTGAGGAGATTTTCATCCAATTAGTTTGCACTGCATTCAAACTCAGCTTCCAGAATTTAAAGGCAGTGTGCTAACCTATTGCATCAGCTCATCTCTCTGGACAAATGAACCAACAATAAAATACCAAAGCAACAATAAAAAGAACGAAGCACAATGTAGAGGATTTATGAAGCTCTCAACAGACTCAAACCCAGCTAAAGCATGTCAATAGGCCATACATCAGCATATTGCTTGCAATTTGGCACAGTTGGGGAAGCTTTAAAAAAAGTATTCCTCAGAACAGTAAATCCACGTAAAAATAGCAACATGCTGTATTTTCGGCTTCAGCTACCTGCCAATGCATGGAACCCAGAACTCTTTCACAAGCATTGCATTTTAAAACCAGAGGTTATTGGTTATTTTAGAAAAACAGATAAAAATGCAATATTTAAACAAGACCGAGAGGTTGTTAGTGTTAAAACGTTCTTTGTCTAAAATGTTAACTTTTCTTTCAGATACTTAAACTTTGGGAAAGTTGGTCACTTGCTCCTCCTGCTTAAGAAGCGATGTTATGTTGGGAAAACAAACAAACTTGAAGCTGCCAGTATATTTCTTTTGGTGTGTTGATCATTTTAAATGTTTATCATTTTATAAAAATGTGTTGACCATTTTATATGAACCCAATGGACAGAATGGCGTTGTTCTGTGCCATAATGGCTCTCTGCCTGTCTTCAATAATGGGCACAATAGTAATAGTTAAAGAGATTATTTCAGTTATTGAGAAGTAAATTCAAAGATTTATGCTGTATTTCTACAAACCTTTATTACTTGAAGCACAGCATGAAATACATGTGCTATATTTACATTCACTGTAATATGATAAACCTATATTCATAATACTTTCTAAGTTATTAAAACTAATAGATATGGAATGGTAATGATTGTAGCTGTGGCTTGGTGCACTGTCTCTTGGGACCTTGATTCCAATCAGATCTAAAGTGTTGAGCTAAAAATCCCTGATCTCCTTGCTGGCTACAAGGATCCAAATTGGAATGAGTTTTCCCAGTTTCCATCTATTTCTACAAAGCATTTTTACAACATTAATTGACAGCATTATTTGAATAACCTACCAGATTAAGACATCACCATGTAATATCTTTGAACATTGTTGAACTATTTTACTCATTCATGGGACATTTGTATCATTCATTGGGCCAGCATTTATTGTACTTGAGAAAGCAAAGTTGTGCTACCTTCTTGAACTACTGCAGTTTTTTTTTTGAGGTGAAGCTATACCCACAGTGCTGTAAGAAAGGAGTTCTAAAATACTGACCCAGCAGAAGTACAGGTAAAGCAATATTGACAGGGTTGGGTTTGTCGGTATCCTTTCCAATGCCGAGGTCAATGCTGAGCAATCCGTGCAGCTTCAGTCCTTTGCTTTGACTTTGAACCATGTGTTAACCAGCATCTATGTGTCACTATGGAACTCAAAACTAACAATTGTACTTTAACTCAAGGTGAGGTATTTCAACACATGGTTTTGTCACAAAGCTAGTCCTTTTTTTTACTAAAAGCTGTTCCTTGGCTCAAGGAGGCTCTGTCTTTGATTTTTTTCAGAGGGGCAATAAACCAGGTTGGGCTCCGATCAGACTGGTTTGGAACAGAGATGAAAATGATTTTGAGAGGCCTTTTGTTGATATGTAAAGGGATGATGCCAAAGTGCTCGTGTTTTAATGTGACCTGTATAATGAAAGGGGAGCGGTCAGCTGAGCTAAGAAGTTTAATTCAGCCCAGAACTGGTCAGGAGTTCAACAGTGAGTTGTGTGGAAATTCTCTCTTCTGTCCCTCTATCTTCAACCTGTCAGCATCTGACCATTATTGTACTGTGTTTTAAAGGGGGTTTGCTTACTGGGACTGTTGTGTATATTCGGAACAGCATACTTAAGTCTAGTTTGGATAGACTGAGGTCCATAGGGGTTCTTTATTCTGTTCTTTGTGTTTCATTGTGTAATTTTGTTTGTTTTAAACCTGGTAGTCAACCTCACTAACTTAACCCAGGTAATTTTCACTGTACACTTACCGAAACAAATTGCAAAGTTATGGTTTGGCTGCCTGCTTAAGGATGTTTTGAATGGTCTGGCTGAGTCCATAACATTTTACTTTAGACATTGATGTCACTTACCAGGAATTCGCAGGTTACATATGGTGTTGTACCTTTACCAGGCAGATAGCCAATTATCTATAAAAAAAAGCAGATATTGCCATATGGCTCATGAATATTAATTTCATATGCTGAAGTGAATAAGAATGACAGTTTCCTCTGTAGGTTACATCTTCCTTAGTGCAAACTCAAAGTCTCATTAAAAACTTTGATACAAACTTAGAAGGTTCTTCGTGCCAATTACTATAAAATTAATTAAAAGAAATAATTTAGCCCGAGTTAGTCTCTGGACCTAATCAGTACTAACATGCAGGTTTATCACGTTGTGATCTGATCCCAAGATAGGCACTAGCTGTAGTGATTGGAAAGAGATCAGTCAGATGGACGTCATCAGATTGGGGAAGTTAATCTGGTCCGATCAGGGACCCCTGGCTGGCAAATAAAAAGGGGCCATATCAGAGATACTGACACGCTGGCAACTGAATCTGAATGAGGCAGTACTAAAGTCTAGGACTGTTCACAGCTAAATAAAGGGTGACCTGGTGATGGGATACCAGCCTCTGTGGACTTACTTCATCAAGCAAAGGCATTTCCTTAGATGGATGCAGAAAAAAAGTCACTAAAGACTTTGATAAAATAACCTGACTTTTAATGGCCAATTTTAGTGTGGTAGTGGCAACTACAGTAACAGGTCATCACAATCTCCTGAACAATGGTAGATGTACTGAAAATAGAGGGGTAGCAAAGTGGCTCAGTGGTTAGCACTGCTGCCTCACAGCACCAGGGTGCCAGGTTCGATTCCAGCCTCAGGCGACTGTCTGTGTGGAGTTTGCACATTCTCCCCGTCTGCGTGGGTTACTCTTCGGAGGCTCGGTGTGGACTTGTTAGGCCGAAGGGCCTGTTTCCACACTGTAGGGAATCTAATCTTAATAAATAAAATAATGCAATTGTATTACAGAACATAGTGCAATGATGTACAGTATTTAGTTCCAGATGGAACTGATAAGCAGTGTCATAATGTAGAGATTGAAGTAATAGTTATAGAGTCATAGAAATATACAGCACAGAAACAGACCCAACTCGTCCGTGCCAACTAGATATCCCAAACCAATCTAGTTCCACCTCCCAGCACCCGGCCCAAATCCCTCCAAACCCTTCCTATTCCATTGCCTTTTAAATGTTGCAATTGCACCAGACTCTATCATTTCTTCTGGCAGCCCATTCCATACACGTAACACCCTCTGTGTGAAAAGTTTGCCCCTTATGTCTGTTTTATATCTTTCCCCTCTCACCCTAAACCTATGCCCTCTAGTTCTGGACTCCCCCACCCCATGGGGAAAGACCTTGTCTATTTATCCTATCTCATGATTTCATAAACCTCTATAAGGTCACCCCTCAGCCGGTGACCCTCCACGGAAAATAGCCCCAGCCTGCTCAGCCTCTCCCGATAGCTCAAATCCTCCAACCTTGGCTACTGAAAGTACTAAATCTTCCTAAATCTCTTCTGAACTCTTTCAAGCTTCACGAATTCCTTACAGTAGCAAGGAGACCAGAACTGCATACAATATTCCAAAACTGGCCTAACCAATGACCTCCCAACTTCTGTACTCAATACTCTGAACAATAAAGGAAAGCATACCAAACGCATCCTACACTATCCTGTCGACCTGCCATCTACTTTCAAGGAACTATGAACCGCACTCCAAGGTCTCTTTGTTCAGCAACACTCCTTAGGACCTTACCTTTAAGTGTCTACATCCTGCTCTGATTTGCTTTCCCAAAATGCAGCACCTCGCATTTATCTAAATTAAACTCCATCTGCCACTTCTCAGCCACTGGCCCATCTGATCAAGATCCCATTGTAATCTGAGGTAATCTTCTTCACTGTCCACAACACTTCCAATTTTAGTGTCATGTGCAAACTTACTAACTATACCTCTTATGCTCACATCCAAATCATTTATATAAATGATGAAAAGTAGTGGACCCAGCATCAATCCTTGTGGCACTCTACTGGTCACAGGCCTCCAGTCTGAAAAACAATTCTCCACCACCACCCTCTTTCTTCTACCTTTGAGCTAGTTTTGTATCCAAATGGCTAGATCTCCCTGTACTCCATGAGATCTAACCTTGCTAATCAGTCTCCCTTGGGGAACCTTGTTAAACGTCTTACTGAAGTCCATTTAGATCATGTCCACTGCTCTGCCCTCATCAATCCTCTTTGTTACTCCTTCAAAAAACTCAATCAAGTTTGTGAGACATGATTTCCCATGCACAAAGTCATGTTGACTATCCCTACTCAGTCCTTGCCTTTCCAAATGCTTGCACATCCTGTCCCTCAGGATTCCCTCCAACAACTCCCACCACTGACGTCAAACTCATTGGTTTATAGTTCCCTGAAATGTCCTTACCACCCTTCTTAAACAGTGGCACCACATTAGCCAACCTCCAGTCTTCCGGCACCTCAGTTGTGACTATCGAAGATACAAATATCTCAGCAAGGGGCCCAGCAATCACTTCCCTAGCTTCCCACAGAGTTCTAGGGTACACCTGATCAGGTCCTGAGGATTTATCCACTTTTATGTGTTTCAAGACATCCAGCACTTCCTCCTCTGTAATGTGGACATTTTTCAAGATGTCACCATCTATTTATTTGTATTTAGGGTAGAGACACTGAATAAATTCTGAGAATGAGTTGATAATTGTTTAAGTGTAATTTTGATCTCTGGTAACACTGACTCTGAGTCAGAGAGAATGAGTTCAAAGCCCCAGTCCAAAGAACTATACATAATCTGGACAAATGCTTCACTGAATTATGCGATTGCTATATTAAACCCAGAGTCTACAATGGTAAGTAGAAATGATCAAATGTGTCCTTTCCAAGAAAAGTGGAAACATTCTCCCTATGTTACGGCTAATATTTATCCCACATGATTGGCAAATCACCAAGATTTCGTCCATTTGAAAGATTCATGAAGATACCACCACCAACAAATTCCCTTCTAAATCTCACATCATCCTGATTTGGAGAGATAATACTTTTATCATCGCTTAGACAAAGTCCTGGCATTCCCTATCTAACCACATTTGGACTGCACTGATTTAGTATGGTTCACTTTTGATAATTTTATTTGAACTAGTGGCTTATGGGTTTTCTGTTTCTATTGAGTTTAATGATTAAATTTTAAATATGTAGCCATGGTGATGTCTTTTTAAAAATAGTGTGAGCGAAATAGTTTTGGAGGCTATTGGGAGATATTATGAGCAAACAAAGTAAATGGTGTGGTGCATTACATTTTCAGATAGAAGATTCTAGATCTTGTTTTGACCTTTAGGGAAACACCAATAGCTTGGAAAACAATTTTTTGGTTTCAGTTTGTGAAGTTCTGCTGAGTTGTTAGTGAGGCCAGATGTGTAAGAAAGGAAGATAGTCTACAGTTGTTAAAAATAAATTCCTCCGTGTAAGGAGTTTAGTTTAAAAGTTCCAGACCAGAAATGTTTGGTTAGAATGCTGGAGAGGTTATTTGAAGCTCTTTCAAACACATGAGATTAGAGTAATTTTGGTTTACCCTATTCTATCTTAATTTCTTTTGTTAAAAAAAATGAATCTATAGCATTGCCTGTTTGTGTTTCAGTGCAAAACCATCTCAATAGAATGTTAAAAAAACAAAATATGGTCTATCAAGCCACATTTCAGTTTGGTATCTAACTTGTCCTATAGTAATACCAGCTAGGACCACAGCAATAATGTATGTCGGCCGTGTGAGTGTTTTTCATGTCCTCAGAAACATTTTGTTATTAAAAACCAGCAAGATCAAAACAGGTTAACTGGTCACTTATTTATATCACTGTTTGTGGGATTTTGCCATGGCCAGTTTAGCTGCAGTGCCTGCCTGTACAAAGTGTACTTCCTGTAAATCATTGATTGGAGGCACCTTGAGATGTCCTCAGGACAGGAAAGACCATATGAAAACATATATTCTTTCTTCTTTCTTAATTTAATCAACAGATTGTGTGTGCCAGAGAATAGTCATATATTTGACACCAGTTAATTTCTGCGAAGATCAAAGTTTCAAGATTTATTGATATTTGTTTCCACATGTCAATAAATCTTCTGTGAACATAAAACTGGCCCAAACTCCGACAATGGAAATAGGCTAGAATCTTTACGACAATTTATTGAACTTATACAGTACCTTTAGTGTTGACAAAGAAAATAAGGATGATCAGGTGCCTAGCCATATAGGGAAACATTAGGAGATGTTGTAAAAAGTCAAAAGATGGATACATCTTAAAGCAGACATAGAAGTGAAAAAACAGAGCTTTTTAGTGAAGGAATGCCTGAGTGTTGGACCATGGTGATTGAATGCATGGCCAACAATACTGTGGTGAAGGTGAGCAAGGGTGCACAAGAAAGGAGAATTCAAGAGGAGGAACTGTAAGGCAATAGGAGGTTACAAACAAAGGAAAGGGGCAAATTCATGATTTAAATGCATGTAAGAATTTTAAATCATAGTGTCTGGGAGCCAACAATGTCTCAGAAAGGACACGAGTGATGTGCAAGTAAAACTTGAAAAAGACAGCAGAATTTCAGTGAGCTATGTTTGAGGAGGATGGGGGGGTGGGGGGAAGGGAGTGTGGCGGTGGAGGGCGAGTGACCCACCAAAGACAGTACAGGAGTAATAGAGTCTGGAAATAATAAGGAAACATATGAAAGGTGCGGTGGCAAATGGACTGCAAGAAGGCCAGAGACAATTGACATTACGGGAAATAAAAGTGGACAAACTTTGTGCCAGACAACGTATGACATCAGATGCTCAATTCAATGGTGAGTGACCATTCTGTGAGACAAAAGCATTAGCTTTCCCAATGGGTCTCATCTGTAGATGTCTTATATATGTTGAAGGTAGTCTAGCATAATTACCCCTTACTTCCATAAGCCTAAAGAACCAAATGTAACAATTTGAACTAATTTTAACAATTGATGCAAAATGGATGGTGGATGTGCAGAGAGCATTCCCATCACCCATTGCTCATCCCCGCACCATTGCTGTGGTGATAAATGACAGGGAAAGTAGAGACGGATTCGTTCATCCAACATACTCTATTCATCTTCAGAAAAATACAGGGTTTTCCTGCAGAGTATCCAAAAGTAGGATCTTCAATTCCAGAGCAGTTTTTCAGCATGGTCCGATTAAACTGACAAGCTAACCGCTCTTCACTTTCATCTTTCTTTTGAACGAAGTATTGCCCAGGAGAACATGGAATGTTGTTAACTGCCTGGATACTGTCATTGTAGGCTGTAAAAGAGACAAAAAGAAAGTTTCAAAAAACACAAGCCAACAGTAGTAACAGCTTGTTTCAGATAACAGATAAAAGGAATTGATAGATCGGTTACAAAAATGTCATTGTATGCAGGGTAATTGTTACATGGAATTATCTACCTGCAATGTATTGAAGTGGTAGCCCTTTGATCTCAAAAAGGGAATAAGACACCTCATTACTAAAAGAAGAGACTGCAGAACAAGTAGGTAACTGGGTGAGATTAGGTGATCTATGTGAATAAAAAGCACTGGCATACATTATTTTTAAAATTCATTCACCGGATGAGGGTGTTGCTGGCTGGGTAAACATTACTGTCCATAGGTGCCTCAAAGTTGCCACCCAAGTTAGTAGGATTGTTAAGAGGACATATGGTGTATTGGCTTTCATTAGCAGGGGGATTGAGTTTAAGAGCTGTGAGGTTTTGCTGTAGTTCTATAAAACCCTGGTTAGATCACATTGAAATAATGCATTCAGTTCTGGTCACTTCATTATAGGAAGGATGTAGAAGCTTTAGAGAAGGTGCAGAGGAGATTTACCAGGATGCTACCTGGACTGGAGGGCATATCTTATGAAGAAAGGTTGAGGGAGCTAGGGTTTTTCTCATTGGAGCGAAGAAGGATGAGAGGTGACTTGATTGAGGTGAACAAGATGATGAGAGGCATAGATAGAGTGGATAGCCAGAGACCTTTTCCCAGGGTGGAAATGGCTATCATGAGGGGACATAATTTTATGGTGGTTGAAGGAAGGTTTCCGTGAGATGTCAGAGGTCAGTTCTTTACACAGAATGGTTGGTGCATAGAATGCACTGCTGGCAGTGGTAGTAGAGTCAGATACATTGGTTACATTTAAGTGACATGGATGATAGTAAAATAAAGGGTATGTAGGTTATTTTGATCTTACAGTAGGATAAAAGGTCAGCAAACATTGAGGGTCAAAGGGCCTATACTGTTCTATGTTGTATTGCCCATCGGGCAGATAAGAGTCATCTACATTACTTTGGGCCTGGAGTCACACACAGGCCAATCCAGGTAAGGACAGCAGTTTCCTTCCATAAAAGGACATTAGTGAACCAGATGGGTGTTTCCCCTAGCAATTAATTCATGGTTATCATTAGACTCTTGACTCCAGATATTTCTTAAATTCAAATCCCCCCATCTACTATGGCAGGATTTAAACCTGGGTCTCCAGAATCTTACCAGAGTCTCCGGATCGACAGTCCAGTGATAACTCCTAGAGGTCATTGCCTCCCTTGCATTCAGATGGCTGGATTGCAATACAAAGTGACACCAATAGTGTGTGATTCAGTTCCCACACCAGCTGAGGTTACCATGAAGGATTCTCCTTCTCAACTTCTATCCTCACTTGAGGCATCGTAACTCTCAGGTTAAACCACCATTAGTCATCTCTCTCCAAAGAGAAAGCAGCTCTCTGGTCTTGTGGGAAGATGGAAACCTTATCCTTACTTTTAGTGGCCAGTTTTTCTCAGTAGAGAAAATACTTTCCATGACTGCAAAATATTTTCAAAACTATTCTCCATTTCGAGAAGAAGATTATTACAGGTTCTTGACCAGATGGGCTAATGGGCTGAGAAGTGGCAGATGGAGTTTAATTTAGATAAATGCGAGGTGCTGCATTTTGGGAAAGCAAATCTTAGCAGGACTTATACACTAAATGGTAAGGTCCTAGGGAGTGTTGTTGAACAAAGAGACCTTGGAGTGCAGGTTCATAGCTCCTTGAAAGTGGGGTCGCAGGTAGATAGGATAGTGAAGAAAGCATTTGGTATGCTTTCCTTTATTGGTCAGAGTATTGAGTACAGGAGTTGGGAGGTTATGTTGTGGCTGTACAGGATTGGTTAGGCCACTGTTGGAATATTGCATGTAATTCCGGTCTCCTTCCTATCGGAAAGACGTTGTGAAACTTGAAAGAGTTCAGTAAAGATTTACAAGGAGGTTGCCAGGGTTGGAGGATTTGAGCTACAGAGAGAGACTTAACAGACTGGAGCTGTTTTCCCTGGAGGGTCGGAGGCTGAGGGGTGACCTTATAGAGGTTTACAAAATTATGAGGGGCATGGGCAGGGTAAATAGGCAAAGTCTTTTCCCTGGGGTCAGGGAGTCCAGAACTAGAGGGCATAGGTTTAGGGTGAAAAGGGAAAGATATAAAAGAGACCTACGGGGCAACTTTTTCATACAGAGGCTGGTACGTGTATGAAATGAACTGCCAGAGGAAGTGGTGGAGGCTAGTACAATTGCAACATTTAAAAGGCATTTGGATGGGTGTATGAATAGGAAGGGTTTGGAGGGATATGGGCCAGGTGTTGGCAGGTGGAACTAGCTTGGGTTGGGATATCTAGTCGGCATGGATGGGTTGGACCGAAGGGTCTGTTTCCATGCTCTATATCTCTATGACTCTAAGTGTTGCTGTACTGGAGTTGGGAGGTCAAGTTGCAGCTGTACAGGATGTTGGCTGGGCCAATTTTTGGAATACTGTGTGTAATTCTGGTCTCCTTTCTATCGGAAAGATGTTGTGAAACTTGAAAGGGTTCAGTAAAGATTTACAAGTTTGTTGTCAGGTTGGAGGATTTGCTCAATTGGGAAAGGTTAAATATAGACTACATTAGATTAGATTACCTACAGTGTGGAAACAGGCCCTTTGGCCTAACATGATGGGGCTGTTTTCTCTACAGCGTCAGAGGCTGAGTGGGTGACCTTATAGAGGTTTATAAAATGATAGGGTAAGTAAACAAGGTCTTTTCAAAGTTTGGGAGAAGATTTGTAGCTCGGGTGCTCGTTGTTCTGTTCACCGAGCTGGGAATGTGTTGCAGACGTTTCGTCCCCTGTCTAGGTGACATCCTCAGTGCTTGGGAGCCTCCTGTAAAGCACTTCTGTGATGTTTCCTCCGACATTTATAGTGGTTTGAACCTGCCGCTTTACGGTTGTCAGTTCCAGCTGTCCGCTGCAGTGGCCGGTATATTGGGTCCAGGTCGATGTGCTTATTGATTGAATCTGTGGATGAGTGCCATGCCTCCAGGAATTCCCTGGCTGTTCTCTGTTTGGCTTGTCCTATAATAGTAATGTTTTCCCAGTCGAACTCATGTTAGAACATAGAACATAGAACAATACAGCACAGAACAGGCCCTTCGGCCCACGATGTTGTGCCGAACATTTGTCCTAGCTTAAGCACCCATCCATGTACCTATCCAATTGCCGCTTAAAGGTCGCCAATGATTCTGACTCTGCCACTCCCACAGGCAGCGCATTCCATGCCCCCACCACTCTCTGGGTAAAGAACCCACCCCTGACATCTCCCCTATACCTTCCACCCTTCACCTTAAATTTATGTCCCCTTGTAACACTCTGTTGTACCCGGGGAAAAAGTTTCTGACTGTCTACTCGATCTATTCCTCTGATCATCTTATAAACCTCGATCAAGTCACCCCTCATCCTTCGCCGTTCCAACGAGAAAAGGGAACGCTAATACACCATAGGCCTTCTTACAAGCTCTATCCACCTGAGTGGCAACTTTCAAAGATCTGTGAACATAGACCCCAAGATCCCTCTGCTCCTCCACCTTACTAAGAACCCTACTGTTAACCCTGTATTCCGCATTCTCATTTGTCCTTCCAAAATGGACCTCACACTTGACAGGGTTGAACTCCATCTGCCACTCCTCAGCCCAGCTCTGCATCATATCTAAGTCCCTTTGCAGCTGACAACAGCACTCCTCACTATCCAGTTGGTGGCCAGTTGGTGTTCATGGATGCAAAAATCCCATGCAAGGACTGCACAAAACACTACATAGGACAAACAGGAAGACAGCTAACGATCCGCATCCATGAACACCAACTAGCCACGAAATGACACGACCAGCTATCCTTAGTAGCCACATACTCAGATGACAAGCAACATGAGTTCGACTGGGATAACACTACTATTATAGGACAAACCAAACAGACAACAGCCAGGGAATTCCTAGAGGCATGGCACTCATCCACAGATTCAATCAATAAGCACATCGACCTGGACCCAATATACCGGCCACTGCAGCAGACAGCTGGAACTGTCAACCGGAAGAGGCAGGTACAAATCACTATAAATGCCGGAGGAAACATCACAGAAGCGCTTCACAGGAGGCTCCCAAGCAGTAAGGATGTCACCTAGACAGGGGACGAAAATCTGCAACACAAATTCCCAGCTCAGCGAACAGAACCACAACAACAAGGTCTTTTCCCTGGCGTATGGGAGTCCAGACTAGAGGGCATCAGTTTAGGGTGTGAGAGGAAAGATATAAAAGGGACCTAAGGAGCAAATGTTTCACGCAGAAGGTGGTGCGTGCATGGAATGAGCTGCCAGAGGGAATGGTGGAGGCTGGTACAATTGCAACATTTAAAAGGCATCTGGATGGGTATATGAATAGCTGAAAATGTGTTGCTGGAAAGGCGCAGCAGGTCAGGCAGCATCCAGGGAGCAGGAGAATCGATGTTTCGGGCATGAGCTCTTCTTCAGGAATTCCTGTAGAAGGCACATGCCTGAAATGTCGATTCTCCTGCTCCTTGGATGCTGCCTGACCTACTGCGCCTTTCCAGCAACACATTTTCAGCTCTGATCGCCAGCATCTGCAGTCCTCACTTTCCCCTGGGTATATGAATAGGAAGGGTTTGAAGGGATATGGGCCAGATGCTGGCAGATGGGACTAGATTTCGTTGGGATATCTGGTCGGCATGGACAAGTTGACCAAAGGGTTGTTCCGTGCTGTACATCTCTATGACTTTATAACTCGATGTTACATCAATGGTCAATATTTTCAGATACAGTGTGTAGAAAGCTGACTACAGTGAATATCACCTCAATCAAAAGTATTTATGTTCAACCTAAGAATTCTACAAAATTGGCAATTTTCCTTTCATTTTCCTAAATGCTTACATTTTCATGCCTCCACCCAGATCGAAGGTGGAATCATAAATGTGGAACTGATTCATGGATTCCTGCCTCCAGACCCAGAATGTGGGATTTTTATGACCCAGTGATAAGGATGTGCTTGAGGAGCCACCTACAGCAATTCCACACTCAGCAAACTCCATTGAGAGGTTGGACATTTTCTGACTCCTGCTATTTTCCTGCAGTTGGGTCTGTTTAATTAGGAGACTTGGAGCTGGACATTTGCAATGTCAGGAAGACTGCACGGACCTTGTCGAAATGTTACTTGGGAAATATTAAGCAGACATATATTAGAAGATCCTGCCAACTTCAGCTCTCAGAATTAACTGCAGTATGGAAAGTTAAATATGGCTTTATAGCCATGATTGATCAAATTGCTCTAACCTAAAATAGTAAATGACCATTAAATTGACCAACATTTTATGAATGTTCACAATTATCAAAGTATTCTATTCAGTGAGTAAATGGCTCTTACAATATCAATATTACTGAGAATCTGACTTTAATATCTCATCTGGACGCTGTGCTTTTATCTTCAGATTAACTTAAAGTCCAAAGACCAAAGGAGACCTTGAAACATTCTTCTAGCATTCCCCCAGGGCCAGAACCTACGAGCTCTATGACAAAATTGCTTTGAAATACACGACAAATCAGCATCTATTTAATTAATAAATATCAGTTCATTTGCTTCAAAAGATTTCAATGTCAAATGTGAGAGCCCTTTGGCATAGCTGTGGTTTCTGGAAGAGTGGATATGGAGGATGCATGGGAGGTTTAAAAAAAGCCATGGGTGGCATGATGGGGCATGGCAACAACATGGAAGATGTGAATGAGCAAGGTGGTCATTAGGCAGAGTGAAGCAAACCTGGCAACCATGTTGAATACAGGACCGATGTTCCAGAGGATGCAGGCATCCTTCTACCTTGCCCTTGCAGCACTAACCTGCCTCTATTGCCACCTTGCACCTGCTTCTGAGGGCATTGGGTCCTTCTTCAGATCATCCTCACCTCCTCAAGTTGCACATATGGGGGATGGGTATTACTAGGACAGAGGTGGAATCATCGAGTAAAGAAAATTCTTGACCTCTGATTCCAGCCTCAGACATGAAAATCCAGCCCCTGTTACTTGTTTGGCAATTTTAAATTTAGATGATTGCTTATTGGTTTTGCTACTAAAGAAGGCACGCAGAAACTTACATTCAAGAAATTGATGTAGGCTTTTCACATAATGTGACCACGTGCTTTCCTCTGAGGAGTTGAATGCAATAGTAAATCCACCAAAATATGGTTTTATCATCACACCTGGAAAAATGGAAAGATTATTGGCAGTCCAGAATTTCACCGAGCAGCTAATATCAAGACAAAACCTAACAGATATCTGTCATTAATCTTGACTGTTCCATTCAATAGTGTATTTACACTTCAACTAATTGAGGGTTTCATTTCTTTAGGAGTCAATCTGTATACAAAAACTAAAATTTCAATACATTGATGAAAATAATTGAACATTGCATCTGCAAATGACTTAAAGATGGTCTGTCAATGGTTGGACATTCTGGCGATGATGAAACACAGTCTCTCAACTTCCACCCATGTTGTAATCTCTTGTGTGCCTTATGATTTGGTACTCAGTAATTAAATTTGGGCTTGATTGTTTACTCAGGGTAAATTGCCCATACCCCAATATAAATGTCAAGAGGTGAGCCCTTCTCTGTTCAGTGCCTCAATGTTTCTCAGCTGATGCATCTTTACTAAGGAGGTGAGATTTTCTCTCCACTTCAGCAGGAAGTCATCAGAAGCATTGGTTACAACCAGTGTATTCCTCGCTCTGTTCAATCACCCTATGATTTTTGTGTCTTTGTACATTATTATCTGCTGTATTGCTCTCAAAACAAAACTTTTCACAGCACTTAGTTTAATTGACATTATTGAATCATATCAAACATGTGCACTCAGGACATTAAGGAGGTGATCAGCAATGAACCCATGCCCAGAAGTAAAATGAAACTGCACGGGGCAACAGACAAACCATAACATGGGGACCCTGGTCAAATGTATAGGCAGATTCTGGTGAGGAATGTGGCAGTCTCTGTGTGATTTCAGTGACTAGTTTTCAAATCTTTTTTGAGGCCTTCAATGAATAATAAAGCAGTGACCACAGCATTATCCCTCTGCACGTGACATTCTAGTCGACTATGCTGATTCACAGAGTTATGCATTTATATCTGACATGATTCATATTGCACTGTGTGTTGAACAAAAGTCCAGTAATATTTTTAATATATTACCTCAAAGTCTTAAGAGCTGACTATATCGTGGCATCTAAAAACAGCTGAGAGACACTCGGTTCTGATAACCTCAGCAAGGGGACAAGTGAAAGGTTAATCATCAGGAGACAGCTTCCTCTGAGCCAATGATTGGCCTTCTTCCCACTGGAGAGCAAATAATTGGCTATCTGACATTTAACTGGATGTGCAGAGAGAGTGGCGGCAAGAGCGAGCGGCACCCTCAGTTTTCGTTGGACCTCCCTCACCCTCCGAGAAATGTAAGGTTCAGCCCATGTTTAAGTACCTGGATTGTTGACTCGGTCGCGATATCTTGGTGTATACGGACTGATTGTGGTAAGCATGCCATACAGGCACAGAGAAAACATTCCAGCCAGACAAGAATATAAACAAAGGTAGAAAAATAAAATAAGTGCTGCAAGGTAAGGAGAAGAAGTATTTGTGTCAGTACCATATATATGCACTAATTCATCACTTTCAAATCTAAAATATTACTGTCCAATTTCTCCAACAGTTTGTAACTCCTTTCAGTCCCTATTTGAATTATGCACTTTTTGTGATGTTGGTATCCCCATACCTCTTCCTCTGCTGTTTTCTCTTTGAGAAGTGCACACATAAAGAGCCCAATGACAACACTATGCACTTCCCATGGCAAAACTCTCTCGGCTCCAATCACTACATGACCATAGCGACATTGCAGGTTTTAATGGGAAAATGGAGTGAGAATTCAAGAATTCCAGTGGAGTACCACATGGATCTGTACGGGGTCCACTACTTTTCGTCATTTATATAAATGATTTGACTATGAGCATAAAGAGGTATAGTTAGTTAGTTTGCACATGACATCAAAATTGGAGGTGAAATGGACAGCAAAGAAGGTAACCTCAGATTTCAACAGAATCTTAATCAGATGGGCCAATGAGCTGAGAAGTGGCCAATGGAGTTTAATTTAGATAAATGCGAGGTGCTGCATTTTGGGAAAGCAAATCTTAGCAGGACTTATACACTTAATGGTAAGGTCCTAGGGAGTGTTGCTGAACAAAGAAACCTTGGAGTGCAGGTTCATAGCTCCTTGAAAGTGGAGTCGCAGGTAGATAGGATAGTGTAGGAGGCGTTTGGTATGCTTTCCTTTATTAGTTAGAGTATTCAGTACAGGAGTTGGGAGGTCATGTTGTGGCTGTACAGGACATTGATTAGGCCAATTTTAGAATATTGCGTGCAATTCTGGTCTCCTTCCTATAGGAAAGATGTTGTGAAACTTGAAAGGGTTCCCTGTGGAACACTACTGGTCATCAAGCTCCAGGCTCTTCTGCAAATTATATTATTTTTTGCTGACTGATTTTGTTTGTTTAGTTCTTTTCAGACTTGACTCATGAAACATCAGTGTAACAAGTAACACATGTAAACTGAAACACAATTGTTTCTCCAAGGTCTCCTCAGATCTCCAGTCACACTTACAGTAGACAATCATTAGCAACCCTGACCCCAATCTGCTTATATTTAAAATATACAATTAAAGGTATATATCCCTGAACAGATAATCTTAATAAGTGTATTTGTCATGCAGAATTCCTAATATTTGAAATGATAGCTGAGGCACTAGTTCCTTCTGATTTAGAGATTATTGTGACTGTTAAATAAAGATAGATTGTATCTCCACTGCCCAGTTCTCACCAGACTTTCAAGGAAAATTGAAAATTTTGATCATGTAAGGATGTCAATGGGAATACCTAAATAAATACCATGTCTCTGTGAAAGTGACATCGAAGCTACCAGATTGTCAAACCCAACTGATCCACAAGGATCAGTTCTGGGATCTCGGCTGTTTGTAATTTTTATAAACAACTTGGATGAGGAAGTTAAAGGGTGGTTCAGTAAGTTTGCCAATGACACCAAGGTTGGTGGAGTTGTGGATAGTGTGCAGGGCTGCTGTAGGTTGCAACGGGACAATGACAGGATGCAGAACTGGGCTGATAAATGGCAGATGAAGTTCAACCTGGAAAAGTGTGAAGTCTTTCACTTTGGAAAGTTGAATTTGAATGCAGAATGCAGGGTTAAAGGCAAGATTCTTGGCAGTCTGGAGGAACAGAGGGATCTTAGGGTCCATGTCCATAGATCCCTCAAAGTTGCCACCCAAGTTGATAGGGTAGTTAAGAAGTCATATGATGTGTTGGCTTTCATTAGCAGGGGCATTGAGTTTAAGAGCCATGAGGTTATGCTGCAGCTCTACAGAGCAAACTTGGAATATTGTGCTCAGTTCTGGTTGCCTCATTATAGAAAAGATGTGGAAGCTTTCGAGAGGGTGTGGAGGAGATTTACTAGGACTGAAGGGCATGTCTTATGAAGTAAGGTTGAGGGAGGTAGGGTTTTTCTCATTTGAGCAAAGAAGGATGAGAGGTGACTTGGTAGAGGTGTACAAGATGATGAGAGGCATAGATAGAGTGGATAGCTAGAGACTTTTTCCCTATTGTGGAAATGTCTATCATGAGGAGTCATAATTGTAAGGTGATTGCAGGGAGGTTGAGGGGAGATATCAGAGGTAGATTCTTTACATTGAGAGTGGTGGATGCATGGAATGCACTGCCAGTGGTGGTAGTAGAGTCAGATACATTGCTTACATTTAAGTGACTCTTGGATAGGCACATGGATGATAGTACAATGAAGTTATGTAGGTTATTGTGATCTTAGGGTAGGACAAAAGGCCGAATTAACATTGAGAGCCAAAGGGCCTGTGCTGAACTGTTCTATGTTCAATGTTAAGAGGCAAAATGGTATTCATCCCTAACAGGCTACCACTCCAAAGGGGAAGAGCAAATCAGCATTGTAACTTTTTATTTCACATTCATAGATTTTGCTGGCCTCAAGGAATAATTTCACTTTAGCAAGAGAGTAGTCTTCTGCATTGGATGGTATCTTACACAACCTATAATATGACTTACCAAAGGCAATATCATGGGATATTTATGAGTAATGTTAAAATATGATGGACAGGAAATAGCATATGGCTATTGCAACATCCTCATTCTTACAAGGTGATACAGTGAGGAACTATGTAGTTGGAAAGGTTAGAACATGAGAGCACAGCTTAAGAATTAGAGCAGACTTTACAGAGCTGTATTTAAGAAACTTTGTCACAAAGATTGAACAAAACCTTGGAACTCATTACTGTAAATTAGAGTCATGGAATCCCTGTAGTGAGGAAGGAGGCTATCCAGCCTATCAAGCCCAGACCAATCCTCCAAGGAGCATCCCACCCAGACCCAACCTCCGACCTATCCCTATAACCCTGCGTTTCCCATGGCTAACCCACCTAACCCACACATCCATGGGCACTATGGACAATTTAACATGTGTGTAGACCTAACCTGCACATCTTTGGACTATGGGAGGAAACCAAAGCACCTGGAGGAAACCCACACAGACACTGGGAGAATGTACAAACTCCACAAAGACAGTCGCCCAAGGCTGGGATTATACCCGGGTCCCTGCCTTATATGAGGGAGCAGCACTAACCACTGAGCCACCATGCCATCCTGCAGTTGATGTTAGGGCAATGGGTACACAGAACAGTAGGTGAAAGGACTTTGTCCATACATTGTGCCTTTTTCATTGAAAAATGGTTACGGAGACTGCTACATCCTGCTGCATTCCCTATGGTAACACCCTGGCCAGTTAGAGTCCACCTGCCTGGTCTGACTTTAATCTGCTAGCTGAAATTAACAACTACCAGATCCTGCTGCATTTCCATGCAAACACGGTCCAACCAATCACCAACCTTTTTAAATTCATGTTTTTCTGCAAATTTTGTTTTTTTTTTGCATCCCAGTCCTTACGAGATGAAAAGCTTAGACTTTGTGCCTCCTTTCAGGAATGTTTTAAGTTCTGTGTGACTGAGCAATTGTCATCTAACATACATGCAAAATAATGTTAAGCTCAGGGACATTTCAGCAGTTGACATAGTAAATTAGTGATCATGTTAAACAATATATTGCCTCACAGTCATGCTGCTGAATAACATAGGAGAAAAAGAATGGACATATAAAAATCACAACATCAGGGCTGTGCAGATTCAGAGGTACAAATTCTATTCAACATTACTTTTAGCATGTCACCAGACACAGTCATACAACATTCTTATGTGATCTATTTTAACTAGCTTGACTAATAAGGGCACTAATAAATTATGAGAGAGTGCAATAATCGATATAGCAAAATAGTGCTACAAATGGAATTTCAATCTCTTTGATTTAATTTTAATTCATAGAGGTTTACCTTTAAAGGAAATTAAGTTACTCTCACTTCACTGGCATTAGTTCACCAGAAGTACAGTGGAAGCCTTGTATCTTGTGCATCAAAAGAATCTCAGCCAAACTTCTCCTAATTTGCAACTTGTGGAGTGGGAACAGCTCCATTGAATGTCCCAGCCATAATTAATTAAGTGATGAAAATCTCATGCAAACCTCCACAAAAGTTCATTAAAGTTAAAATATCACATGGAGGCAATTCCTCTTAGTGTAAGGCAAGGGACCGCTTGTTTTAGAAATGTATTGAAGTTATAGCTGACATTTACCCTCCACATCAGCAAAAAAAGTCTAAATTACATTTAATAACAAAATTGCATTTCAGAACCAAGTATGTTTTGGGACCAACAGGTTTAGACCACTTTTTGATAAACTATTGTTAGTTATCCTAAAGTGACTGCATCAACACCCTAAGTCAGGGAAACAAATACACCAAATCATTACGCAATTCACTCCAGTGATTCCTTCAATGAAAGGCAGCAAGCATTTGCTGATTCCAGTTGCCTGACTGTTGATTAAGACTGTGGTTGTTGGCTAATTTCTCAACTAGAGTTACAGCTGCTTCCAAGTCATTGACAGACAGGGACATTACTGAAGCTGTTATTAGACATTTCAAAGTTGCACAGGTTTTGCTATTAATGGGTTTATTGCATTTACATGAGACTTTCTGGTGAAATTGGTAATAGTGTGGAGCTTTCAATTTCCAGATTTGATCATTTCCAGTCCATTCTGTGTACAGATTACTGCAATTTTGTATTTTAGTCAATTTAAAGGAAGCCATTGTGACTCAAGCAATTGAGAAAATGTAATCCAAAAGCAAAATACTATAGACGCTGATGATCAGAAATAAAAACATCTGTGGAGAGAGAAATGGAGTTAACATTTCAGTTTGTGACCATTCTTCAGAAAAAAAAATCTAATTACTGGCGCTAGTTCAGAGTCTTAGCAGAACTTAGTTAAATTGTTTCAGCTCTTCAGGTGGGGCCACGTTCTACATTTATTAGCAGAATCTGGAAAGTTCAGAAATAAATAGCTCAGGAGCAAACACATCCTTTGTTTTCAAACGGATTTGCAAATCAACACACAAATGAATTTTCAAACGTAGTTCCATGACCAAATTCAACAAGATGCACCCACAAGTTTCAGGGGTGAAGTGAAAAAGCAAATACATGAAGCAAAGAACAATTAATAGAAAAGACAAGGCTGCTAACCTAAAAGGAAATCTGAAAGTCTTGTCGGAAACACATCAATAGTAAAAGGTGGTGAAAGGAAAATTAACCCAGTTTCTTAGGGAACAAAAAAGGGATTTACACTTGAAGACAAAAACCATGCCGGGGGTGTTAAATGAATATTTTGCATCCGTCTTTCCCTACAAGACAATTCCCCTCCATCCACAACAGTATTTTCTTTGTTCTGTCTGTCTCTGTGTCCATGCGTTGTGGGGGAGGGAAGGTTGGAACGGACTTAGAGTTTTAACTAGTAAAGTTACTTGTCGACAGTTCATAGTTGTTTACCTGTGGTTAGAATATATTTGTAATGAATAGCAGGTCTTGTTAAGTAAAGAAGCCTGGGCTGTGTTTTCTGTTAACTGCTTACCCTTTTGCCTATTAGACAGGTAATTTGAGGACTTTGCTTAATTTGATGAAAATGTTTAACTTCTGTGGGAACTCCAGCAGGGCTTGATTTCCAGTGCGCCACCCCAGCAAGGTGTAACAAGATTCATCTTTTTTCTTTTTGGAAGATTTATGCAGAGTTTCATGTGTTACTCCATCTTTTATGTTCCATCCATTACATAAGGGAATAAAACAAACAACAGCAAATGCTAGAGATCCGAAACAAAAACAGGAAGTGTGGGGAAAACTAGCAGGTGTGGAAGAATCTGTGGGGAGAAAGTAGAGTTAATCTGGTGACTCTTCATCAGAACTGATAGTAGGGAAGTTGTGTAAGGCATTAGAGAGACTACATCTGGAGCACTGGTCTCCTGCCTTAACAAAGTATATAATTCAGAAGCAGTTCACTTGAGTGATTCCAGGATTGAAAGGGTTATACGCAAGAGGTGATCTTATTATCTTATTCCATCACAGAATATTCTCCACAGATTTCAGTTTCCCCAGCATCCACAGTTCTTTGTTTTATTTGAAGTAGATTTGCGAGGGATGTGAACCTAAGAGGAAATTCAGAATGGAATGAAGCAAAACTGATAATGGGAAGTAGGAAGCAGCAAGAAAAATTAGAAAAGAGATAAGGCAAAGGCAAACATCAAATAGGATCAGAGTAGGAATAATATTTAAAAGGCTGAATTAAAGACATCTGAAGTCACTTACAATTGACAGAAGGAACAAATTGGAATAAATGGATCTAATCTAATTGCCATTAAAGAAATATGGCTACAGGGTGACCAAGATTGGAACCTGAATATCCAAGAATATTCATAATTTAAGTAGAATAGGCAGATGGGAAAGGGAGGTGAAATAGCGCTCTTAATAAGGGAAGTGATTAGAACATTCGTAAGAGGGGATCTTAGGTCAAACAGTCATGATTTGACACCTATTGGGTGGAGCTAAGTTATAGCCAGATCAGCTAACATACATGGGAGACTTGTTTATGCCACTAAACAGTAATTCTAATGTTGGGCATGGTACGAATGAAGAAAGTAGAGATATTTTTGCGGTGGGTATCTTAGGGACCAAGAATATGATTGTGAGAAACATTATGGTAGACTCTAAAAACTTCTTCAGTTATGAGAAAGGAAAATAATAGCTTGGATAAATGTGGGCCCATTACAGGTGAAGGTGGGATATTTATAACAAAGAAACTAAAGTATTACTTTGCATTTTGTCTTCACAGAAGAAAATACTGAAAATCTCTCAGAAATACCAAGCAACCAAAGGCCTTGTGAAAATAAGAAGCTGTGAGAAATTAGTATTAGGAAAGAGGTAATAATTAAAAAGTTAACTGGATTGTAGGTTGGTAAATCCCTGGACCGGATGAGCCTCAATCCAGAGTATTGAAGGAGATGGATGTGAGAGGATGGGCGCATTGGTGGTAATCTTCCAAAATTCTGTAGATCCTGGAAAGGGTGCTGTGAACTCAGAAATAGCAAATATAATCAAGGAATATGGGGAAGGACAGTCAAGTGGCACTGAGATGATCAGCCATGACATAATCGGATGGCTAAGCAGTCTCAAAGAAGTGAATGATCGTCTCCTATTCTTATATTCTGAAGTCCTTTGAGGCCATAGTCAGATCAGTGATGATTTATTGAATTGTGGAGCAAGCTGAAGAGGCTGATTGGCTTACTCTTGCTCCTAATTCTTGAATTCTTGTGCACACACACACACTTGCCAATGTCATCACAATGATCTATTCCTATTAGTTTACTGTTGGGTTAATTCATCTGTATTACTTAATGGGCAGTGTAGTTTACAAAATGTTACCTTATGTATTAAATCAGAATTGAATGCTGATTAAACATTGTATTCCCAGAGTATTTTTAACGTGAAAACTATTTAAATCCTGCACTCTTCCCCTACTTTATTCTTTAATGTGTATTATGCTTTCTAATTAATCACAGTGACTTGGTCTTCAATATGAAAATTCACCTTAACGATACTTTAAAGTGACGTAAAAGCCATTCAGTATGGATGCATGATGTGATTCTGAAATTACCTTTTCAGCAGCCTCACTCTTTGTTGCCATCTGCAACCACAACCCAGCACCAAATGTGCAGTTAGTTTTACTCACACCAACTCCTGGACGTTCTTCCCAAGAATTCTCTCTTTTCCGGATTCCACAGAAACATTTTAAAACTTTGTATTTTTTCATCCCAGGATTTGCCATTTTTGGTTGCCTTCACTTCGGTTCCAGTAACCACTTGATCTTTATCTTCCCCTTTCGCCCCAGTCAGGTCTTCCTGAATCAGTGAGAGGTGGGATACCAATGGCAAGTTTAGTTTGAGTTCAGAGCGTTGTTATATTACCACAATGTGCACAAAGCCCTGGATGTTTGGCAAAGCCTTACAGTATGTTATTTCCTGTTGGAATTCCTCAGCGTTGCCAGAACAGTTATTTAACAGCTGTACAGAAAACCTCCTCATTACTGAGAGAAAGGGACAGCTCAGCGTATGTAATTATTAATTAAATGATATAAGACATTAAAGCAGCAAAGAATAGCACTTGAAGATAGTACATTTTAGAGTATAACTCACTTAATTGAAAAGCATTCCTTTGCAAACAGAAGGAAGTTTTGTTTCATAGGTTTAAAGCTGATCATGTTTGTGCTGACTTCATACAACAAATCCTGCTTTAAAAAAAAAGAAATGAGACTTTGCTTCCTATTTTAATTTATTTATCTCAATACCAGCTTGATAGCAGCATGAGGTATTTCTAAACTGCTAATGGTTCTCTTTGCAAAAACACCTTACCACCTTATACATTCGTAGAGAAATGAACTGAACAGCTCAAAAGTTTGTTGTGTGTGGGGACATGTTGCTATACATTAGTGTTTATCCCATGTTCCTGTTCAGGGTTATACAGAGGACACATTGGATCAGAAATTTATCTGCAGAGTGCAGACCTACCTCAAACCCTTTGGGGAAATGGCACCATAGACTGCTATGTAACTTGGCATCCTTCAAGTCTAACATTGCCACTATGCAAATTTCACCCCGAGGTTGTTTCTGTGTTGTAACAGTTTGAAGGCAGTTGCGTTGCCCTCTGTGGTGCAAACAAGAATAAAGAGCAATTCGATACTATGTGGGTAAAAAGGTCATAGAGACATACAGCACGGAGACAGACCCTTCGGTCCAACTTGTCCATGCCAACCAGATATCCCAAACCAAACTAGTCCCACCTGCTAGCACCTGGCCCATATCCCTCCAAACCCTTCCTATTCATATACCCATCCAAATGCCTTTTAAACATTGCAATTGTACTAATCATTCCATACAAGTACCAGCCTCTGCATGAAAATGTTGCCCCTTAAGTCTCTTTTATATCTCTCCCCTCTCACCATAAACCTATGCCCTCTAGTTCTGGACTCCCCCACACCAGGGAAAAGACTTTGTCTATTTATCCTATCCATGCCCTTCATCATTTTATAAACCTCTATAAAGTCACCCCTCAGCCTCCAACGTTCCAGGGAAAACAGCCCCAGCCTATTCAACTTCTCCCTATATCTCAAATTCCCCAACCCTGGCAACATCCTTGTAAATCGTTTCTGAACCCTTTCAAGTTTCACAACATCTTTCTGATAAGAAGGAGACCAGAATTGCATGCAATATTCCAACAGTGGCCTAACCAATGTCCTGTACAGCCGCAACATGACCTCCCAACTCCTGTACTCAATACTCTGACCAATAAAGAAAAACATACCAAATGACTTTTCACTATCCTATCCACTTGCGATTCCACTTTCAAGGAGCTATAAACCTGCACTCCAAGGTCTTTTTGTTCAGCAACACTCCCTAGGACCTTACCATTAAGTGTATAAGTCCTGCTAAGATTTGCTTTCCCAAAATGCAGCACCTTGTATTTATCTAGATTAAACTCCATCTGCCACTTCTCAGTCCATTGGCACATCTGGTCCAGATCCTGTTGTAATATGAGGTAACTTTCTTCGCTGTCCACTGCACCTCCAATTTTGGTCTCATGTGCAAACTTACTAACTATACCTCTTGTGCTCACATCCAAATCATTTATATAAATGATGAAAAGTAAAAATGATGAAAAATAGTGGACCCAGCACCGATCTTTGTGGCACTCCACTGGTCAAAGGCCTCTAGTCTGAAAAACAAACTTCCAGCACCACCTCTGTCTTTGACCTTTGAGCCAGTTTTGTATCCAATAGGCTAGTTCTCTATGTATCCCATGAGATCTAACCTTGTTAACCAGTCTCCCATGGGGAACCTTGTCGAATGCCTTACTCCTGGCTAGTCTTTTGAAAATTTGGACAAAACCAAATGTTTAACTCTTTTAGATCAAGTATAATTTTCCATTGACAGTCATGTTTGTTTGCAGCAGATCTGTCTCAGAGTGACGAATTTAAATCCCATTCGGGAGCTTTAAGCACAAAATCCAGGCTGACATCCAGCACAGAAACAAAATGTTTCACTATTACAGGTGTTGTCTTTTTCGATGCAACATTAAACCAAGACTCCATCTGCCATCTCAGATGGATATAAATGGGCTCACAGCACTATTTCAAAGAAGAGTTATGAGTTGGGAACCTGACTAATACTAATGTTTTAACTAAATACCATTGAAACAGGTTATCTAGTCATTAGTATGTTATTGTTTGTGGGAGCGTACGAACTGGCTTCCATATTACCTACAACAGTAACTGTACATCAAACCTCATTAATCGCAAAGCACTTTGGCATAACCTAAGTTATGAAACAGACTTTATGAAGGCAAATCTTTTTTCCATTATTTAATTTAATTTTTAAAAACTTGGAGGCTGTAAGCTGGGGTCCTGATTCACTGCTGTCTGCGTTACATTATTGTCAGGAATAATTTAACACTCATTTTTGGGATTCATATGTGGACAAATAATCTAGATAGCAACAGATTATGCTTTCCTTGGTGCTGTGATGAAAGGGATGTAAAATCACTTTTAGAAAGTGGAATTTCAAACTTGTGGCATATTGGTTACTTTTATGAAAGGATTTTTTAAAATATAAGATCTCAGTCAGACAGTCCTTCTGAAATAATGACCTAACCCAATACAGCAGAGAGCAGATAATTGCAAACCCCTGGAGTTTTCCTGGGAAAATTGTTTGTACTATGGTGCTTTAAGGTAAGTGGAGTAAACATTGAAGACGATTCGCTAGTTTTCAGTTCAGAATAATAAAGGATTGATTTAAGCTTTGAAAACACAGAGATTAAAATTTGCTAGGACAATTCACAGGAGGCCTGAAAAGTAGAAAAGTTTAATTTGGGAAACTTCCAAACAAGTTGTGTTTGGTAGAAATCTGCGGATATTAACAGATGAGAAGGTTTAAGCTCTCTGTTTTGTGAGTAATCATGTAAGAAGACTCCACAATTCAAAAGCCAGAAATAGAGGAGAATCAGTTGAGTGGAAATTAATATGGGGGACTCTTTGTTTGGATTTGAGTCATTGTAACAACTGGAGTTTGAAAGCATGTTGAAACTTTATTTTGCTGTGTGTTTTAAATATTTTTCCTAACTGTTCTATATTTAAATAGCTTGATTTAATTTTTTTTTTCATTGGTGTAATAAACTTCTATCCTGTTGTTAAAGAAACTCTGCAGTCTTGCTTAACAATGTTTTGGTGAATCCACAACCACATTAACTAAAACAAAAGCGATCAGGACAGATTTCATTCTGGGATCCAGATTATCCAGTAGAAGTTTTAGATGGTCTCATACTATACTACATTCTTTGATATTCTCTGTGCTAAAGAGTATCTCTGTTTTTGTGTTCATAGTCTGGTCATCCTCACCATCTGACCTGGCTAGATAACAAACGATGGTCGTAATAACTAAAATGGTCACATGACTGAGCTCAACTGCAGATAACAAGTCTTAATATATCAAGGGCAAACTAGTAGGTTTGAGAACAGCAACTGCAGGAACAGGAGCAGCAGCTAATGCAACATTAACCTTGTTTTAAAACTAGAGATAACAACATCCTCAAGCCTTGAGCCTTTTCATTTCAAGTATAGCAGTGCAGAAAAAAAATTCTTTGCTATGAAGACTACATACAAATAACTTGATGATGTACAGAACTTCCAGATCTTTGAAGAAATCCTGCAAAGATTCTTATAAAAGACCTAGACAACTGAATCTACTGAGACTATCCACCAAAGTTTATAAAATCATGAGGGGTATAGAAAGGATTAATGGTAAGCATCTTTTCCCTAGCATGGGGATTTCAAGACTAGGGGGCACATTTTTAAGGTGAGAGGAGAGAGATTTAAGAAAGACGTGAGGAGCAAATATTTGACTCAGAGGGTGATTCGCATGTGGAATGAACTTAAGAGTCATGGAGATATACAGCATGGAAACAGACCCTCCAGTCCAACCCGCCCATGCCAACCAGATATCCCAACCCAATCTAGTCTCACCTGCCAGCACCCGGCCCATATCCTTCCAAACCCTTCCAATTCATATACCATCCAAATGCCTCTTAAATGCTGCTTCCTGAGGAAGTGGTGGACGTTTTTACAATTACAATATTTAAAAGACATTTGGATAGGTACATTAATAGGAAAGGTTTGGAGGGATGTGGGCCAGGAGCGGTTGGGTGGGACTAGTTTAGTTTAGGATTATGTTTGGCATGGACTGGTTGGACCAAAGGGTCTGTTTCCATGCTGTATGACTCTGTGACTCTATATCATTTTTGTATAGGTTTATGGTTACCTTTATGAAGGGTTTAAAAAAACACAAGGTCTGGGAGACCTTCCATAACTGTGCCTAATCCAGTATGTGTCAAAGAGCAGGTAACTGTAAGCCACCTGGAATGTTAATGGAAGATTGTTTATACTACAGGGTTTACAGTTGGAATCAAACATTGAAAGGCATTAGTTTGTTTCTCTTGTTTAGAATAATCAATAATTAATTTTAGTTTAGAAAAACACAACTTGAAAACTTTTGCAGAAATTGCTGAAGAAACTGTAGAGAGAAAGCAGTGTTGATGTTTCACTGGACTCTCTACAGGTGCTCCCAGACCTGTTGAGTTCTCCCCAACAATTTCTGTTTTAGTTTCAGATCTTCAGCACCCACAGTTCTTTGTTTTATTTTATTGAAAACTTTTAGGACAGTTTTAGAGGAGACTTGACTGTGATCAGAACCAAATATAGTTTCTCTCCTTGAAAGCATTGTAGGATGGTTTAGGGTAAGCTTGGTTGTCTTGTTAAAAAAACTTTAACTTTTGAAACTTTCAATTCATGAGAAATCAGCAAATTATTAAAGACTGAGAAAATCTCAGAGCTTTTAGTTTTGTGAGTATTCATTTAGGAAGACTTCACAGTTCAGAGGACAGAACCGAGAGGTAGCAGTTCAGTCAAACCTAAAGATTTGATACAGAAGGGTAATTTCGCTGGATTTGGATTATTGTAAAGTAATAGGGTTGGGGAATGAATGAGAATGAATAAATTGCTTTGCTGTGTGCATTAAGATCTTTCAAACTGTGTTCAATATTTAGATAACTTGGTATGTTTCATTCTACTTCTTTATTTTACATCATAAACTTTTCTTTCATTGTTGAAGAAAATCTGCAGCCTTGTCTCCTATGTTTCAGTGAATGACCACCATGTTAAATAGTATTAAAATCTATCAAGGATAGTGAAGGCAGCATTTGGTATGCTTTCCTTTATTGGTCAGAGTATTGAGTACAGGAGTTGGGAGGTCATGTTGCGGCTGTATAGGACATTGGTTAGGCCACTGTTGGAATATTGCGTGCATTTCTGGTCTCCTTCCTATCAGAAAGATGTTGTGAAACTTGAAAGGGTTCAGAAACGATTTACAAGGATATTGCCAGGGTTGGAGGATCTGAGCTACAGGGAGAGGCTGAACAGGCTGAGGCTGTTTTCCCTGGAATGTCGGAGGCTGAGGAGTGACCTTATAGAGGTTTACAAAATTATGAGGGGCATAGATAGGATAAATAGACGTAGTCTTTTCCCTGGGGTCAGGGAGTCCAGAACTAGAGGGTATAGGTTTAGGGTGAGAGGGGAATGATATGAAAGAGACCTAAGGGGCAACTTTTTCACGCAGAGGGTGGTACGTGTATGGAATGAGCTGCCAGAGGATGTGGTGGAGGCTGGTACAATTTCAACATTTAAGAGGCATTTGGATGGGTATATGAATAGGAAGGGTTTGGAGGGATATGGGCCGGGTGCTGGCAGGTGGGACTAGATTGGGTTGGGATATCTGGTTGGCATGGACGGGTTGGACCGAAGGGTCTGTTTCCATGCTGTACAACTCTATGACTCTATAAGCTAGACTTCATCCTGAAATCTGACTTCTCCAGTTGTAACATCATCTGAGATCCTAACAATATGCTATGCCCAACAAAAACACAAATCACATGACTTAGAACTTTTGTTTGTGATTTGTAGAAGGGCACTATCCTCTTTATTTGTACTTTTCAAGAGTCTGTGTGAGTGATGTAACTTTAGATTTCGGGGTGAACATATGAATACATAATCTTTCTTGTTTTGTTAATCCAGAATGTGGAGATATTTTAATCATTTAATGTAGGGCAGATGAAAATAGATTTATGATTACTTAATATTGTTGTGCATTGGAGGAAGGGAGAATCAGCTGAGAATATAGCACAATCATTTATTGGAAATGATGTTAAATATTCCACTCAAATCTTAACATTATCTTCTAGTTATTTGGTGAGATCAAGCAGATGGTATTCGAAAACACTGATAAAAGATATCATAGATCCATGAGTTTGTGGAGCTTAGAGGATCATTGCTCCTGATGACACTTCAAGAACCATACAGCCTGGTTAGCCAGTGCACCCTCTTGCCACTGAGATGCCCAAAGAATACTTTATTAACAGGCAACATGGCTATCTTGGATTACATGATGACTAGTTGCCAGGATGAATAAAGGCATCCGCTATTTTCTAAATGTGGAGAGGCTTCAGAAATCCGAAGCACAAAGGGACTTGGGAGTCCTTGTTCAGGATTCTCTTAAGGTTAGCATGCAGATTCAGTTGCCAGTTTGGCAGGCAAATGTAATGTTTTAATTCAATTCAAGACGACTAGAATACAAGTACATGGATGTACTGCTGAAGCTGTATTAGGCTCTGGTCAGACTGCATTTGGAATATAGTGAGCAGTTTTGGGCCCTGTATCAAAGGAAGGATATGCTGGCATTGAAGGAGGTTCACAAGAATGATCCCAGGGTATAAAGGGCTTGTCGTATGAGGAGCAGTTGATGACTCTGGGTCTGTACTCGATGGAGCCAAGAAGGATCGGGGAGGATCTGATTGAAACTTACAGAATACTGAGAGGACTGGGTAGAGTGGATGTGGAGAAGATGTTTCCCCCAGTAGGCGAGACTAGGACACAAGGGAACAGCCTCAGAGTGAAAGGATGATCCATTAGAACTGAGATGAGGAGGAATTTCTTCTGTGAATCTGTGGAACTCATTGCTGCAGAGGGCAGTGGAGGCCAAGCCATTGAGCGGATTTACGACAGAGATAGATAGGTTCTTGATTGGCAAGGGGATCAAGGGTTAAGAGGAGAAGGCAAGAGAATGGGATTGAGAACCATATTAGCCATGATTGAAAGGCAGAACAGACTTGATGAGCGTAATGGCCTAATTTTGCTCTTATGTCTTATATCAATTTCTGGAAAGTTTGCTCAACATTAAGCAGGGAATAATAACTTACATTGTCTTCCTAGAATGTCACACTTCTTATTCCAGTAAAATAATGCAAAAGAAGAGTCGATGATGTGTCTATCTCACCCATTTCAAAACAAAGGAGACCATCAAAGCCCAGTAATGCTTGATTTAGTGTTAATGGTTCCACAGCTATCTGCCACAAAACACAATTGGTCTAGTTGGCTGAATGGCTAATCCAGAAGCCCCAGTCACATGATCAAAACTGCAAGTTTGTTTGAATCACTTTTAATTATGATGTTTTTCACATCTTTCCTCGGTCTGCCTATAAAACCAGAAAGAAAGCAGCTCCAGCTTTACCCTCTGATCTCAATACCCCCCAAAAGTTTGATTTCCAGAAGTAATTCTGTATTTCAGCTGTACAATGAACTAATACCCAATTTACAACTATAGCATCTTCAAATAGAATTCCATTGTATTGGAGCTCTTGGGAACAGGACGTCTGTAAATAGCCAACTTCAAAGATCTTCCACTGGACACTGTTTTACTGAACTCTCTAATTCGTGTGAAAATGAATTCTAACATCCTTGATTTTTGAATAATTTGTAACTTCTTCCCTATCTTTTCTTTTTTCTTTCTTTGATGCATGTGTGTACGTGCACACGTGTGTGTGTGTGTGTGTGTGTAAACATTCCACACCATTCCCCCAGTTTTGAATGCAGCTTTGTTTTAACTCTAAGAATTTGCTGTGGGTCATTTTAAATAGGGCAACACAAGCAGAGTTGAGAGTTACACCATCACCTACTTTAAAATGGAAGAAGAAAATATGAAAATAAAATTAAATACCCCTTCCATTACTCACTCCTCCCTCTTGCCAATCATATCACTAATTGGCCAATTCACTCATATTTTCCATTGGATTACACTCCAAACACTGTCAGGTCAGGTCCCCATTTGATCTCAACAGAAGGACCTCAGCCCAAAATCCTGAACTGATCTTCTAAATAATCTGACAGAGATTGGTCATTTAGAATATTATTATTTGCTGTGCATTAGGATTATGTTTGGTAACCTGTACGATCCGGTGGTGGATAATTTAGAAACATTGAAATATGATTATAATCATTCTGAAATGAAACTACAATCAGGCAATCAAGGAAAGAGACAGTAATCAGAGACATGAGAGCTAATTTTAATCTCCTCAAAGTATCTGTGTTGAGAACAGCACATGACCTGCCTTACCCCGTCCCTTAAACTTCCAAACCCACCAAGAATACCTGTCCCTTGTCGATAATGGAGCCATACTTTCTGTTTAAAACATCAAAAAAACAACCTTTACATTGTGGAAATATAAAATGGCGACGAAGATGTATTTTTCTAATCAAGTCTATCTATATGTCATTGAAAGCAACTAATGCTGGAGATCACAGCGGGTCAGAGAGAGTTAAAAATCACACAAACTAGGTTGTAATCCAACAGGTTTATTTGGAAGTACTAGCTTTCGGAACACCGCTCCTTCATCAGGTGATTGTTGAGAGACTAAGCTAACATTTCGAGTCTTGATAACTCCATCAGAGCTGAAGTGTGGAAGGGTCCGCATTTATACAATAATTGGGGTGGAGTAGCTGGAGGTACTGGGTAGAGGGTGCCAATGAAGAAAAGCAACCAGCACCATACACCCACCACTCCTGACACCTCACACCCCCCCAAACTATCGCATAAACATGTCTCCTCTACACTACTTTAGTTCTGATGAAGAGTCATCTAGTCTTGCAATGTTAGCTTGCTCTCTCTCCAGGGAGGCTGCCTGACCACTGTGATCACCTGCATGTGTTGTTTTCAGTACAGATTCCAGCATCTGCAGTAATTTGATCCTATGTCTCTATATTTCATTGCTGCTCTGTAAAAAAACTTTTCAAACCTAGTAGATTATGAATGCATGTGAATTTTTATATAAAGTCTGAACATTCATATTTGCAAAGTAGTTGCATATATTCCAACACAGTTTAAGTCATAGTTTCCTTTACATATTAGAATACAATTCTATATCTGCTAATGACCTATTTACTATGATAGATAGTTTCCAGTGTACTGGATATTAAATTAATTGTAGTGCTATGTAAGGAACAGAAGTCAGGAGACACACAAAATGATTTGTCTGCTAAGTAAATGCATTGTGCTGACCTTAACTATTTGTTAATCAAACCGGTCTATTTCTGGAATGTAACAAATTAATTGATTGCATTTTCTGGCAGTCAAAAAAGACCGGGGATTTTACTTGTGTCAACCACAGAAAAAATTAATTCTCAGCTTTTGGTCAACATTTTATGTAATGTAGGGTAAAAATACTACTCAGCTTCAAACATCAGAAGTCAACTGACATATAGAAAGTAAAAATGTTTTAGTTAATAAATATTTCTGGAAGCGCTTCATTATTGATATTACTGCATAACTGAAGATTGATGACAGACTTTAATCATTTTTAATATTACAGAAGGGGTAAGTATTCATTTAACAGCTAATTTAGAACAACTAACTCACAATGAGATGGAAAATCAATCATCATTTTGATCAAGTGTGATTTTCCCTGACTAATATTTCTGGACTTCTGACTATATGGTGGTGGCAGGGAAATTTTCTGCAGCCAATAGATATTCATTGTTCAATTAGATTAGATTACTTACAGTGTGGAAACAGGCCCTTCGGTCCAATAAGTCCACACCGACCCTCCGAAGAGCAACCCACCCAGACCCATTCCCTTACACCTAACACTATGGGCAATTTAGCATGACCAATTCACCTAACCTGCACATTTTTGGACTGTGGGAGGAAACCAGAGCACCCGGAGGAAACCCACGTGACAAGGGGAGAATGTACAAACTCCACACAGACAGGTGCCTGAGGTGGGAATTGAACCCAGGTCTCTGGCGCTGTGAGGCAGCAGTGTTCTTTGCTACTGGTTTATCACTATTAATTATCATCCATATTTTACTTGAAGAATGGAAAGTAAGTGAACAAATGCAAGGACATGGGAAATGTATTATTTTCTATTTTCTCAGGTAATGCATAAAATCATGGCACTTATGGGATCTGAATTTATTTTCGTTGAAAAACCATTTCTTCTCAAACATCCTTCCCACATACAGCTAATGTATTATTGACACAAAAACAGGAATTGATGGAAAATCTTAGTAGAGACAAAATAAATTGCAGATGCTGGAATCCTAGGTAGACAAGCAGGAGGCTGGAATAACACAGCAAGCCAGGCAGCATCAGGTCATGGAGAAGTCAATATTTCAGGTTTAGCCCTTCGGACTGCGGGTGGGTGTAGGGGGAGCTGCAGATAAGGGGTGGGGGGGGGGGTGGAGGGATGGGTGGTCAGGTAAACACAGGTAGAGGATACAACCTGGTTGGTCGATGGGAGGAATGAATCCAATTGAAAGCTGGAATGAAGGGTTGGTAAAAGTAATGAAAGAGGAAGAGGGGCTGTTGAGTTCTCCAGGCTGTAGGCTGCTCAGGCTGAAGATGAGGTGTTATTCGTTTAATTTGCAGTCTGACTTGCTGTGGCAATAGAGGACGCCAAGGATAGTCATATCAGAAAGGGAGAGGGAAGGGTAATTAAAATGGGTGGTGACTGGGAGGTCAGGTTGGCCCCTGTGAGCCCAGCTGAGATGTTCAGTGAAGCATGGCCTGAGATTACTTTTGGTATCTACGGGAGCACGAATAGAGTAAACTAGGTTGGAGAGGCAGGTAAACCTCTGTCTCACCTGGAAGGATTGTTTGGGGCTCTGGATGGAGGTGAGGAAGGTGGTATGCTGGCAGGTTTTGCATTTTTTACAGTTGCAGGGAAAGGTACCTGGGGGTTTGGGGAGGTGTCGGTGGAAGAATGGCACAAATCAAGGATTGGCAAAGGGAATGGGTCCTTGCGGAAGGCAAAGACAGGTGGGGAGGGGAAGATGTTCTTGGTAGTGGAGTCTAATTGAACATGGTGGAAGTGTTAAAGGATGATATGTTGGATGTGGCAACTGATGGGTCTGACAGTAACAAATCTCAGTAGGTCTGACAGCATCTGTGGAGAGAAATAAGAGTTAACATTTTGGGTCCAGTGACCCTTCTTCAGAACTGATGATACCCAGGAAAAGGATGTTTTTTTATCCAGAACATGGGTGGGAAGAGAGGGGAGAGTAAATGATAGTTGGACAGACAAAATGGTAGTCAGAGGTCAGTCTGGAGGATGAACAGCTGCCAATAGGGACCATTAGTAGATGACAATGGGTAGTGTGAGGTAGCAGCCCATGTGATGCCATGGCCTAGTGTGTGGGGTGGGAAAAGTATACAGAAAGGTGCTCAAGCCCCAAACTTATTGAACTCAATATTAAGTCCAGAAGGCTGCAGAATTCCCAAGCTGAAAATGAGGTGCTGCTCGTCCAGCTTGCGCTGAGCTTTTCTGGTCCATTGCAAACAGAATGTAGATGTTCTGCAAAGTGGTCATTAGTTTCCCCAATGTAGAGGAGGCCATATTGTGAGCAATAAATGCAGTAGACTAGATTGAGTGAAGTCACCCCTATTGGACAGAGATGAGGAGAATTTTCTTTCCTTGGAGATTTGACATTGGAACTCTCTGCTCAAAAGATGATGGAGGTGGGAGGAACAGTCAATAATTATAAGGCAAAGGAATTAAAGTTTATCAGAGGGTGGATGGGAATATATAATTTGAAACACAAACTGACAAGCCATTATCAGCAGGCTCAAGGAGTAGAATGCGTACATCTGCTCCTGATTTATATGTTTACCTGATAAAATAAATTGCATAGAGGAGGTCTGATCATAATGTGGAAGTGATCCATTCGTCATTATAATAGTTGTTTATATTTGTCACTCCAACCTCATCTCCTCCACAGAATTTACACAAGCATGGGCCTGCATTAATGTATGTGCTGAGAGGTATTATCATCCCAGATTGTCTGTTAGTGTGTTTCTTAGTTTAAGATTTATAGAAGATTTCAGTCAAGCTAAGCTTTCACCAAGGTTGAGAGATGAAATAATTTACCCTGAAACGTAATAACTCCACACCCTTTATGTGTAGAGAATATTTTCAGCAGAAGTGCAGCATATGAGAATCTAATGTGCAAAACGTGTAGAGAGTTTTCTACGGGAATAGATAGAGAGGAATTATTTTGGATCTCTGAAATAAACAGACCACTTCCAGGGAATTCATCTACCCACCCATTTAAGATTCCCCTGCCTTTCAAATGCTTTGACTTAGTTTACTCTTGATCATCAGCCAAGTGATAAAAGTGTCATCAAAAATACTAACAAGCTGCACTGACTCAGCAAAAACCTGCTCACCAATTCTTCACTTAGGTTCTGCCAAGACAAATCAGTTTTTGACCTGAATACAAAGATGATTAAAAAACAACTCGAGAAGTGAGGCACAAGTCACTGCCCTTGACATCAGTATTTGACCAAGCACAAGCCAGCTCTTTAACACAATGATACTCTGTAATGTTTTACTTCTTCTGCCACACATGGTTTGAGCAAAACATGATTTGGAATTCAAACAAAGTTTATCTATTTTCTCAGCATAGAATGATTCGCAAATTGACCTCATTCAGAGGGCTGAAGAAGGGCTTATGCCCGAAACGTCGATTCTCCTGCTCCTTGGATGCTGTCTGACTTGCTGCACTTTTCCAGCAACACATTTTTCAGCTCTGATCTCCAGCATCTGCAGTCCTCACTTTCTCCTCAGAGGTGTCAATTACACAACCTGAGTCCTACAGTAGTTCCTTGTGACCCAGTGCAATTTTACTTTAATGCATTCCCAGCAGTACGTTCACATTACCTATAGGTGGTGTCTTGACTTGTTCATGCCTATGTTAATCTTTCACATTTAACAGAACTGGAGTGTATACAGCAGAGAACTCTCCAGCTAAGTGACATTAAACCAAGCAGCTTTTACTTGAATTAGGGAAGCTTCCAAGCTATGATGCCAAGCTATTGATATACAGAATTAGAAATAAGAATTCAACGATGGCCATTGTCGATTGTCAGAAAAACCCATCTGGGTCACTAATATCCTTTAAGGAAGGAAATTGCTGTCTTTACCTGGTCTGGCCTTCATGTGACACTAGATCCACAACAATGTGGCTGACAATTAGGGATGGGCAACTAAGTGCTGACCTAGCCACTGATGCCCTCATCTTGTGAATGATTTTTTTTAAATATTGGATTCTTTCAAACTTATTCTGTGTTTGACATCAGGACTCTTTCTGCATTTCATAGACGAAATTAGTGCAAACAAAAAAATCCAATTCTTTTATCTTTCCAACCAGCTTCACTCTTACTGTTCCTCTCCTAAGTACATTGGCTGAAGTTCAAAAAACATGGAACTCCTCCAGTCCTTCTGCCAAATGACCAAATTGAATTTTGAACCCAATCAATGTTGGCAAGAAGTTGCCTCGCCGTTGTTTACTCCTTTCACTACCAGAGGTTGACAATTTCCTTAATGTTTAAAAAAAGTAACCTTATTCTAATAGTATACTGAAATAACTGCACAGATGGCGGTATCCCATCACCAAGTCACCCTTTATTTACTTGTACACAGCACACTGGCCATGGCCAGTCACTGCAGAGTCAGTCCCCTGAACTGAGGAGATTGTAATTCCCTGATTATTTTGCTTTCCTGAGGAGATTCTAATCTCCTGGTTAGATTACTTTTATTCTTTTCTTCAGACAGCAGTAGGGCTCATATGCCTCGGCACCCATGTCTGTGTGTGTGCAAATGAAAATACAGTGAAAAAACACCAAGTGAAAATAACTTTATTAACATTCCTCCACCAGAAAAGACACCAAGCGGCCAATGGACAAGTGACAAGCAAAGCCCAGAGCGAGCAATGTTTACGTGAAAAAAGGTGAAGGAGAGGGCAGGGACTAAAATCAAAATAGGATTGAAGGCGAATATAAAGCACTCCATTCCCCATTGTACCCACCTCTCCCTAAAATGGACAAGACTATTGGTAGAGATCGCGTGTTCCAACTTAGGGACACCCGGGCCCGAACATAACCGCGGAAGAGGGGCAGGCAATCGGCCACAATGACCCCCTCCGTGTCATGCTACCTGGACCTGTTTATGGCTAGTTTGACCAGGCCCAGGAGCAGACCCATGAGAGGTCCTCTGATTTCCGCCCCAACCTCCCTCCCCAACCACCACTCCCTGCCCCTGCACCGGGTGCCCAAAGATCAGGAGCATGGGACTGAAGTGCAACCTAAAACATAACCAAAGATCCTTAAGGAGACCTAAAAAGGGAATGCAGACACCCACACTGCTACATGGTAAACAGACTCCACAGCACCAGAGAACAAGAAGTTGGGCCGCGAGTCCATGAACCTCTGCAATCTGCAGTTGCAGGGGATTGCTGCGTGCAGCCCCCTCCATCTCAGATCTCCAAGTGAGAGGGGGAGGACTGCTGCGTAGAGAGCCCTTCAATGGGGATCGCCACCAACCGGTGGCAAATGGGCACACCAAGGCGAGTCCGGGTGATGGATGAGGGAGAAGAGGTGAATACTGTGCAGCAGCAATCAATACATGCCCTGCCATTTTGTATCCCTGAAGGGAATAAATATAAAATTTCGGAGGTGGCTCAGGTTGTTTTGGTTAGCCAGAATTTTCCTGCTTGGCCCATGTCAACAACTCCAATCAACAAGATCCAGTTGGTTCCAATCATTACATCCCTCCCCCACTAAGTCTAGGAATGTAGTCCTGGTCTTTCTCTTGTAGTTTTCCCGTGACGTTTTCGCCCCAGGCCCATTTCCTCTGATTCAGACTCTGACACAGGCAGCGTGTACCAGACCATCACCCGCGTCTTGTGTCCACAGCATCTTGGGAGAGTTTCCTCATCTTGTTTCAGCAGTAACAGTATCGGGGCTGCATCCATCTCAGACTGAGGTTTCCTCGACACTAGATGGAGGAGGAGAACCTACAATTTCTAACAGGCCTTTCTGGCTGTTCTGAGGGACCAGGGATATTTTGCTCCTGTCCACTTTGCGAGGCAACAGCTTTCAGGTGATCCACGTGTTTGTTCAGGACCACCATACCGACCTAAACTTTGGAAATCACAGGACCTGACCCCACATTAACCTCACCTCATACCCATACAGGGCAATTTCCCTGGTTCCAGCACCAAACTTCATCCCCTGAATCAAATTGTCTGTCTCACTTAGAGGACGTATATGGCCATCGATGGCATTCCTGCTGCCATTCCCTCCCCCTACTCCCAAGTCTGGGAATATCAGGTTTAACCTGGTGCAACTCTGCTGTCATTGTGTGCAGGGTAGTCCTGTAATTGAACAGGAACCAGCACAGTTTGGTATTAGTGACACTGTAGCCTGCTTCATTCAGTCTGCCTTCAACATTTCGTCTGCTCTTTCCACTGGACCATTCAACAATGGATGGCTGTGGAGCTGTCCTTATGTGCCAATTGCCATTTAACTTTAGGAAATATTCAAATTCCCTGCTGATAAATGACATCCCATTGTCCATGACCAATACTTCCGGGAATCCATGTCTCGTGAACAATGCTCACAGCATCTCAATCGTCATCCCTGAGTTTGCTGAACAAACTTTATGCACATCCAACCACCTAGGATGGGCCACCACACCAATGACCAGAAGCATTGAGCCCATGAAAGGACTGGCATAGTCAACATGCAACTGAGCCCAGTGTTTGCCCAGCCATTCCCACAAATGTGGGACTTTGCTGGTGGCAATTTTTGTCCTTGTTGGCACTCTGGGCACTGCCCCACAAAAGCAGCCATGTTGGCATCCGTCCCTGGCCACCAGACATAGCTTCTTGCTCACATCTGCATCTTGGAAATGTCTGGATGACCCTGGTGGAGTTCTGCCAGTATCTGGTGGCAACCTTTACTCGAGACAATCATCCGTGCTCCCCACAGTAATATGCTGTCTTCTACGGTAATTTGGTCTCGCAGGGTCCAGAAAAGTTTCAATCCTGGTTGTGATGGGTCTTCTGTTTTTCCCATTACACCAGCTGTTTTAGTTTTGTTAGGACAGGATATGATTGTGCCTACAGTCATACATTGTCAGTGATGACTGGAAGGGTGTCCAGAAAGTTTAAAACCAAAATGGACTGTTCCAAAGGAGGCACCACTGGTGCAGTAACTGGCAGTTGGAGGCGTGTCAAGGCATCCGCATTAGCCACTTATCTTCCCGGACGGTGTTCTAACCTGTACATGTACTCCCTGAGAATAAGGGCCCAATGTTGAATTCTACCAGAAGCTATGGGCAGCACCGCCTTGTCTTCCTTCACTAGCCTGAGCAGCAGCTTATGATCTGTTACTATGACAAATTCCTGTCAATAAAGGTACTGGTGGAACTTTCCTCACACCAAAGATGACTGGCACACCTTCCTTTTCTATCTGGGCACATTTGCATTCGACATCAGCCAAACTCTGGGAAGCAAATGCTATTCGGCGATCCTCTCCATTGGGCCACTGGTGAGTCAACACTATCCCGATAGCATCAGGGGAGGCATCACATGTCAGCACCACTTCTCGCTTCAGATCATAGTGGGCCAACAGCTTAGATGATGATAGCTGCTTTTTTCACTTCTCTACAGGTTACTTCCTGGCTACACGACCATTTCCAAGACTGACCTTTTTCAATAGGATGTGTAAGGGTGCCAAGATGCGGGTCAGGTTATGTATGAACTTTCCGTAATAATCCACTGACCCAAGAAAAGCCCTAAGCTCCGGTACAGACGTGGGAGCCGGGCCTCATTGGATTGCCTTCAATTTATCGTCCAATTGGTGTAAACTGGTTTTGTCAACTCTGTAATCCAAACTGGTAACTTGGGTGCCTGGAACTCACATTTTCTTGCTTCTAAGGCATACGCCCGTCTGGAAGAAATGTTAAAGCATTATGTCCAAGTTCTCCAAGTGCTTTTTATTTGCTCTTCCCAGTTATTAGTATATCATCCAGATAAATAGCAAGCTGGGGTAGCCCCTGTAAAACATTCTCCATGGTCCACTGGAAAAGACCACAGGCTGATGATACTCCAAATGGCAGTCTTGTGTATTGATATAAACCCTTCTGGGTAACTGGAGCTTCGGATGCTGAGGAGTGACCTTATAGAGGTTTATAAAATCATGAGGGGCATGGATAGGGTAAATAGATAAAGTCTTTTCCCTGGGATAGGGGAGTCCAGAACTAGAGGGCATAGGTTTAGAATGAGAGGGGAAAGATATAAGAAACCTAAGGGGCAACATTTTCACGCAGAGGGTGATACGTGTATGGAATGAGCTGCCAGAGGAAGTGGTGGAGACTAGTACAATTGCAACATTTAAAAAGCATCTGGATGAGTATATGAATAGGAAGAGTTTTGAAGAATATGGCCGGGTGCTGGCAGTGGGACTGATTGGTTTGGGATATCTGGTCACCAGGGATGGGTTGGACTGAAGGGTCTGTTTCCGTGATATACATCTCTATGATTCTATGGCTCTAATTGTAGGATATTTCTGGGACTCTTTATCCAGTTGTAATTGCAGGTAGGCATGGCTCATGTCCAGCTTCGTAAAGGCCAGTCCCCCCACCAACTTTGCATCCAACTCCTCGATGCAAGGGATCAGGTATTTATCCAGTTCCAAGAAGCAGTTTATTGTTTGCTTAAAATTTCCACAAGGGCGAACAGGGCTGTCAGGTTTCACAATTGGTACAACCACTGCTGCCCATTCTGCAAACTGCACTGGTTTGATGATTCCTTTGCTCTCTCGCCTCCTCATTTCCATCTCTCCTTTTGCCCACAAAACAAATGGCATTGGATGGGCCTTGCAAAATCTCAGAATTGCTTCCTGGTCAACATGTAAAGTGGCTTTGGCCCCTTTGATAGTCCCAAGCCCTTTTGAAATACTTCCGGGCATTTCATTAGGACTTCACTGAGGCAGCCATTTTTTTTAATCGAAAATGTTAAGCCAATTAAAATGAATCTTTCTCAATTAATTCCACCCCAATTGGCTTCTGCCCAAGCTTTTTTTCTACCATCAGTAGTAACTGCACCAACTGCTTCTCCTCGGATACCGGAACTGAAGTTGTACCCTTAATCTGCAACAGTTCCCCAGGATGTTCTCAGTCTGGCCGAGGTCTTGCACAAACTTAACGGGTTGAGTCCCGAACGAATCTTGTTAAAGACAGATTCTGCAGCCACAGATACAGCTGTGTTGGTATCGACCTCCATGGGAACTAGGTGACCATTTAACTAAACATTAATGTTAATTGGTTCTGACTGGGATATCACAAAGCAATTTAATTGTTCCAACCTACATGTAGGGGACTTTCCAGTGTGTGCCCTCTACTGGGTACCAGCCTATGAATTTTCTTACTCAAATCAGGCCTCGTAGTGCTCCTTTACTGTCTCAAGTCCACATACTGGAAGCAACTACAGTGGCTCACTGGCCCAAATCCTGAAGAACATTTTCACCACTTGGCTGAGGCTTAGCTTTGTCATGGGGATCAGCTGTGGGTTGGCCTAGGGTCCTTGTATTCAGGATATACACTGCGTGAGGCTCTGCAATTGCCTACACTCAAATGCTGCTCCCCAAGCACAGTTGGACAGGTGAGGGTGTCCACTTCCATTGGGATGCCCTGTAGCTCCAATGCTCCACTTGCCACATTTTCTAATGACAAAGCCAGTTGTAGCACCTGTTTGAAGTCCAGTTGGGCTTCAGCTCGTAGGCGCTCCTGCATGATTACATCATTAATCCCACATAACAAACAGTCTCTCAGTATTTCATTCAGGGTTAATCCAAAATCTGCCAGCTGTCTCAACCTTGTCAAAAATTTCCCCCAGTTCTCTAACAGCTAAATAAAGCCAATAGCGTCTCAGAACTAAAGGAGGCTTGGGGTTGTAGTATTCCTTAACCAACTCCGTCAGCTTTTGGAAGGTTTCAGTGTCTGGTGCCTCTGGGAAAGTTAAGCCCCTTATAACAAACATGTTGTGTGTCCTCTAACAATCAGAAGGATTACTCGGTGCTTTTCATCTGCCCCAATGTCGTTTACCCAGAAAAGGTATCACATTCTTTCCACATAGTGGGCCTGTCTTCGACACCAGATTGAACAAGTCAAGCTTCCCAAATAAAGGCATGATGCCAAAAATACTTAACCCAACTCCAAGGTGATTGTTGCGAGTGATATGTTTAAGACACATACTGTTTTCTCCTGTTGACACTGAAATAACTGGACAGAGGCTGGTATCCCATCACCAAGTCACCCTTTATTTACTTCAACACAGTACACTGGCTATGGCCAGCCAGCTCAGAGTCAGTTCCCTGAATGGAGGAGATTCTAAACCTCCTGGTATTGGTCAGTCAGGGCTTTCCTGATTGGCCGCGGTCAACAATTCCAATCAAGGATCCCACAGTCAACAAGATCCAGTAGTTACAATTACTACATATACTATGCACATTTAAATGTTATTTTCATTCTTGTATGGGATGAGAATGTCGCTGGCAAGGTTGGCATTTGTTGCCCAACTCTGGTTACCCTTGAATGGATTGGCTCTTTGGGCCATTTCAGAGGACAGTTAAGAGTCAACCACACAGATGTGCATCTGGAGTCAGGTATAGACCAGACCAGGTAGGAATAGAACATAGAACATAGAACATACAGCTTCTTTCTCTAAATAACATCAGCGAACCAGAAGGGTTTTTATAAAAATCAGCAACGACTATACAGTCCCCATTAGGTTAGCTTTTAGTCCAGATTTTTAAAAATGAATTCAAATTTCTTGGTGAATTCAAACTCATGTCCCTAGAACATTAGCTCTGGATTACCAGTTAGTGACATTACTGCTATGTCACAGCTATATGATATAGTCTTGGGTCAGACCATTTAAGCATCTGTGATTTCATAGTACTTAAAGTTATAAGTATTAAGAATCCTAAATAACTATAAAATTCCACAGAATTGTTCAAAGCAGGCTTCAACAACAGCAACTTGTATTTTTGAAGCATTTCTATCCTAATAAAACATTTCAAAAGTACTTTAAAGGAACTCTATGAAACAAAAGATAATACTGAACCAAGCAGAGTTTTAAGGGCAAAACACTAAAATCTTAATCAAAAAGGTAGGTTTTTGGGAGTATCTCAAAGAAGGAATGCAAGGGTCGATTTAGGGATGGAATTCCAGAGCTAATCTATCTAGGCTGATGCCAGGCATGAAAGGACTGTCTTATGAAGAGAGTTTGAGTAGATTGGTCCTGTACTTTTTGGAATATAGAAGAATGAGAGGCAACTTTATTGAAACACACACGATTCTTACAGAACCTGACAGGGTAGATGCAGAGAAGTTGTTTCCCCTTGTGGGAGAGTCTAGGTTGAGAGGGCACAATCTCACAACAAGGGTCACCCATTTAAGGCAGAGATTAGGAGGAATTTCTTCTCTCAGAGGATTGTGACTCTGTGTAATATTTTACCAGAGTGGGTGGGTGAGGCTGGGCCATTAAGTATATTCAAGACTGAGATAGATAGATTTTTATGGGAATAAAGCAGGAAAGTAGAATTGAGGTTTATCAGATCTCTGGAAACTTCAAAATCACCACTCTGTTTTAGTGAATAAATAAATCAGGTTCCATTTTTAGTTCAAGCATTTTCCAGAATTTCACTTCAGTCTCAGGGATTTTACACTAAAATTCTTTCTTTTCATAATAGTGTGATTTGGCTTCATGTTTACTGAGTAAATCAAGCTGTTTTGATTCTGTACACAATACTCCAGTTTTGGTCTCATCAATGCCCTATAGAGCTCAAGCACAACATTGGTACTTTTGCTTTCATGTCCCCTTGCAAAACATTATAATGCTTTGTCAGCATTCCTAATGGCCGAACTTGATGGGCTGAATGGTCTACTTCTGCTCCTATGGTCTAAGCACCCAGGTAGCTGAAGGCACAACAGCCAATGGAGGAGTGATTTAAAATCAAGGATAAATGAGAGGCCATGATTGGTGGAGTAGAGATCCCAGCTGGTTGTGAGGCATGAGAAGTACAATTAGAAAAGGTGACACCAGGGAAGAGTTTGAAAAGAAGAATGAGAATTTAAAAATTGTGGTGTTGCTTGTCTGGGAATCAATGTTGGTTAATTGATACAGGGGCAAGACTAGAAAAAATGTAGTCACTATATTTATTACCAGTTAACACCAGGAGTTCTGTGACTAGTGGAAAACATCCCAACTGTTTGGATCCAGGCCTCACCTCCTTAACCTGACCTGAGATGCATGGCCAAATGCAATAGACTAGATTGTGTTCGGATATCTGGTCGGCATTGATGGGTTGGACCGAAGGGTCTGTTTCCATGCTGTACATCTCTATGTCTCTCATCAAAACCAACATCAAGCAGTTCCATTACTCACTGAGCCATCAGTATGAGCTATCCTAAATAGATGTCAATGCAAGGTGTTATGTTGTTGCAAGTCTGGTCAGAAGCAGACTACCCACACACCAACACAATATAAAACATTAAATGAAGAAAAGTCACTTTTATAGGAAACATCAAAATCACCACTGTTTGCAGAGACTAAATAAATCAGATTCCATTTTTAGTGCATGGATTTCTTTAGAATTCCACTTCAATTTCAGGGATTGTACACTGCAACTCATTCTATTCATAATAATGCTCTATGGCTTCATGTTTCTTGAACAAATCAAGTTATTATTACTACACACAATACTGTACACAGTATTCCAGTCGTGGCCTCATCATTGCCCTATATAACTCAAGTATAATCTTGCTATTTTTACATTCATATTCCCTTGCAATATGTGATAATAATCTGTTTGCTTTCCTGATTGTTTGCTGTATCTGCACACTAACATTTTACAGGACACTCAGATCACTCTGTCTCTCAGACCTCCATATTTTCTAACTATTTACATTCTTATTTGTCAATAACAAGGGGGCATAATTTTAAAGTGAAAGGCAGGAGGTTTAGAGAGAATTTGAGGAAAACCTTTTCACCCAGTAGGTGGTAGTATTAGAATGCACTGTCTGGGAGAGTGGTAGAGGCAGGAAACCTCATAACCTTTGAAAAGTACTTGGATGAGCACTTGAATTGTCATAGTATTCAAAGCCATGGACCTAGTGCGGGACAGTAGGACTAGTGCCAGCAGCAGTATATTTCGGTGATAGCTGAAGAGTCTCTTCTGTACAGTATGATTCTATGAATATAGTGGTCTTTCATTAAATATACGCATGCAATAATTTGATATTAACAATCAAACATAAGTTTATTGCACAAAATGAATGAATATGAAATAGAACAAAGCAAGCAAATTATATATATCATAATCTGAAAGACTTCAAATGTCAATATAAAATCCCATCTGTTCTGAACATCAATTTACATTATTCTATCCCATCAATAAATTTTACCTAACTATTTCTTTCACTTCTCAGTCTGTGGGAGATAGATAGCTTTTTTCTTGATTATTCACACAACTGAACTTAAATTGTCTTAGCTGCAAATAATCAATAGACAATAGGTGCAGGAGTAGGCCATTCTGCCCTTCGAGCCTGCACCACCATTCAATATGATCATGGCTGATCATCCTTAATCAGTATCCTGTTCCTGCCTTATCTCCATAACCCTTGATTCCACAATCCTTGAGAGCTCTAACCAACTCTTTCTTAAATGAATCCAGAGACTGGGCCTCCACTGCCCTCTGGGGCAGAGCATTCCACACAGCCACCACTCTCTGGGTGAAGAAGTTTCTTCTCATCTCTGTCCTAAATGGTCTAACCCGTATTTTTAAGCTGTGTCCTCACCCATCAGCGGAAACATGTTTCCTGCCTCCAGAGTGTCCAATCCTTTAATAATCTTATATGTCTGATTATATATAGAAATCCTTCAGTTTTCTAACCAAACTTCTCGTCTGGAATTTTAAAGCCAAAACCATTACTATGTCCTGACATTCTTAGCTAACTCGTTTCTCCATGAGAAACTGGTCATACACTTAACCCCAACCAGATCTTCCACGAACAGAAGCCAAAACATTTCTGAAAGCTTGCCAATTAAATAATGAAAGGATGGTGTGGAGCTTTTTGTTAAAGCAAACAAAGGTAGTTAGCTATAGGACACTACCCTCAGAAACACCTGCAGCAACACCTTTGGACTGGGACAATTGTATTTCAACTTCCAGAATCATTTTGCTATGTGTTAGCCATGACTCTAACTAACAGGGTTTTGCCCTTGACTCCCATTAACTACAGTCGAGAGTGTGGTACTGAAAAACACAGCTGGTCAGGCAGCATCCAAGGAGTAGGAGAATCGATATTTTGGTCATAAGCCCCTCATCAGGAATGAGCTCATTCCTAATGAAGGGCTTATGTCAGAAATATTGATTCTCCTGTTCCTCGGATACCGCTTGACCTGCTGTGCTTTTTCAGCACCACACTCTTGACTCTGACCTCCAGCATCTGCAGTCCTCACTTTCTCCCTACAGTTGACTATAGTTTTGCTGGGGCTCCTTGCGACCATACCCTATCAAATGCAGCCTTGATGTCATCGGCTGTCATTCTCATCTCACCTCTGGAATCCAGCTCTTTTTTCAATGTTTGAACCAAAGCTGCAGTAATGAGCTCAGGAGCTGAGTGGTCCTGACAGTATCTAAACTTAACATCAGCGAGCAGGTTAACATTGTGAAAATGTTCCATTCTGTCAGTTTTCTGAAGACTGAGAATAGACCATAAAGAATTTTTTGTTTTACTTTATATTTGATTTTGAATAAAGTGGGGAAAGGACCATTTTATTGCCAAGGACTGTACAAGGACTTTTTTTTTTAAATCATTCGCATGATGTGGATATCACAGACAACGACAGTATTTATTGTCTATCCTTAATTGCCCAGAGTGCAGTTGAGAGTCAACCACATTTCTGTGCGTCTAGAATCACGTGTAGACCAGACCAGGTAAGGACAGCAGTTTCCTTCCTACTATCTGCAAGAATCAAGCTCAAGTCCCCAAGACATTACCTGGATCTCTAGATTAATAACAAAAACAGAAATTGCTGAAAACATTCAGCAGGTCTTGCAGCATCTGTGGAGAGAAAGCAGAGCTAACGTTTCGAGTCCAGTTGACCCATTGTACCCTGAAGGTGGCTGCACAGGTGGATAGAGTGGTCAAGAAAGCACATGGTAGCGTGCCTTCATCAGACGGGGTATTGAATACAAAAGCCGGCAGGTCATGTTAAAATTGTACAAAACATTGGTTCGGCTGCATTTAGAATACTATGTACAATTCTGGCTGCCATTATCAAAAGGATGTGGACGCTTTGGAAAGGGTGCAGAGAAGGTTTACGAGGATGTTGCCTGGTAAGAAAGGTGCTAGCTATGAACAGAGGTTGAGTAAGTTAGGATTATTTTCATTAGAAAAATGGAGATTGAAGGGAGAACCTGATTGAGGTCTACAAAATCATGAAAGGTATAGATAGGGTGGATAGACATAAGTGTTTTCACAGGGTGAGGGATTCAATAATGAGAGGTCACACGTTCAAGGTGACAGGAGAAAAGTTTAAGGGAAATACAATGTACTTTACACAGAGGGTGGTAGGTGCCTGAAACAGGTTGCCAGCAGAGGTAGTAGAGGCAGGCACAGTAGATTCATTTAAGACGCATCTAGACAGACACATGAGTAGGTACGAAGCAGAGGGATACAGATACTTAGGAATTGGGCGGTAGGTTTAGATAGTGGATTTGGATCAGCTCAGGCTTGGAGGGTCGAAGGGCCTGCTTATGGGTTGTAAATTTTCTTTGCTCTTCTTTGTTCTTTGTTCTTCAGAAATGGACCCAAAATGTTAACTCTGCTTTCCCTTCACAGATGCTGCAAGACCTGCTGAATATTTCTAGCAATTTCTGTTTTTGTTTCTGATCTCCAGCATCCTCAGTTCTTTGGGTGTTTTCTTTCTTGGACTAATATTATAGCGATAATCCTACTAGGTTACTGCCTCCCTATGTTGCACCTTTAAAAGGAAATTACTGGATTGCATTGTGAGTTGCTTTACTTCAAGACCACACTTGGACTTGACTCTAAGTATTTATTATTGATATGTGGTTTAATATTGCCGCCAACATCCTAACTCACATTAAGTCTCTGGAGATATTTGGGCTATTTATCGTTCACAATTTAAGTCAATCCATGATCTGCACCCAAGCCTACAGCTGCCAAGGTCCCAAACTCTGGAACCCCCTCTCCTAACCTCTCCTCCTTTCTACATTTCCTCTTCCTTCGAGGTGCTCCTTAAAATTTACATCTTTGATAAAGCTTGGCCATCTGCCCTAATGTCTTTTTACATGGTCCTGTTTCAAATGTTGTAAAATGGTCAGATGAAGCGGGCTGTTTCACTACACTGAAAGCACTGCGTTCATTTAAATCACTGTTATTCCCATAGGGGAAAATGGGCATTCATGGTCTCCAGATTGGTTGACTTTGTAAACACACCACAATAGGGGAACAGAGGACTATCGGAACAGGGAGCTGTACACCATTCAACTAGATCAAAGCTGATCTGTTTTATTTTTATTCATTCACAGGATGAAGGTGTCTCTGGTCGGGCCAGCATTTATTATCCAGAGGGCACTTAAGAGTCAACCGCATTGCTGTGGGTCTGGAGTCACATGTAGGCCAGACTGGGTAAGGATGGCAGCTTCCTTCCCTGAAGGATATTAGTGATTCAGATGAGTTTTTCCAACAATCGACAGTGGATTCATTCAACTCTTAATTCCATATTTTATTATTGAATTCAAATTCCGCGGCAGGATTCGAACCTGAGACCCCAGGACATTATCTGGGTCTCTGGATTAACACTCCAGCGATAACACCACCAGGCCATTGCCTCCCCATACATTACCTCTATCTGCTTAGTTTGGATCTATGGCAGTCACCTTCTTTGCCTGACAATAAATCCAGGAATCTCAATTTTAAAACGTTTTATGGCTCCCAGCCTCAATAGCATTTTGGAAGAATAGTTCCGAAATTCCATTATCTTTGTGTCCACATTGGCTCTTTGTCACCATCTTTGAGTGACCTAACTCCTATCTTAAGTATATTGCCTTTTTTTGGACTCACCCACCAAAGAAAATAGTTTATTTCTATTCTCCCTATCACCGAAGTAATGATTTTTACTCTTCTCTACAGGATGATACACAAGTCCAGTATGTGAAACCTATACTGGTATAATGTAACCCTTTAAATCAGGATAACATTGGTCAATCCATATCGCAGACCCTCCAAAGTTAAGATATTGTTCCTTTAGTGTATTTTCTTCATTAAGTTACAGATATGGGTGTCGCTTTCAAGTCCAGCACTGCCTGGCTGTGAGCATTGCTCCCCACATGGTGTCCAGTTGAATAACTATAACATAACTTCCCTCCTTGTGTGAAAAGTACCTGTTAAATTTTACTTGATACTTCTCCACTACCTTTTAGAGATTTCTACACATGGATGTCTAAACCATTCCCGAGTATCTTGTCATTTAGAAAACAGATGAGGTGTTTTAAATAACTCCCAGCAACCCAATACCAAGTCAGCCTTTATTTACACATGAACAGTCCTTGACTTTAGTACTGCCTCTTCAGGGTTAGCAAAGTGCCAGAATCTCTGATACTCCTCTTTTTCTCTGTCAGTCAGGGCTCCCTAATTGGACCAGATTAACAGCCCCAGTCAGGAAACTCATATTCTATGAGGTCCAGTGACTGATCTCATTACAGTCACTATACCCTCCCACCCTGAGTCCATGGACATAGACCACTCCATTTCTTAGGAGAGCTTCCTAGGGCATTTTAGCACCAGGTCAGGTTGGTCCAACTCAATGTCCAATATGGGGGATGGTATATAATCCATGGGAGCTCGCCCCTTGAGCCAGGAGTGTCTCGGTAGAATTTCACTCTCCAGATGGCAAAGGCATCAAGACGGCAACATCCATTATATCTATTTCTGATTCAGAAGACTCATCAACATTTGACGGAGAGGGTGAATGCACGGATTTCAGCAGCTTTGCCATCTGTTCCGAGGAGCTAGGCACTGTTTTGCTCCCATACTGCTTGCAAATTTGTGGTTCTTATATGGTCTATGTGCTTGTTCAGGACTTAATCAAACTTCGTCCCCTGAATCAAACTTGGTGAAATCTTCTGTCCAACACTGGCATTCCAAGTGCCGTTTCAGTGTTAATAACAAGATGTTTGATAACTGAACAAGCAGCCTGCTTGATCAGGAGCACATCTGCCAACTTAAACATTCAATCCCTCCACCACAGTGACAGCCATGTCTACCAGCTTGCACGGCAGCGGCTCACCAAGATTCCTTTAACAACATTTTGAAAACTCACAAAAGTCACAATCTAGATGGTCAACTGAAGCAGGCACATGGGAACACTGCCACCAGTAAGCTCCCCTTCTAGTCACACACTATCCTGATTTGGAACTCCATCACTACTTCTTCATTGTCACTGGGTCAACACACTGGAACTTCGTAGCCATGAGCATGTACCAACATCACTTGCTTTGCAGGGGTTTGAGAAGGTCGCCAACACCTTCTTGGGTAAAAAGGAGTGGGCAATAAATGCTGCCACAGCCAATGAGGCCCATAATCCATGAACAGACAAAAGGAATACTAATCCATACAGTTGAGGAAGGTCCCAAGCACAGCCGGGCATGGGAAGGTACATCAGGGCTCAATGGGTTGAGGCTTCAGCCCTTGGGTTAGAGGCTGGGGGCAGGCATGGGGGCCCAGGCCAGGAACAGCATAGTGACTGATGATTCCTGTCCCTCTCCCGGTCCCATTTCTAGCCTCTGCTAATTTTCTGTGAAATGTTCCCACAAGGGAGCAACTGAAGTGCTCCAAATAACTTCAGCATCTCCTGGGCTTAGGAGGAATACAATGAAGGTTCTTTCTTATGTCTGGTATATAGTAATTCCTGCTAGAATGTAATAATAGGCAAATAACAGCAGGATCGAGCTCAGCTCCATCACACTGACGAAGTTGGGAAAAGAACAAATTAACTATGTCGGAAGTTGTATCTTCAGTGACTTCATAAATAGAAGATAGATTATTATTTTTGGGATAAGCCAGATGAAACATCAAGCCTTCCACCGATTATATCCTGTCATGGTCTGCCCTCCACTTAATTAAATCTGCTGATAACAGTTCTCCAAACTTTCGCCCAAGAGTATAAATTCCAAAAAAGTATAAATGACAACTTCATTGTCATGCTGCTTACTTTCCACATTTCCCTGGTCAAAACAGGACAGGGGCTCTTGTGCTTTATGGGATATCTGATTACATTTGCTCATCATTGGCACTGGTTGCTGGGGAGAGGAAGTGATTTGTTGGTGAACAATTTTCAATATTTTATACTGTAACCATGAATGAATAAAAACATAGAACATAGGACATAGAATACAGAAAATTGCAGCGCAGTACAGGCTCTTCAGTCTTCGGTGTTGCGCCAACCTGTGAAACCAATCTGAAGCCCATCTGACCTACACTATTCCATTATCATTCATATGTTTTTCCAATGACCATTTAAATGCCCTTAAAGTTGGTGGTGAGTCTACTACTGTTTCAGGCAGTGCGTTCCACCCCCTACTACTCTCTGAGTAAAGAAACTACCCCTGACATCTGTCCTATATCTATCACCTCTCAATTTAAAGCTATGCCCCCTCGTGCTAGCCATCATCATGCAAAGAAAAAGGCTCTCACTGTCCACCCTATCTAATCTCCTGATCATCTTGTATGTCTCTATTAAGTCACCTCTCAACCTTCTTCTCTCTAACAAAAATAGCCTCAAGTCCCTCAGCCTTTCCTCATAAGACCTTCCCTTCATACCAAGCAACATGCAGATAAATCTCCTCTGCACCATTCCCAAAGCTTACACATCCTTCCTATAATGCAGTGACCAGAACTGTGCGCAATACTCCAAGTGTGGCTGTACCAGAGTTTTATATAGCTGCAGCATAACCTCGTGGCTCCGAAACTCAATCCTTCTACCAATAAAAGTTAACACACCATATGCCTTCTTAACAACCCTATCAACCTGGGTGGTAACTTTGAAGGATGTACATGGACACCGAGATCTCTCTTCTCATCTACACTACCAAGAATTTTACCATCAGCCCAGTACTCTTCATTCCTGTGAATCACCTCACATTTTTCTGCATTAAACTCCATTTGCCACCTCTCAGCCCAGATCTGCAGCTTATCTAATGCCCTCATATAAGTCATTTATAAAAATGACAAACAGCATGACAAACAGCATTAAAGATCGTATGAGGAAAGGCTGAGGCACTTGGGGTTGTTTTCATTGGAGAAAAGAAGGTTTAGGCGCAACATCGAGGGCCGAAGGGCCTGTACTGCGCTGTATTCTTCTATGTTCTATGTTCTAGCAGTGGCCCCAAAACAGATCCTTACAGTCCACCACTAGTATAAAAACAAATTGCAATTTTGAAACATCTTCCCTCAGCGATGCTGTCAATCACAACTTCGCCATCTGCATAATGTCTCCAATTTGTACATGTATCTGAAATCCATCAACCTGCAACCATTCCTGTCATGCTTTCACATCCTTCTTAAAGATAAAAGCCCAGAATTGGATACAATTCTCCAACTGAGGACAAATCTATATTTTATAAAGGTTCATCATACCATCCTTGCATTTTATCAAGCCCAGAATGCCATTTGCCTTTTTAAGCACTTTCTTCAACAATTATCTCTCATGGTTCCACTTCACCAGGACAGGAAAACACAGCAACCTGAATTTGAAATTGAAGATCCATTCTGCCAGTATTTATAAAAAAAAGAGTGACACCATGATTCTGTCAGCAGTTGCAGATCTCAAATCAACAATTCATGCAGGGGAACTGCATTGCAGGATTCACAGAAATGTTAGAAATCATTAGCATCCCTCAGGCTCCCCTCAACTCCATGAAACTTCTCCACACATGAGTATGATCATCAGAGTTTAGGACAAAATTCACAATTTGTTTCTTTAACCTATACCTGAAAGAGGAAGGAGAACATTCCTTTCCAGCTCACCCTGTCTTTTGTCCATAAAATATTGTCATCATTTGATTTACTTTCAAAATACCAATATGCTCTTTTAGTGTGTGTTTACGATGTACTTCTATATATCAAATAACTTCTAACCTTCTCCCTTACATAAAACATTTAATAAGATGCTGCAAAATACAAGATATTTATATGAGACCACTATTACAAAAGGTTAAATTTAAGAGAAGTCGTAACTATTGCTGTTAGTTCACAAGAACGAAGAACAAAGGACAAAGAATAAAACAGCACAGGAACAGGTCCTTCCGCTGACACATTGCTCTTCCCTATTAAAACTTCTTCCCTTATAGGATCCGTATCCTTCTATTCCCTTCCTATTCAAGTATTCATCCAGGTGCTTCTTGAATGCTGCTACTGTGTTTGCTTCCACCACCTCCTTTGGCAGCACATTCCAGGCACTCACCACCCTTTGTGCGAAAAACGTGCCTCACACATTTCTTTTAAACTTCCCCTCTTGCACATTGAACCTGTGTTCCCTAAAACTGTAATTGACCCCTCCATCCTGGGAAAAGGTTTCATACTTTCCACTCTATCCATGCCATTCACAAACTTATAAACTTCTATTAGATTGCCCCTTAATCTCCTGCATCCCTTTGAAAACAAACCCAGTCCATCTGACATTTCTTCATAGCTAAAATCCCCCAGGCAACATCCTGGTAACCCTTTTCTGTCCCCTCTCCAAAACATCCACATCCTTCTGGTAGTGTGGTGGGCAGAACTGCACACAATATTCAAGTGAGGCCAAACTAAACTTCTACAAAGCTGCAGCATAACTTGCCTATCTTTATATTCAAATGAATTCAATTGAGTTGAACTGAATTTATTGTCATGTGTGCCAAGGCACACTGAAAAGCTTTGTCTTGCGAGCAATACAGGCAGATCACAGAGTTAAATAGCATAAATAAGTAAATAATAGGTAAACAGTGGCAAAAACAAAAACACAGGTACAGGCAAATGCTAAAAGTAGCATGCCATAGACCTTTTTTTGACTGCCACCTTCAGTGATCTGTGGACCTGCACACCCAGGTCCCTCCGCATATCAATACACCTCAGGGTTCTGCCATTCACTGTATAATTTCCACCTGTACTTGACCTTCCAAAAAGCATCACCTCATGTTTGTCCAGATTAAACTCAATCTGCCATTTTTCTGCTCATGTCTCCAACTGGTCTATATCCTGCTGTATCGTCTGACAATCCTCCTCACTATTTGCAAGTCCACTAATCTTTGTATCATCTGCAAACTAACTAATTAAACCAGCTACGTTTTCCTCAAGAACATAATGGCTCTGATTCTCACATTCACCTTCAGCTTAAACTTTGTCTCCATTACTAAATGTTTTTAATTCCTTTTTTGTGGAGAGTCCAAAAGCTGAACAGTTCTGAAAATTGATATACTGGGTCTGCAAGCTTTCTACCTGGTGCCAAAGTCAATTCCTGGGCACATCTTGAGTCTAGTTCAATGCAGACATTAGTTCCGTCCAAGTATGAATGAGAGTGCACCTGGAGTATTGCATACAATTTTAATCCCCTTACTTGAGGAGGAATGTATTCTACTGGAGGCAGTACAGAGGAGATTCATTAGATGAATTCCAGAGATGAGGGGTTTATCTTATGAAGAGAGATTGAGCAGTATAGGCCTGTACTCTCGCAAGTTTAGAATAAAAAGAGATCTAATTGATGTATATAAGATGTTAAAGGAGATTGAGAAAGTAGACATAGAGAGGATAGTTCCTCACGTGGGGCAGACTAGTACAAGAGGTAATCGTTTCAAGATGGAGGGGAGCGCAGATTTAAAACAAGATAGGATGAAATTACTCGTCTTGAGGGAAGATGAATCTGTGAAATTCACTACTCCAGACACCGATGGATGTTGGGATATTGAGTAAAATTTAAGGAGGAGATAGATTTAAATTTAGTAATGGGTGGAAGGGCTATGGAGAACAGATGAGAAAGTGGAGATGCAGGTGAGATAAGATCAGTCATGATCGTATCATGTGGCTCGAGGGGCTGAATTGTCTGCTCCTGCTCCGAGTTCTAATGTAAAACCAGGCAGTTTTTTTCAGGATGACCACAATTCAGGTTGTTTGACCATGTGCGTCCACCCCTGATACGGGGCTATTGCTGTTAAAAGTATTGTCCATTCGATTGGGCACGCATTGATTGCAGCAAACAAAGAGATTCACTCTACATGTGTGAAGCTGGATCAAAATATGGCTCATTGAATACAGAATCAGAATCATAGAATCCTTATAATGCAAAAGCAGGCCATTCAGCCCGAGTCCAGACAGACCCTACAAAGAGAATCACGCATCCAAACCCATCCCCCTACCCTATCACCCTGCATTTCCCATGGCTAGCCTGCCTATCCCTGAACATCCCTGAACACTATGAGCAATTTAGCATTGCCAATCCACTGAACCTGCATATCTTTGGACTTTCAAAACTGGAGCACCCGGAGGAAACTCATGCAGACAATGGGAGAATGTGCAAACTCCACACAGGCAGTCACCCAAGGCTGGAAGCAAATCCAGGTCCTTGATGCTGTGAGGCACCAGTGCTAGCCACTGAGCTACCTGACATGTGGCATCATGTTAGTGCCACACATGGAGACATCAGAAGATGCAACTGGTCATCATGTAATTCCGTACGGTAATTCTATAACTGTGCAGGAAGAGCCCGGGTGTCCTTGGAGAAGGAGCATGCGGTGTCCACCAACACCCTGGAGTTGTTCAGGGAGAGGTGGGCGCCGCAGGGAGTGGAGTGCATCATTTCTCCCTCCAACTCTATTATGATTTAGTCCCTACCCTCCTCCTCACTGTTTTGATCACACAGCATTGCCCTTTGATGTGAAGGGCAGTGTTTGTCACTGGCCACTTGGGTGTTTTCCTATCTTCCTGGTGGTGGAATTTGAATAAAGATTTGTGCACTTTGTGTCTTTCACTGTGTCTCACACCTGCGCACACACACACCATGGGTGCTGGGGGAAAAAAAAGAAAAGAAAAAAAAGAAAAAGAAAAAAAAAACTGTGCAGGAGAAACAAAACACTGGCAAGAGACAAGGTCAGTTTAAGGAACAATGAGCCACCAAAAGTATCTAAGAAGAACTTGAAATTAAAACAGTTAATGTTGTTATTTGAAAGAGTGGTAAAGCACAGAACTGGCAAGAGACAAGGTCAGTTTAAGGGAACAATGAGCCACCAAAAGTATCTAAGAAGAACTTGAAATTAAAACAGTTAATGTTGTTATTTGAAAGAGTGGTAAAGCACAGATCTCTAAGTGAACCAAAACCAAATTACATAAGTTATGGTAAGAAGTCTTGGAAGTGAACAGTGGTGTTTGAGAGCGCTCTCTGACAAATGAGATTGAAGGATGCACCAGAATCTCTTCAATTAATATTCATATCCAATATACTGTTCAAAACAGTCAATTGCACAAAGAAAGTCACAGCTGCCTATTTCAAAAACGACACTCGAAAACCTTTACCAAATTGTTCTTCCCTTTCATTATCAACAGAACAGATTCCTCGAAAGGCAAGGCCAATGTTTTCAAGGAAGTTTGAAATCTTCATATGCTTTGTCTTAAAAAACACTTTCAATCCGTTAATGATTAGAAAGTCGATGTCCTGAACCATTACTGCCGACGAAGGGGAAAGTTTGCATTAAAAGGATGCATTAAGTCCGAAACGTAGGCATAGGAGACTCACCGGCGTCTTAGTGTCGTTCCCATAATGTTCTTCGGTGGCATTGAGTGCGGAATTCATCGCCATGGTTCCTTAAATAAGGTAGAAAAGAGCAGAATTCAGATCATGCAGAGAACTCTCGCTATCAAGGGTTAAAAACAAGTTGACAGACAGAAAAGATAATGAACAATAATGTTAACTAAAGCCCCTGCAGTCGAATGGTTATAATGCATTGGGCTAAAGCAGGGCTTCTGATATTATATCCCATTGATAATGAAATACCTCGCTTTTCCTCAGAGCAATGGCTGTATGTAGTGTAGATATGACCTTGCGAGGAGGAACTGGACTAAAGGGGCAAAAAATAACTTGCTTTCAACAGATTTGGCAGACTCTCAGGTTAAGATGGAGTCTCCTTATCCTTTGACATTTTTTTCCAAGTGTGGAACTGCACAAAATTGCTCAATAACTTATGGCCACCCCTTTCTCCCATTGAGAAGTAGTATGTGAATATAAACTTTTCTGGCAGTACTTTTTAAAAAAACTAAACTTGTCTCTTTCACGTTATTGAATTAAGTTTCCCCGTAGCCAATGTGTTGCTGTCAATCAGGATTCTCTTGTGCATTGGTAAAATATAACTGGCCTGAGGATCTATATATAAACCTCTCTTCTGTGGAGACTGACTGCAGCAAATAAGCCAGTTGAAGTTCACTAAAACTTGCCCCTAACCGCAAAACGCCTCAGTGCACTGCCACTAAACAGAGAAAGCAAGGGCCGCCCCCACCTTCTGCCATATCACACCTACTCTTGAGTAAAACAAAACACCCGAACGTGAGAAAACAACTCCTTCAATCTCGCGGAAACTTAGCTGTGTCTCAGTCACATTCGACTTTGGACGTGGTTTGCACCGTTTTAGGATTGTTACTCATGTTCAGCTTTTTTTTCCGAGAGGCGCATTATTTGTATTGCTTCTATGATGTAAGTAGATCTCCTGCGAAAATTTCGTAAATCTGGAAGGTGCTTGGAAATGCGCTCCGCTTACACTTCCCTGAAATGAGCCCCCACTGACTTCGTGTTTATTTGCCATGAACCTTCCGACGAAATCTGTGAAAAATGACATAAGCAGTGACACATAACCTTGGTGTAGAGCGTTGTCATTATCCATTGCCATTATTAGTGAGACTGTTACCCCAAAAAGGAACATTGACATTATTAGTGACTGTAGACGAAAGTGGGTACTGCAGATGCTGGAGATCAGAGTCAAGAATAGAGTGGTGCTGGAAAAGCACAGCAGGTCAGGCAGCATCTGGGGAGCAGGAGAATCGACGTTTCGGGCAAAAGCCCTTCATCGTTCTGGATTTTCCTGCTCCACGGATGCTGCCTGACCTGCTATGCTTTTTCAGCACCACTCAATTAGTGACTGGATCCCAGTATAGAACATTGACATTATTAATGAGACTGTACCACATATAGAACATTGTCATTATTAGTGACACTGTACCCCAGTATAGAGCAATGTCAAAAATCACACATCACCACTTTATGGTCCAAAAGGTTTAATTCGAACCACTAGCTTTCGGAGCACTGCTTCTTGATCAGGTGGTTGTGGAGTATAAGATTGTAAGACACAGAATCTATAACAAAAGTTTACAGTGTGATGTAACTGAAATTATATATTGATAAAAGACCTGGAATGTTTGTTAAATTTCTCATCTGTTAGAATGACCACGTTGGTTTCAGTTCTTTCATATGTAAATCGCAAAACTCTTTTTAAAAGTTACATTCTCAAGTGAACTTTAACAATTGGTGTCATGTTGGCCCAGCTAGTGTATTGAAGGTGTGAGCTTCCCTGTATGAGACTGTTTATGCCACAATGATCAGACTGATTCTAATCTAAAAAATGGATTTACAGAATCTTATGTGGATTCATGCAGTTTTTGAGCAAAGTTAAATGTAATTCTGCAAATACAAATTCACCCCACAAACTTATATGTGTATGAGTGCATGTGTGTGTGCGTGGAGGGTGTGTGTGTGAGAGAGAGAGAGAGAGATGATGTGAGATGGTACCCCATTTGAACATTGTCATTATTAGTGAGACTGTATGCCAGGATAGAACATTGATATTATTAGTGACACTGTACCCCAGTGAGAAACATTCTCATTATTAATCAGATTGTACCACAGTATGGAACATTGACATTATTAATGACACTGTATCCCAAAAAGAAACATAGTCATTATTAGTGTGACTGCACCTCTGGATGGAACATTGTCATTATTAGTGAGACTGTACTCTAGTATAGAACATTGACATTATTAGTGAGACTGGACTTCATTATGGAACATTGACATGACTAGTGAGATTGTACCTCTGCATGAACATTGACATTATGAATGAAATTGTACCTCATTTTGGAAAATTGACATTATTAGTGATACTGTACTCAGTAAGAAACATTGTCATTATTAGTGAGACTGTATCTCTGTATGGAACATTGCCATTATTAGTGACACTCTACTCCAGTATAGAACATTGACAATATTAGTGAGACTGTACCACAGTATGGAAGAAGGGCTTATGCCCGAAACGTCGATTCTCCTGCTCTTTAGTGAGACTGTACCCCAGTATAGACCATTGTCATCATTAGTGAGACTGTACCCCAATATAGAAAATTGACATTATTAGTGAGATTGTACCCCAATATAGAACATTGACATTATTAGTGAGACAGTACCTCATATGAACATTATCATTATTAGTGAGACTGTACCTCAGTATGAACATGTCATTATTAGTGACACTGTACCCAGTAAGAAACATTGTCATTATTAGTGAGACTGTATCTCTATATGGAACATTGCCAATATTAGTGAGACTGTACCCCAGTAGAGAACATTGACATTATCAGAATGGAAATGCTGATAGCTTCTTCCTGGAGCTGTCATGCCACTGAGCTTAAACCTCTTTGTGTCTTATCCCAAAACTTCCAATCTGGGACTACCACTAATTCCTTATCTTAAGGTGGTCTAAGTTCACAATATTCTCCCATTCTGAGGAGCACTGATTGATACATATATTTCCATGCAAGGATTGCCAGAGAAAATTGTGTACAGTTACAACATTTAAAAGACATTTGGACAGGTACATCAGTAGAAAATTAAAAATCACACAACACCAGGTTATAGTCCAACAGGTTTTATTAAAAGCACTAGCTTTCAGAGCGCTGCTCCTTCATCAGGCGGTTGTGGAGTATAAGATTGTAAGACACAGAATTTATAGCAAAAGTTTACAGTATGATGTAACTGAAATTATATATTTAAAAAGACCTGGATTGTTTGTTAAGTCTCTCATCTTTTAGAATGACCACATTGGTTTCAGTTCTTTAATATGTAAATCGCAAAACCAATCACAACATCGTCATCAAACCAGCAGATAAAGGAGGAGCCATCGTCACTCAGAATAGAATAGACTACTGCCAGGAAGTGTACCGACAACTGAACAACCAGGAACACTACAGGCAACTACCAGCTGATCTGACCAAAGAGCACACCCGTGAACTAAACACATTGATCAGGACTTTGAATCTAGTCTTTCAGAATTCCCTACGCATCTTCATCCCATGTATTTCTCGCTTCTTGGCCTTTTGGCTAAGATCAAGTGTCTGTTCTTATCAGGACAGGGGTCGAGTTGCGAGTCATCAGAGCTAGTGGAGATCATCGCTGGATCGTGATTGGACGTTGGAGGATTGTCTGGTTGTGCTGACCTGCTATTGGCTTTGACCTAACGCCAATTCAGGGACCAGCCAACCTCAGAGCTATGGCCTCAACAGCGGCGCGCAGCCCTGGGCAGGGGGTTCGAAACACCGTCCGGGTGTCTGTCAAGCAGGTGGAGGGCCGTACACCGGTGGATCGCATCCTGTTTATTAAGAAGGTATTGCTAGGATGCTGTGGGTTCGCTGCAGCAGACGTGTACTGCCTGCAGGATTTCCCTGGGGCAGGCTACTT
>NC_057724.1:65439933-65442103 GCF_004010195.1 Chiloscyllium plagiosum
GGCCATGCTCTTCGGGAACTGGGCCGACCAATCCTCGATCCCCTTCACCATCAGGACTGACCACCTGAAGGTGCTGGGTATTTGGTTCAGGGGGGCTGGTTCGTGCACCAAGACCTGGGTGGAGCGGATCAGGAAGATGAGACAGAAACTGGGCAGGTGGGAGCAATGGTCGCTCTCCATCACCGGGAAAAACCTAGTCATCAGGTGTGAGGTACTCTCAGTATTGTTATATGTGGCACAGTGTGTCTCAGATAGTCAGAGAGAGTCAGAAAGAGTCACAATTTGTCTCAGAGAGTGTCACATTGTGACACAATCTGTCAGAGAATGTTACATTATATTTCAGAGTGTGTCAGAGAGTGTCAGAAAATATAATTTTCAAAAATAAAGTATATTTTTGAAATAAAAAAAAAATTCTCGCATAGGCGACTTCTACTGCCTTCTGAAGATACAGAAAGCCAATACACCAGGACCTCCCATTGTATCAGGCAATGGCTCCCTGTGTGAGAACCTCTCTGGCTATGTCGAAGGCATCTTGAAACCCATTGTACAGGGGATCCCCAGCTTCTGTTGCGACACTATAGATATCTTACGGAAACTCAGCACCCACAGACCAGTCACACCGGGAACATTCCTCATCACAATGGACATTTCCGCACTCTACACTAGCATTCCCCATAATGATGGCATCGTGGCAACAGCCTCAGTATTCAACACCAACAACTATCAATCTCCAAGCACCGTCCTACAACTCATCCGGTTTATCCTCGATAACAACATCTTCACCTTTGACCAGCATTCTTCAGCCAGACATACGGAACAGCCATGGGGACCAAATTTGCACCCCAATTATGCCAACATTTTCATGCATAGGTTTGAACAAGACTTCTTCTCTACGCAGGACCTCCAACCAACACTATATACCAGGTACATTGACAACATTTTCTTCCTCTAGACCCATGGCGAGGAGTCACTGATAAAACTACACAGTGATATCAATGAGTTTCATCCCACCATCAAATTTACCATGGACTACTCTCTACTATCTGTCTCATTCTTGGATACATGCGTCTCCATCAAGGATGGGCACCTCAGCACCTCACTCTACCGCAGACCCACGGATAACCTCACGATGCTACACTTCTCCAGCTTCCATCCGAAACATATTAAAACAGCTATCCCCTATGGACCAGCCCTACGCATACACAGGATCTTTTCAGATGAGAAGGAACGTGACGGGCACCTGAAAGTACTCAGGGATGCCCTCATAAGAACAGGGTACGATACTCAACTCATCGACCGCCAGTTCCAACGTGCCACAGCGGGGAACCGTAATGACCTCCTCAGGAGACAGGCATGAACTTCAACCGACAGGGTACCCTTCGTTGTCCAGTACTTCCCAGGAGCTGAAAAGCTATACTATGTTCTTCGTGACCTGCAACACATTATCAATGAGGATGAGCACATCACCAAGACTTTCCCCACACCTCCACTGCTCACCTTTAAACAGCCACCAAACCTCAAACAGATCATTGTTCGTAGTAAACTGCCCGGCTCTCAGGACAACTCCATACAACCCTGTCATGGTAGATGCTGCAAGACGTGTCAGAGTCTGGACATGGATACCACCATTACAGTTGGGGACACCTCCCACCATGTACATGGCAGGTACTCATGAAACTCAGACAAGAGACTTGACAAATAACCCAGGTCTTTTTCAATATATGATTTCAGTGACATATGCTGCAGGCAAGGATGCCCTGAGGCATCGTACATTGGTGAGACCGAGGAGAGGCTACGGCAACGAATGAATGGGCACTGCACAACAATCAACAGACAGGAGTGTTCCTTCCCAGTTGGAGAACACTTCAGCAGTCTAAGCCATTTGACCTCAGACCTTCGGGTGACCATCCTCCAAGGCAGACTTCGGGACAGGCAACAGCAAAAAGTGGCCGAGCAGTTGCTAATAGCCAAGTTCGGTACCCATGGGGATGGCCTCAACTGGGATCTTGGGTTCATGTCACACTACAGGGGTCCCCATTGCACTATACATGCACACAGACATTCACACACACACATACACACACATGCACGCACACACATTCCTATACACGCACACACACACAGACATATACCCCTACACACACCCACACACTCCTACAAACACACATGC